>NC_030382.2:12741067-13054411 GCF_001625215.2 Daucus carota subsp. sativus
TAGGAAGTACTAGTTCAAACAAAAAGAAGAACAACAGGAATGGCAAGTTAGATCCTAAGAACACCAATTCTAGGAATTCTAATGCTAGAAAGGTTTGTAATAATTGCAATTCTACTAATCATCTTACTCATGCATGTAAAGTGATTAAAGTAGATAATTCTGTTTCTAGCATGCCTAATACTGTTAACATGAATGCTGTTCATTTGCCATGTGGTAGAGTAGGTTGCATGCTATGTGCTATGAATATGATGTCTGCATGCTTTACCATGTTGAATACATCTTTTTCTGCACCATCTACCATGAATATGAATATGCCTGCACCTTCTGTTGCCCCTGTGGCAAAGACTGCTAGTCCTTCTAAGAAGAAGGAAACTCCCAACTCCAAGTCTAAAAGCACTTCTGCTAAGACTAAAAAGGAGAAGAGTCCAGTCACCCCTGAACAAGCACATGTTAAATCAGTTTCTGTTGATAATCCTGTTTCTACTAAATCACCTGGACCCAAGAACGTCTGGGTACCAAAGAAAGTTTAATCCATTTGTGAATGCAGGGCACAGGAAGGAAAAGTAAAGTTGTGTGGGTTCTTGATAGTGGTTGTTCAAGACACATGACTGGAGAAAAGTCCCTGCTCACAGATGTGGTGATGAGAACCGGCCCAATTGTAATCTTTGGAGATGACAGCAAAGGATTTACAACGGGATATGGTAAGCTGAAAGTTGGAAATGTCATCATTGAAGATATCTCTCTGGTTGAAGGACTTAAGCACAACTTACTGAGTATCAGTCAGTTCTGTGACAAAGGATACGACGTAATCTTTCAGAAGGAAGTTTGCTTAATCCAGAACCGGAAGAACAAGGATCTTACACTCCGTGGTGTAAGAAAATCAAGTTTGTTTATAGCCGACATAGACTCAGCAAGTAAGGGGGAGGTCAAGTGTTTCTACACCAAGGCCTCTGCTGATGATAGTTGGTTATGGCATCGGAAGCTCTCACACTTGAACTTTAAGACTATGAACTCTTTAGTCAAAAGGGAACTTGTGAGAGGTTTGCCACAGAAAGAATTCTGTCAAGAAGGATGTTAGGAATCAATAATTTTTGATGATAACATAAACATTTTTGTAACATGTCTTACTTAGAATCTTCATCAAATTTCAGTTGTAATTGTTACATTTCTTGTCTTTGGGAATTATCAACGGATGGGTAGAATAGGATGGCTAATTGTAAATATCCAATGCCATGTAATTTTATCTAAGTGAAGGATATTCAACTGATGAGATGTAACTGTTCAACTGATAAAGACTGGATGATGTTTCAACTGATGAAAATCAAGCATTCAACTGAAGACAAAGTGTTCAACGGATAATGCTGAGGAATTCAACTGATAAGACTGGAACAGCATTCAACGGATGGAGTTTGTAATTCATTCAACTGATGAGCCAGGCATTCAACTGATAAAGTCAATAGCAGTTGAAAGCAACCAGAACCTTCAACTGATGAAGCAAAGAGCAGTTGAAAGTGACTAGAGCTTAAGTCTGACAAATCACATGGATCGAATTACACTAAAATAGACATGGAAGCCTAATTAGGAAAATAAAGAAGAAGCAGAAACATACTTATCTCATGCAGAGCAATCTGGATCAAATCAAGATGATGGTCAAAGATGAAGACATCTCAGAAAGCATGCATAAGACAAAGTTGTGCAGCATTGTTTTTAGATTAGAGTGCATTTTGTAATCTAGCTAAAAGCTTTGTAAAACTTGGAGTATATAACCAAGTTAGTAGCATCAGTTGAACTTGTTCAAATTACTTGAGAGAAAAATCTGAGAGTTAGAACTTGTTGAGTGATGAACCAGCAGCTGTGCGAATTGTAAACAATCCACAGATTCTTCTATATAAAATCTCACGGGTGGATCATTCAATCCACCCGTATTTTTAATACTTGGTGTTTTTCTGTTTACTGTGTTCTTAGTGTACCATTCTTGAATCTTTTAAGTTTGTAAAAGATTGTATTCAACCCCCCCTTCTACAATCTTTCTCATAGTTGGTGTAAAATAACAATTGGTATCAGAGCCAGGTTCCCAACAAACAGGGAAAAAGATCAACACTGCTAGAGAAAGATGGGAAAGAAGGATGCTGGAGTGAAGATTCCTGTTCTTGACAAAGACAACTATTTTCACTGGAAAGTGAGAATGCATCTGCATCTGTTGTCCATTGATGAAAGCTATGTGAACTGTATTGAAAAAGGACCTCATGTCCCCATGAAGGTCTGCACAAGTATGGGAGCTGATGGTGAAGACATGGTAGGTAAGATGATTCCAAAACCTATCCATGAATATTCTCAAGAAGATACTGAAGAAGTGCACAAGGACAAGAAAACCATGAATCTTCTGTTCAATGGTTTGGATCAAGAAATGATTGATAGTGTTATTAGCTGCACAAGTGCCAAAGAAGTTTGGGACACCATCAGGACCATCTGTGAAGGGAATGAGCAAGTTAGAGAAAACAAGATGCAGCTTCTGATTCAACAATATGAGTCATTCCATTTCAAGGCTGGTGAAAGTTTGAGTGATACATTTAACAGATTTCAAAAACTGTTAAATGGTCTAAAGCTCTTTGGAAGAGTATATCAAGTTAAGGATTCAAACTTGAAATTCTTAAGGGCTCTTCCCAAAGAATGGAAGCCCATGACAGTCTCTCTCAGAAATACACAAGAATTTAAAGATTATACTCTAGAGAGACTGTATGGAACCTTAAAGACTTATGAGCTTGAAATGGAGCAAGATGAAGAGATTGAGAAAAGCCAAAAGAAAGGGCATTCATCTGTGGCTCTAGTTGCATCTCTGGAGGATACTGTCAAGGACAAGGGAAAGTCTCAAGTTGAAGAAACTGAGAAGTTGGTCAAAGAGGAGAGCTCAGAGTCAAGCAAAGGAAGAAGAAAGGAGAAAGAAGTAGCTGACTCTGGTGAAGAAAGTGATGGAATTGATGAACATCTAGCCTTCCTGTCAAGAAGATTCTCCAAACTGAAATTCAAAAAGAATTTTAATTCTGCAAAATCTTTTAAAGGCAATCCCAAGTCTGATAGAAGCATGGTAGACAGATCAAAATTCAAGTGCTTCAACTGTGGGAATGCAGGTCACTTTGCAAATGAGTGCAGAAAGCCTAAAGTTGAGAAAAAGTCAAGTGAAAACATTGACTACAAAAAGAAATATTATGAACTTCTCAAACAAAAGGAAAGAGCATTCATCACAAAGGATGACTGGGCAGCTGGAGATGATTCTGATGAAGAGGAGGAGTTTGTCAATCTAGCTCTAATGGCCAACTCCACAGATCAAGAAGAAAACACTGGAAGCAGCAGTCAGGTATTCACTACAAACTTAGTTGAGTTAACTAAAGATGAATGCAATGCTACTATTAATGAAATGTCTACAGAATTGTATCATTTGCATGTTTCTTTAAAATCTCTCACTAAGGAAAATAGTAGGATTAAGGAAGCTAACACCTTTCTTAGTGATAGAAACAGTGTATTAGAAGCTCAATTTATTGAGTTTGAGAAGCTTAAAATTGAGTGTCAGACAGCCAAGGATGATCTCTTGGTTGTTCTGAAAAGAGAAGAGATCATAAGAAAGCAGCTTGATAAGGAACAAGAGATTATTGCCAAATGGAAGTCTGGTAGGGATGTTTCCACCAATATCATCAACATGCAAGGTAGAGAGACCTTTGTAGAAAATGAGTGGAAGAGGAATAAGAAAGTGCTTGAGAAATCTGAGAATAGTTCAGGTGATGAGAATACTGATGATGATCATCAGTTGAAGAACAAAGACTCAACTGATGAGAGTCATCAGTTGAACAAAAACTCATCAGTTGACAAGAGTGTTCTCAAGAAGCTTAACAAGAAATATGGTCCTGTTAAAAAGAATTTTGTTAAAGGTGAGAATAATTCTTCTGAGACCAGTGATAGTGTTAATAACACTCTTCATTCTAGTAACAAGAACAAGAAGAATTTGGATACTAATGAGCATAAATCTGAGGAGACTAAAAAGAAGAAAGGAAATAGAAATGGCAAAATAGGAGTTAACAAGCACACCAATTACACTCCCAATGCTAGTGCTCTTAGGAAAACCTGTAGCAAGTGTGGTAGTGTAAATCATTTATCTGCTAATTGTAAAACTGTGGTTGCTCCTAATTTATCTTTGCCTATTCCCATGACATCTGTTCCTCACATGAATTTATCTGCTATAAACATGATGCCTGGTTTATTGCCTCACAATCCTTATTCTCAGCCTAACATGCCATATATGTTCAATCCTTATTTTAATGCCTTTAACATGCCTCAATTTCATTCAAATTTGCATGGAATGAACAATTTATGCATGTCTCAAAGGCCTGTGTTTGAAAACAGAGTTGATATTCCAACTTCTCAACCAAAACCAAAGATTGGACCAATTCAATCCAAGGAAAAGGTTGAGAAAGTGGAAAAGGCTGCTAAGACTAACAAATCTGGACCCAAAGCAATTTGGGTACCAAAATCAACTTGATCTGTTTGTGAAATGTGTGCAGGGAAACCACAAGAAGAATTTGTGGTACTTGGATAGTGGGTGCTCCAGGCACATGACTGGTGATTCCTCCCTGCTCACAAAGTTTGTGGAGAAAGCTGGCCCTAGCATTACCTTTGGAGATGACAGCAAAGGATATACTATGGGATATGGCTTGATTGCAAGAGAGAATGTCATCATTGATGAAGTTGCATTGGTGTCTGGTCTTAAGCACAACTTGCTTAGCATCAGTCAGCTCTGTGACAAAGGTTACAAAGTAAATTTCACTTCTGCAGCCTGTGTTGTCACCAAAGGAGATGACAACAATGTGGTTCTGATTGGACAAAGAAAAGGAAATGTGTATGTAGCTGACTTCAATTCTGTCAAGTCTGAATCTATCACTTGCCTTCTCAGCAAAGCAAGCTCAGATGACAGTTGGCTATGGCATAAGAGATTGTCTCATCTAAATTTCAAAACCTTGAATGAGTTAGTAAAGAAGGACTTGGTAAGAGGTCTACCAAAGCTGGAATTCTCAAAAGATGGACTTTGTGGAGCCTGTCAGCTAGGAAAGCAAAAGAGAAGCTCTTTCAAAAGCAAAACTCTTTCATCAATTGTGAAGCCCCTTCAGCTCTTGCATATGGATTTGTTTGGACCAGTTAACATCATGTCTATTTCAAAGAAGAAATATTGCCTAGTGATTGTTGATGATTTTTCAAAATTCACTTGGACTTTCTTTCTGCATTCTAAGGATGAAGCTGGGAAAATCATCATCAATCATATCAAGGCATTAAACAACAATCCAGATGTCAAAGTTGGAAGGATAAGAAGTGACAATGGGACAGAATTCAAGAACTCTGTGATGAAAGAATTTTGTGAAGAAGAGGGAATTACTCATGAGTTCTCTGCACCAAGAACTCCACAACAAAATGGTGTTGTTGAAAGGAAAAATAGAACTCTTATTGAGGCTGCAAGAACCATGATTAATGAAGCTCAACTTCCAACCTATTTTTGGGCTGAAGCTGTGAACACTGCTTGCTTCACTCAAAACATTTCACTAATTACCAAACCTCATAATCTAACTCCCTTTCAACTCTTCAAAGGAAAGAAGCCAACAATTAGCTTTCTTCATGTATTTGGATGCAAGTGTTATGTTCTAAGAAATCAAGGTGAAAATCTTGGAAAATTTGAGGCCAAGGCAGATGAAGCTATTTTTGTTGGATACTCTGATGGAAAATCATTTAGAGTATATAATCTGAGAACCAACATTGTTATGGAATCAATCCATGTGGTTTTTGATGATAAGAAGATTCAAGGATTCTCAGATGAAGGATTTCATGATAATCTCAGATTTGAAAATGAAGGTGAAGGTGATCTGTATGACAGTGATGATGATGATGACATTATTCAAAATGTTGGAATTAATCCTGGAATTAATATTCCAACTGATGACTCTCTAGTGCAAGGAACAACTGCAACTGGAAATTCAACTGAAGCATCAGTTGAAACTACATTGGAGGGATCAGTTGAAACACCTCAAGGATCATCAGTTGAAAGAATGTCTCAAAGTTTCAATCAGTCTAGAAATTATGAGATGTCAAATTTAGGGGGAGCTTTCCAACATGGAAACCTGAACTTCAATAATGAAGCCACATCATCAAGACAATCACTTCCACCACAAAGAAAGTGGACAAGGGATCATCCTTTTGAGCTAATTATTGGAGATGCAAATGCATCTGTACAAACAAGAAGAGCAACTCAAGATGAGTGTTTGTACAGTGCATTCCTTTCACAGGATGAACCTAAAGTCATAGAAGATGCTCTCAAAGATGCTGATTGGATTCTTGCTATGCAAGAAGAATTAAATCAATTTGAGAGAAACAATGTATGGAAGCTGGTACCCAAGCCTAAAAATAGAACAATTGTAGGAGTAAGGTGGGTATTCAGAAACAAGGTGGATGAGAATGGAGTTGTCACCAGAAACAAGGCAAGGCTTGTTGCTAAAGGATACTCTCAATCTGAAGGAATTGATTTTGATGAGACCTTTGCACCAGTTGCAAGACTGGAAGCAATAAGGATGTTCCTGGCTTATGCTGCTCATGCAAATTTTAAAGTTTATCAAATGGATGTCAAGAGTGCTTTTCTAAATGGTGAACTGGAAGAGGAGGTATATGTCAGTCAGCCTCCTGGTTTTGAGGATCCAGAATTTCCAGAGTATGTTTACTTTTTATTAAAAGCACTCTATGGACTAAAGCAAGCTCCAAGGGCATGGTATGACACTCTGTCTCAATTCTTGTTAGATAATCATTTTTCCAGAGGAACTGTGGATAAAACACTATTTTACAGAAATGTAAATGGTGCCTTTATTCTGGTTCAAATTTATGTAGATGATATAATTTTTGGTTCTACAGATGACAAACTTTGCAAGAAGTTTGCTAATCTAATGAAAAGTCAGTATGAAATGAGCATGATGGGAGAGCTCACCTACTTTCTTGGTTTACAAGTTAAACAAGTAAAGGAAGGTATATTCATAAATCAAACTAAGTACATCTATGATCTACTTAAAAAGTTTGATTTATTGGATTGCAAAGAAGCTAAGACTCCCATGCCAACAGGCAACAGCCACCAAATTAGAGTTAAGTCCTAATGAGAAATCTGTGGACATCTCTAATTATAGAGGCATGGTTGGTTCTCTTTTATATTTGACAGCTAGTAGACCAGATATTATGTTTTCTACATGCCTCTGTGCTAGATTTCAATCTGATCCTAAAGAATCACATCTTATTGCTATAAAAAGAATATTCAGATATCTTAAGGGAACACCAAATCTTGGTATTTGGTACCCTAAAGACTCTGGATTTGATCTAATTGGATATTCAGATGCTGATTTTGCAGGATGCAAAATTGATAGAAAAAGTACAACTGGCACCTGTCAATTTCTTGGTGACAGATTGATTTCTTGGTTTAGCAAAAAGCAAAACTCTGTATCAACCTCTACAGCTGAGGCTGAGTACATTGCAGCTGGAAGCTGTTGTGCACAATTATTGTGGATGAGAAATCAATTACTTGATTATGGATTAAATCTCTCAAAAATCCCAATATTTTGTGACAACACCAGTGCTATTGCTATAACTGAAAATCCAGTACAACACTCAAGAACCAAGCACATTGACATCAAATACCACTTCATAAGAGAACATGTGATGGCTGGTACTGTTGAAATGCATTTTGTTCCAAGTGAAGAACAGATTGCAGATATTTTCACAAAGCCTCTTGATGAATCCACATTCACAAGGATGGTAAGTAAATTAGGTATGTTAAATTTCTCCTAATTTAGAGTGAATTTTTCTGTAATTTGGCAGCCAGAATTTGATTAATTTTGATTTATCAAAATTGAATTAATTATAATTCTGGATAAAGTCTATAATATTTCAACTGATGAACTAGTGAAATTGTTTCAACTGATGCTTGAAACAATATCCTCTTGCGTTGTTTTTCATTCAACTGATGACACCAGTTGAAGACGTCTTCAACTGATCTTCATCAGTTGAATAGGAAGTTTAAAGAGGCGCTTATCTCATCCGTTGAAAGCATTATCAGATCTGAGCCGTTGAAATTTCTTTTGTCTCTCACTTACTTTATACACACGATCGTGTGTGTAATTTTTGTAGAGATAAATAAGAGTAATTTCTTCTCAACGGTAATTTCTCAGCCAATCACAGCAATTTTCTGAGAAAGTATTTAAGTGTTTTAATCTATTTTCATTTCTTTTCATCTTACTCTTTCGAATTCTCAAAGCTCTCTTCTCTCTCTGTGCAAAAACAAGTTCTAATTCTTCTTCAAGCTTTCTCTGTAACTGCAATGGCACCAATGAAGAAGTACACTGCACCAAGTGGGTTTATCTATGAGAAGAACAACTTTGCGTCATTTGTGGATACCAAGGCTGTGGAGGAGAAAGAGTATCACAGGATGATGGAGTTCATCAAGTCAAGCCAGCTCTCTTATGCTATGACTGAAGCTCCCATCATCTACCATGAAATAGTTGAGGAAATGTGGACCTCTGCAGAGTTTAATAGTGAGCATGAAACTCTAACTTTCTCTGTCAATAATAAAACTTACTCTGTTAATGCTGATGTTATGAAAGCATGCTTTAAGATTCCTGAAAATACTGTTTTATCTTTGCCTAGTGATAATCAGTTGGTTAATTTACTTTATGCCATGAATTATGTTTTGCCAACTGATGCCTTAGGTAAAATAGAAAGAAGGGGTCTTAGGAGAGAATGGAGTTACTTATGTGATGCATTTATTAAAGCATTTTCTGGTAAAATTAGTAATTTTAATGCCCTTACTTCCCAGATCTTACAAATGCTTTACATGTACCTGACTAATGAATATTTCAACTTTGGTGGTTTGATGATCCAAGAAATTGGGGAGAAACTAGGTGATAAAACTGATAGACCTAGGAATATATATTATGTCAGATTTCTTATGATGCTAGCTAATCATCTCAATGATAAGCTAGTTATTACTAACAAGGAAGCCAAGCTTCCCAGTTTTGTGCAGGAAAAGAGAGTCTTTAAAGACCTCTTTAGGATGAATTTATACCCCTCCTTGGAGGTGGTGTACCTGCCAACAATGGAGGCTGGAAAGCACAAAGAGGTACATGGCTTTCCTACTACTCTCTCTCAACCCTCAACTTCTTTGCTTTCTGCTATCAGGGCTGTTGAAGAGGCACATCAACAGCCTACACAAGTAGCAAAACCCTCTAAAACCAAGTCTTCTAAACCAACCTCAGATGCCTCCCAAAAGGCATCTGTTGTAAAAACTAAGAAACACAAGCCTGAGGGGAGTGTGATTGGAGGAAGTGAGGGGGAGGGAAAGGGTGATCATCAAAGAAACCCTAAGGATAAGGATGGAGAGGTGAGTGCTAACCAGCCTAGCCACTCTGCAGTCTCCCAAAAGACTGTAGATGTTAATATGGATTTAAGCACATCCCTAGCAGCATCCTCCCAAAAGGATGTTGTTATTGAAAACAGTCCTCAGCCAAGGACACAGTCAAAAAGGGGGAGGGACACCACTTCTTCACCTGTTAAAGCCTATGGGAGAAAGAAGCTAAGAAGTGATAAACTGAAGCACTCTGCACACACACAGGCATCCACTCTGGACTCTATGCCTTTATCTTCTCAAAGTCAGATTGATGTGACTCCAATAAATGTGGAGTCACAGCCCCCTTCTTCATCTCAACCAATCACTCATGTTTATGATCTTACCATCTCTACTACTCAAACACAATCCCCAACCTCTTCTGTGGATGTGGAATTAATTCACACCACACTTGTAAATTCTCCATCTTTGGATTTCATGGAGAAGCCCCCATCTGAGATTGATCATCATCATTTTGATGATTTGTTGGATCTTTCTCTTCCATTTCCTTCTTCTGTGACAGTGTGTTCTGTGGATTTTCCTTTAAAATCAATCACCACAGACTCAACTGTCACAGCCTCTAAACCTATTTCTTCATTTTCTTCAACTGATCTTTCTCATCAGTTGACAAGTGTTTGTCCTTCAACTGATCTGCTTAACAGCTCTCATCAGTTGAATGCCTCCTCTACTCATGTTTCAACTGATGTCTCTCATCAGTTGACAACTGCTACTACTTCAATTACTTTACCTTCTTCTACAGCAGTTGATCACATGGTAGCACAAACACTTTTAGGATTGAGTGGAGTGAGCTATGGAGTGGAGAGGCAGCCTAGTGAGCTGGCAAAAGGAGAGGGTGTGGAGAGTCTGGCATTTTCTTCTAGCCAGGAAAAAGGAAAGGATCAGAGTGACCCTTTAGTAAGGGTAAGTGAGGGAGAGGTGAGTTGTGTGGTGAGCCAAGGGGAGCCCTTGATGCAAGAAAAGAGAGATATTGAGAGAAATGCAGGTGTCAATGAAGGGTTTAGTGAACAAGAGTTTCAAGCTGAATATAGATCCATTTTGGATAGTGTTTCACTAGACCCTGAGACTTTTACTCATGGGATGTCTTCCATTCAAGATTTTGCAAGATTGGATAATCAAGCAGCTGAGAGGCACCTCAATCTGATTCACACTACATCTTCTATGCTTAGAGCAAAGGAGGCACTTACAGCTCTGCCTGCCAATGCTGGAGATGATTTTCATTATGATGATAGTGATGAAGACCTCAATGATGCTCTTGAGGAATCCCTTGTTGAACAACCTACAACTTCTCTACCTTCATGGCTCTCCATGCAGTCTGCCAATGCAATTGTTGTTAGCATGGAGCTGGAAAGGCAAGCCTCCACTATTCTTCAATCACAACCTGGAAGCTCATCCTCCTCTTCAGCCATCTCTGCCACCATTGCCAGTCAAGCTCTGGAAAACCTCAAGCTTCACAAGTATCAATCTCTCCACTTTCAGAAAGAGATAGAGCATCTCAATACTCTCATTGCCTCTGTTAAGACTGATCTGACCAAACAAATTGATGAAAAGCTTCCAGCTCAGGTCAAATCAGCTCTTTCTGGATCTGAGCAAAAACAACTGCAATTGGAAAAGCAAGTGGAAGCTCTGGAAGGCAATGTCTATATCTTAAACTCTAGAATGGATGAGATGTTGCAGCATCAAAGAATTCAGACTGGACTCCTTCAACATCTTCTTCTTGCCTCTGGTGTTTCTCTTCCCAGTCCATCCCCTGCACTTGCTGCTAACAAAAAGGGGGAGAAAGAATTACCAACTCCTGCAGAATTGATCAGCCAAATTCCTCCTCCTTTCCACACTGAAAGGGAAAAGCAAAAGATTGAAAGGATGAAAGAATTGGACTCCATTGCAAAGAGAGTGGCTCAACTGGGCAAGAAATCTTCCACATCTTCTACAGCCACTACAGCTCAAATCTCTTTTCCAACCACAACCACAATTCTCAGGGTGATTACACCTGAGATTGTTATCCCCTCCAAGACAGAAAAGGGTGAGCCATCAATTGTGAATGAATTCAAGCCCATTCTGTTTCCAAACAATTGTGGTTACTCCAAGCCTGGGAAAGACTCAAGCTCAATCTACTTTCCACTAGCCAGGCCTGACAAAAATGAATACAAGCTTTTGGGCCAAGAAATCAAAAGTTATAAAGACTGTGCAGATGTGGCCTTAAAGGCTCATTTTGCCATCATCTATAGAGAAGGCCAGAAGCTGTTTATTGGAACTGGCCATCCTCACTACTCATTTGCTAAAGCTGAAGAGGTGGCCAGAGAATGTGAAAAAGAGGAGTTTGAATCTCAACTCTCTCTAAATCAAATAGAGGTTGATGAAAGGTATGCTATTGAGCTGGAAGAGGAGTTGGCAGCTGAGCTTTTAAATGAGGAAAGATTGCCTCTTGAATCTTCTCCAAAGAAAAAGAGAGTCAAATCTAAGACTAAGATGCCTGAGGCAGCCAAGAGAAGAGAAGAAGTGCCAGAAAAGCCTATCTCAAAGCCTTCTTCTCCAATCAAGGACACCACAGTGGTACATCCAGATGTCAACTTCCATGATGAGCCAATAATGCCAAAGGAGGAGCCAGTTGACTTGGAAGATATCCCAATTCCAGCTTTTCTTGTTCAAGAACCTTCCAAGCCAAAGAAGAAAGTCAAGTCTGTTGCTAAGAAGATGGCTAACTCTCCTAAACCTCCAAAAGAACCTGAAAATCCTGATGACTATCTGATCATTGCTAACATTGAAGAAATTTCTGAGTTGGAGCTGGAGCTGGATGATCTTCAAGAAGTAAGAGGAATAGAAGCAACTTCAAAGTTACCTGAAAGATTGGTATTCTCTTACAAAAACAAGGGTGATGTCATCTGGCCTCTTCACAGAGTTCTGAATTCTGAGGGATTCAGTTCTCTAACAAAAATATATGGATCTATGAAGAGGACTGGAGGATTTACACCACCTGCAAAGCAAATGGTACTAAAGAGAATCCTTGAGATCAGGAAGGAATGGAACTCAGATGCTAGTCTACAAAGAAGGCTGAAAATTCCCTACACTGGAAAGAAAATTCATCATGAACCTACTCCAGTTATGGAATTTAGGGACAATCAAGGTGTTAGGAGATTTTTCAGACCTAAAGATCAACTCAAGGTTGCTAGCTTGAATACTCTGAAGACTCTCCAATCCAAGCTCAACAGACAAGATAGTGATGAAGAATGGTTCTACAGGATCTTTCAGAAGCAAATTAATATTCTTGAAGAAAAACTTAAGTCCAGAAGAAGAAGATCTTCTAGGAACAAGTAACTGCTCAGTCTAGAGGAGCATAATCATCTGTAATCTTTTCTAACTCTTGTATTTAAATTCTGCATTTTATTTTATTAATGTTTTGTTATCATCAAGTGTAGAATTTATGTCTGCATCTTCTCCAGTCATAAATTGGGGGAGATTGTTAGGAATCAATAATTTTTGATGATAACATAAACATTTTTGTAACATGTCTTACTTAGAATCTTCATCAAATTTCAGTTGTAATTGTTACATTTCTTGTCTTTGGGAATTATCAACGGATGGGTAGAATAGGATGGCTAATTGTAAATATCCAATGCCATGTAATTTTATCTAAGTGAAGGATATTCAACTGATGAGATGTAACTGTTCAACTGATAAAGACTGGATGATGTTTCAACTGATGAAAATCAAGCATTCAACTGAAGACAAAGTGTTCAACGGATAATGCTGAGGAATTCAACTGATAAGACTGGAACAGCATTCAACGGATGGAGTTTGTAATTCATTCAACTGATGAGCCAGGCATTCAACTGATAAAGTCAATAGCAGTTGAAAGCAACCAGAACCTTCAACTGATGAAGCAAAGAGCAGTTGAAAGTGACTAGAGCTTAAGTCTGACAAATCACATGGATCGAATTACACTAAAATAGACATGGAAGCCTAATTAGGAAAATAAAGAAGAAGCAGAAACATACTTATCTCATGCAGAGCAATCTGGATCAAATCAAGATGATGGTCAAAGATGAAGACATCTCAGAAAGCATGCATAAGACAAAGTTGTGCAGCATTGTTTTTAGATTAGAGTGCATTTTGTAATCTAGCTAAAAGCTTTGTAAAACTTGGAGTATATAACCAAGTTAGTAGCATCAGTTGAACTTGTTCAAATTACTTGAGAGAAAAATCTGAGAGTTAGAACTTGTTGAGTGATGAACCAGCAGCTGTGCGAATTGTAAACAATCCACAGATTCTTCTATATAAAATCTCACGGGTGGATCATTCAATCCACCCGTATTTTTAATACTTGGTGTTTTTCTGTTTACTGTGTTCTTAGTGTACCATTCTTGAATCTTTTAAGTTTGTAAAAGATTGTATTCAACCCCCCCTTCTACAATCTTTCTCATAGTTGGTGTAAAATAACAAAGGACTCTGTGATGCATGTGAAAAAGGGAAGTCAAAGAAAGCATCACACAGGAGCAAAGGCATGACTGATATTGGTTCACCCCTTCAACTGATTCATATGGATTTGTTTGGACCAGTCAACATTCCTTCTATATCAAGGAAAAGATATGCTCTTGTGATCGTCGATGACTACTCAAAATACACATGGGTATTATTCTTACATTCAAAGGATGAAGCAGCTCTCGTCATCATTGATCATATCAAGAAGATTGAAAAGGAAGCAGATCTGCCAGTAAGGGCAATCAGATCAGATAATGGAACAGAATTTCGTAATGCTGTTCTTAATGACTTCTGTACTGATAAGGGCATCTCTCGTCAGTATTCAGCTCCAAGGACTCCACAACAAAATGGTGTCGTAGAAAGGAAGAACAGGACCTTGATTGAAGCAGCAAGGACTATGATTAGTCAATCAAGACTTCCAATCTATTTCTGGGCTGAAGCTGTAAGCACTGCTTGCTACACTCAAAATCGTACCCTGATTAACAAGGATTTGGATAAGACTCCTTATGAAGTAATGGCCAACAGAAAACCATCACTGAGTTACTTTCATGTGTTTGGTGCAAAATGCTTTGTGTTAAAAGAAGAGCATCTGGGAAAGTTTGATGCCAAAGCTGAAGAAGGCATCTTTCTGGGTTATTCTTTGGAGTCTAAGGCCTACAGGGTTTATCTGATCAATGACGACAAGCTGATTGAAAGCATCAATGTAAGATTTGATGATACCAAACTCCCAAGTCTCCAAAAGGAAAATGAATCTGATTCTCTGGAATTTGAGAATTTAGAAGACATCTACTTAGGAGAAGATGAACCTGAAGCTGATATAAGAGATCCTAATGCAAATGAAGAGAATGCTGATCCTGAACCATCTGGAGGAAGTATTGGCAACAATACAAATGATCATCATGGTCACAGTGGTCAAAGTGGAGGATCATCAAATAGGATATACATCAGCTCAGGGGGAGTAAGTCAAAGTGGATCTACTAGTCATCACACTCAACACAACTATGATTTTGGTGAATCATCAAGATTGAATCTGCCAAGACAAAGGGTATGGAGTAGAGACCATCCTGTTGAACAAATCATTGGTGATCCAGACACAGGAGTGCAGACTAGAAGAGCAACTCAGAATGAATGCAACTTTGCTGGATTCTTGTCTCAGACAGAACCAAAGAAAGTTGAAGAGGCTCTAAGTGATCCAGATTGGGTATCTGCAATGCAGGAAGAACTCAATCAATTCGAAAGGCAGAAAGTTTGGAAGCTGGTGCCAAGACCTAAAGGAAAATCTATAGTTGGCACCAGATGGGTTTTTAGAAACAAACTGGATGAAGATGGTATTGTTACGAGGAATAAGGCAAGACTGGTTGCAAAGGGTTATTCACAAGAAGAAGGAATTGATTACGATGAAACCTATGCTCCAGTTGCTAGGCTTGAAGCAATCAGGATGTTCTTAGCATTTGCTGCACACTCCAACTTCAAAGTATATCAGATGGATGTGAAAAGTGCATTCCTGAATGGTGATCTGGAAGAGGAAGTCTATGTTGAACAACCCCCTGGGTTTGAAGACAAAGAATTTGAAGACTTCGTATACTTTCTCTTCAAAGCACTCTATGGCCTGAAGCAAGCCCCTCGAACCTGGTATGACACTCTTTCCAAGTTCTTACTTGAAAATGGTTTCACCAGAGGTATCATCGATAAAACTCTTTTCCATAAAAAGCATAAGGATGATATAATTCTTGTACAAGTGTATGTCGATGACATTATATTTGGTTCTACTAATGATCTTTTGTGCGAGAGATTTGCTAAGTTAATGCAGAGCAAGTATGAGATGAGCATGATGGGAGAATTGTCCTTCTTCCTAGGACTTCAAGTTATTCAGAAGCCTGACGGTATTTTTATCTGCCAATCTAAATACATCAAGGATCTTCTGAAGAAATATGGAATGGAAGAAGCATCTACTGCCAAAACCCCTATGCCCACTGCTGTCAAACTTGATCAGGACAAATCTGGTAAGTCAGTTGACATCACGAAGTATCGAGGTATGATTGGCTCTCTCTTATACTTAACTGCTAGTAGACCAGATATCATGTTCGCAACTTGTTTATGTGCTAGATTCCAGGCTGATCCTAAAGAGTCACATCTTATAGCTGTTAAGCGTATTTTTAGGTATCTTAAGGGAACCCCCAATCTAGGGATTTGGTACCCTAAAGATACAGGTTTTAATCTGGTTGGCTATACAGATTCTGACTTTGCAGGATGTAAGATTGATAGGAAAAGTACTTCAGGAAGCTGTCAGTTTCTTGGACGAAGGTTGGTGTCATGGTATAGCAAGAAGCAACACTCCGTGTCTACGTCTACAGCGGAAGCTGAATACATAGCTGCTGGAAGTTGCTGTGCTCAAATCTTGTGGATGAGGAATCAACTACAAGATTATGGACTCATGTTGGATAAAATTCCGATTCTGTGTGATAACACGAGTGCCATTGCCATTGCCAACAATCCTGTTCAACACTCCAGGACAAAGCATATTGATATCAGGTATCATTTCCTTCGCGAGCATGTCATGAATGGAACAGTAGAGTTACACTTCGTACCTACTGATCAACAAATTGCAGACATCTTCACTAAACCACTAGACGAATCCACTTTCTCTAGACTGGTTGGTGAACTTGGGATGTTAAATATGTCTAATTAATTAGACAAGAAATAACTGCAATTTGTTCGTAAGTTCACAAGTTTTAAAATGTACATATTTTCAGGACTTGTGAATTTACAAAGAGCATCCAGTATTTTACATAATTTTCTGATAATTAGTTTTAATTATTTGCCATGATTTATATGATTTGCATGATTTATGTGATTATGTGATTAATTGCTAAGTGGTAGATATTTAGAATTAATCTTCTTGAATTATTTAAGTGCTTATATTCAATTAATGAATATTAAGTGCTTATTTGATTTATATTTTAATTATATTTGATTAATGGATTTGAAGCAATTCAAATTATTTTAAGTTGTCCATTAATTAAATTTTAATTAAAATAATTGCAGCACAATTTATTGTATATCTTTTAACTAAATCTCCATTTAGTTCAAATTTATCTAATATTAATTGTGATATCAATTCGTTAGAATATTTTGATTTTATTCAAAATAAGTTTGACAAATTTGATATGTCTTTGAGTGAAAAATGTCGATATTTTTGATCAAATACATGTATACTGTTAATATATAACAGGCGCAACATTTGACTAGTCAAATGTTGCGCCCCAGGTTAACGTATATATATACTTGTATCTTCAATATTTTTCTCTCTTTCACTCTTAATATACTGAATACCGTTATGGGCGCAACATTTGACTTTTTAGTCAAAAGTTGCGCCTCTGAGCGTTTTAATGTATATATATGCCGTGTAGAATTGAGGTTCCACTTAGAAATTCGTCTAAGTGTCGGAGTTGCGCTTCTTGTACACAGTGCGTGTATGAGGGGCAAAACCGACTTTTCAATCTTTGCGCCATATATGTACACTGTGTATAGCATAGGGGCTGTTCTCGTAATTTCATTCATTGCGCCTCTTATCTCTATATGTGTATAAGTATGAGACTTAGTCGTTTTCCTTGTTTCATCCTCACAATACACACGCCAATATACACACAATTTAAAACCCTTCCCTCTGTTCCAGAATTCTCGAACTCGAACACTCTCAAATCCACAAACCACAACGAAACTTTGTCCATTTTGTTTTCTGAGACCAGAATCGTGTTCCTCTCGTCGAAAGCTTTCAGTTCATATAAACCTTTTTACGATCCATAACCGTTTTTCGTAAGGGTTTTTCGAACCTCTTGGACTTCTAGGCTAGTTTTGAACGTGAGTTTAGCATCGAAAATTTGCGAAACCGAACCTATAATTCTTAGAATTTCAAGGAGTACAACATACTTGAATTTCATTGAATTCTAAAATTCTTGAATTTAGGGTTTTTCGGAGCGTTATTAATTAATTATTTTCGTGACATAACGTGAATATTTGTTCGTGTTTATTCGTGAAACGAAATTTATAATCATTTTTAATTCTAATTAAAAATGGCTGCAAATTTTGATATTCCGAAAACAAATTTCACTATTGTTGAAAATAATAATTTAATTACGCAAGCGAATTATCGACGCTGGGTTCGTTACATGTCAGAATTTTCATTTGCTAGATTTGCTATGACAGAATCAGTTTATCTTAACAAATCTCTACTTCGAGATTTTCTGTCTTCTATTTCTGTTGTAAATGAAGGACAGGTATTTGGACTTAAGTGCGTCATTCAGGGACGAACACTGATGATTACTGAACAAACCCTGAACACTGCACTCCAATTGCCAACTGACAACTTTGAGGGTGTTCCAGACAAGGCTGAACGAACAAATTTCTTCTTTGCTATCCATTGCCAGAGGGAGAATGGTGATCTTCCAAGCAAAATGTACGTCAAGCATTTACCTCGAGAATGGAATTTCTTCTTTAATTCCATTTCTCATGTATTTGCACCAAAGACTGGAGGGTTCCATGGCATCACAACCTTCAACCAGGAGATTGGAATTGCAATAGCTCAGAATACAAGGATAAATCTGGGACACATGATTATGGGTGCTTTTCAGGACTCCCTAAGGAAAAACAGAAACATACTCCTCTATCCTAGGTTTTTCCAGATTGTGCTGAATCAACTACTGACTCCTGCTGAAAGAGCTGTCTATCCCAATATAGACAATGTTATATGCTCTTTCATGTCTACCAGGGTCATCTCTATGCTGGAAAACCATCAGAACTACACCAACAATGAAGATGTGGTTCTTCCGGAGGCAATGCAAGAATTCCTGAACAATCCAAATGTGCCTCCACCCCACATTCAAAATGTTGCTGATCCAGTGGTTCAGGAAGAGGAGGCCCCTGCAACTCAAAGTACTGAAGTCCCTGAGTCATCTCATCAAGCTGATATCCCTGAGACTCAAACTTCACAAATGGAAGAAGAGGTGATAGTGGAAGATGCACAGACATCCTCAGATGACAATGCTCAATCTGAAGGAGAGGATTCACTGCAAGACAACTCCACAGATTCTGAAGATGAAGTGAATACTCCTGTTCAAACCACTGCAGCTGATGTAATGGTGGATGTTGATGAACTTTTCTCTAACACTTATAATCCACTGCTACAGTCAGGTATTCCTTCTGACTCTGACAACTTGTCCTTTGATGCACCTGATTGGGTTCAGAATCTTTTGGATTCCAATCAGCTTTCACCACCTCTCACAAGTGCCAATGAATTTGAAATCCCCCAAATTCATAACCAAGGCACCACTTCACAAACACCTGAAGCAGAAACTACTCTACCCCTCAGCCAACCACTTATTATTTCTGAGAGGGAGGGAGAAAGTGCCTTAAGTGCACCACACAAGGAGTCTGTTTCTGAAACTGCAGCTCTGTCTCCTAGTCAGGAAAGGAGAATAGAACCTGAGACAACTGCAGATATGTCTATTTCTTCACCACCTCAGCCAAATACTATTCCAATGCACAGTGAGGTTGCACACACAGTTGAAGAATTGACGGTTGCGAACACTTTGTCGTCCATGTCAGGGATAGACACTGTTGTTTCTGATCCTTTTCAGGGTCAAATGCCTTCACAGGCTTCTGGGGGAAACTTGGATGAAATGCCCCTTTCTACATCCTTGTCTACCCCCCTGGGAGGAACATTCCCAGATCCTTCAAAGGACTCTTCACCTCTCGAAGGTGAACGGCAATCTGTTTCTGAGCCCTTCATATCAGGAAGTGTGCCAGTTACAGAGGACTTGTCACAAAGTCTTTCGCCGTCAAAGGCAGTTGTGGGAAACCAGGGTGCTTCGCCAATTCAAGGATCACATCCTTCGAGCCCTGTGTCTACCCACCCTGAGATTCCAACTCAGGATCCAACAAAGGACTCACTACTTTCTAGTAGTCGGCAACTTGTTTCTTATGACTCAGATTCATCTGACGAGGAAACCGAGGACGAAGGCTTACGAACCTTCATTGCACCTTCTGTGACCTCTCTAGAAGAGGCTAAGAAGATTTCACTTGCAGGTACATCAACAGATGCTGGAACTTCTTTGAGTGAGAGGGAAACACTTACAGAACCTGTCATACAGAAACCCTCTGACCCACTGAGTGTTCTGGCTTTGAGTGAAACGAGAGAAACACCTGCAGAACGTATTAGTGAGAACCCCTCAAACCAACCTACAATCGAATCTGCTATTCCAACTGTATCTGTGACAGAATTTGAAGCTCTGAAATTTAAAGTTCAACACTTAGAAGCTGAGAATCTTGTTCTACGGGAGGAGTTGGTAGAAATCAAAACAACAATGGAGCAAAGGTTGGCTGCCCTGGAGGCTAAGTTGCTGGCATCTCAACCTTCCAGAGAGGATTACTCAACTGAGGGGGAGAGAGCAGCAGAAAAAGCAAAAGGGAAGAGGGTGATAACAGGGGTGTCTGAAGAACTGATTGATTCTGCTCTTAGACATCAATTCAGTTACAGTCATGATGAATACATCCCTGAGTTTGTGGATGACAGGGTGATTAGGATGGTTGGTGCTGAGAATGAAGATCTTGAAGAAGGAGAAATCCCAGATGCTGAAGTCTTTGCTGATGAACTTGCATATCACAATGACATCTTTCCTGCTGAAGAGTTTGAAATTGCAAATCCACAAGACATTGCTAATGTTGCTAGGGATTATGCTGAGCAAAAGAGAGCAAGGGAGAAGTTAGAAAACCAAAGACGGATTCGAAGGGAAAGGAGACTTGCCAACTTACATAAAGATGGAGCTGAATGGGATGCTGCTAGATCTGTGTTTGATTTTCCAGAGGTCACTCAAGACAATGATGATGACGAAGTAAAAGATATCTTTGACTCCTTCAGGAACAACTACAAGGATTTACATGATTATCACGAGGTGTTAAATGATATCATTTCTACTGTGTCTGTTGCTGTTCTTCCCAGGAGAGGATGGATGGTGAACATATCATTTGAGCTACAGAGAGAAGGCCATGGACTCAAGCATGTGTCAAGTCAGTTTCTCAGAGATCTTTCTTTAACTGAGCTGTTTGTGGTAAGAAACAAGATCATCTCAACCGGCAGAAAGCATAATGAAATATTCAGAGATATGGTGGAAGGTTGGATATCTGATATTGGAGTTGAAATTCATGACAAGCCTTCAGTTATCAAGTATTTCAAGGATGGTATGATTCAGAGTATTGGACTCACTGATGAAGCATTATCAACATACAATCCTCGTATACTGAAATATCTGGAAGCTCAAGTCAGGGAGAAGTGCTCAAGGACTAGCAAGGGAAGATTAACTGCTGAATTGTTATATGCTTATCGTCTGAACTTTGCTGCTCTGAGAGATTTAGACTTATCAGCCATCAATCGTCAACCACCATATCCACTGCCTCCACTCAACCCTGAAATTCCTGAAAATCCAAATGCACCTGTTGTTACTTACAATCCTACATCTGTAATATTCAAGAAGAAGAAAGACTCTGAAGTCACTGCTATACCACTCACAGAGATTGGGAAACTCAATTCCAAAAGAATCACTCGTGCAGTTGCAGCTGTTAAGTGGTCCGTGGTAAAAGAAGACAAGAGTGTGCTCAAAGATTTGGTTGATCTTCTGGAGATAAGAAAAGCTGTAGAGACTGTCCACAACACTTCTAGAGTTCGTGCTCATCCATCAAGGATCATTATGAAAATTGAAGGAATGGAGATGAATGTCACTTTCAAGAAGTTGAAGAAGATGGTTCACCTGCAAACTTTAGAGAAGATGAAGAAAAATCTAGAGCAACCTCCACCTGAGAATACACTGGAGCAAGTGGCACTGAGTACCATTACAGCAAGGATTGAAGAGATTGAAAACAAGCTTACTCAGAAGAGAGTAGAGGAAGCTGCAAAAAGAAAAGCTGAGCAGAAGCTGATTAATGCAAGAGCCAAGAAACCAAGGAAAGATTAGTTCAGGCTAGAGGAACAAATGGCTACTTGTATTTACTTTTGAATTCTGGAAATTGTAAGATATAATCCAGACTGTACTTAGTATTATTTCCTGTTTAAATTAGTATGCTTTTTCATTGTGTCAGTTGAGTTATCCTCTTAAAGGATTTGCTTGTCGAACTCTAACAATCAAATAGGGGGAGATTGTAAAGCATAATGTAACGTAACTGTAATTACGATAACTCAACACAACGAAAGACAGGAAACAATACGTAAGTATTATACAGGAATCTACAGGTTGGAGATTCGATACGAACAGACAAAGACAATCAAGATATCTGAGACGAGCATCCGTCCACTGGAAGAAGTTCATTAACATGTTCAAGCCTCAGTGAAGAATAAAGTTCAATATGTTTCTGCTATCAAGACTGCCTGAAGATCAAGTATCAAAGACCAGAAGATTCCAGTATATTTAATTTGATTATTTATAATCAAATCTATCGAAGCAACATCTAACCCGGAATGACTGATCAAGTATATTATCAAGCAAAGGATTCAAAGAATTATTTCAGTTCGAGTCGTTCGTGAACCAGACCAGTGCACAGGACGTCAGAACGTACGAAAGTATTCAATGGATTCGATCAATGAATTATTGATCAAGTCAATCGAGCTGCCTCAGAAATACCCTCAGAGGTTTGAAATTAATAAGATATATATATGTATATATATATATATAATTAATTGATAATTACTTGAATAAGAATTTAATTCAAGTAATTAATAAATCAATTAATAATATGTATACACATATATATTCATACCTCTGGCGCAATGTTTGACCTAAGAGTCAAAGGTTTTTCTCACTTAGATTTTTTCTAAGTCACTCGAAGTGTACACAGTAGTACATGGCGCAAACTTTGACTCAGAAAGTCAAAGTTTGCGCTACATACATTGGAGGGTCTAAAGCGCAAGTTTAAGTTTTGTTTCTAAGGACAAAAGAACTCTCCTCTCCTGTGAACCATGTGGAGCGCAACCTTTGACCCAGAAGTCAAGGCGCAACTTCCATCTCTCAGAATTTGTCTAAGGCACCCGTGTATACACTCTACAGGCGCAATGTTTGACTTGGTCAAACTAGCGCATCATTTGACCCTCTACAGGCGCAAAGTTTGACCAAGTAATTTCTGTTGTGTTTCTAACTTAGTTTTATCTAAGTCACAGACACTATGGAGTCATATGAAGCGCAAGTTTTGACTGTGTGGTCCTGGCGCCAAGTTTGACTTTCTGGAGGCGCATCTTTGCTATTTGGGAGTTAGTTTATTTCTGATAAATCGAATCCGTCCAGGACGAACTCAAGTCGTCCAGGACGAACTCGTTAACCATGGTTAGATGTTGAGAAGCCTATAAATAGAGCTTGATGTTTTCATTTGAAAACAACTACACACTTTGTAAGTGCACACACTATACACGTTCTCGAGAGTTCAATTAGAAGATCGTATTTATCGAGAGTTTGTAATAGAGTGATTGTAGTCTCTGCAGCCGACACTTGTGTTGGAATTTGTAGCACCCGAGGATTATTTCTAATATAAGAATATTCCCCGACTTGCTGGAGTTATTTATTTACGATTGATTTAACATGGACTGAAACAAAGATTATCCGCAATTAAATTAAATCGAAGAAATTGGTACGACGTATTCAACCCCCCCCCCCTTCTACGTCTGATTGGACCTAACATTGTATCTTATAATTTCTGTTACATACTTCTTTCCTTTTTCATCAACCTTTCGTCGTTGACAAGTTTCCTATCCATAATTTTTTTATCGTAACTTAGCTTCAGATGCAGTGCTTCTGTTAAGCCAAAGTGTGGTTCCTGCGCAATCTTTTTCAGTTTCCATGGTGAAAACATCATGCTATCTGATCAAAAAGGATAATGAAGTTCTAGTCGCATCCGCAAGTTAACAGGAAATCCTGCCACCAAAGGTTTACATCTAACTTGTGTTCATCCTCTATACTTAAGATTGTAGTATTATCAGTTTCCCTGTTTATGTGCTTATTTACATTCAACTTTCCACCTTAGATGTGTTTTTAATAATATGTTTTGCGCTACGTTTTGCAAAGCTTGTCTAGTTTTCTATGTTTTATTAGTTATTGCTCAAATTTGTAAACTTTATTGTTATGTGGTGTTGAAATAGAAGTCATGTTTACACTACTACTATGTCACAAGCAGCTGTTGTACACTAGCTTAGCTTAGTCACCTACATATAGCTTGTAATAGTCATAGTTGGTTAGGAGTTGTACGCGTTCTATTTATTTTCTTGTCTGTACTAGTTCCTATAAATTCCTCATCTTATTCTCATGTAACCACAACACAGTAATATACAATCTGCACTCCTTTGCACTACTGCCTCCGCTATCAACTTATTCGTTCTTCCTGTTATACACATATATATACACACACATCAGTATATATATACACATAACACATACGTTTCTTCATGGTATCAGAGCTTTAAGATCCTTACCTCTGTGTTTTTCCAGCCGCAATCATACTTTCCGGTGAAAAACTCTGTTAAACATTAAACCAAACAGTTGGCGCAACCCAGTTTTTTGGCGAGTCAACACAACGAGTTCCTGAGCTCGTCTCAACTCATCAAAACCCAAAACAAAACCCACAAGTTCAGCTAGTCACAGGGCTTAAACTCCAGCGAACAGCCATTAACTCCGACGAACATCCATTAACTCCGGCGAACCATTGCACCGCGTCTCTTTTGAAAGAAAGAAAAAGATCAACGTCCAAGTCCTTTAAATATCTTAACATCAACCATCAGAAAGAACTCCGCTGCTGATCTGTTGGTAATCTCAAATACACAGTAATAATATATGTTTTACATATATTTTATTTCCGTACGTGTTGTTTATGATATACTGATAGTTGTTGGCTAACTTACCTTTAAGTACCCTCAGTCCTAATATTTTACAGTTTTTACATTGATCTTTCAAGATATATACACCAGTCCCTGCTCTTTCATAACATACACACCAGACCTCAACTCCCAAAAGTTACATTTTTTTTTAAACCCCTGTATTTTATTTTATTTTTCCCAAACAAGTACTTGTGCAAATGGAAAAAGAAAATAGTTCACCAATTCAAACAATTTTGAATGGGTCGAACTATATAACTTGGTCTCAAGCTATGCGCAGTTACTTGAAAGGAAAAAGACTTTGGCGATATGTCAACAGAGATTTTACAATTCTTATCAGGGAGAAAGATGAAACAGATTCCAAATTTAAGGATCGCATTGAAGAATGGGATGTCAAAAATCACCAAGCAATCACATTTTTTAGAAACTCTTCAGTTTCTAAAATTAATTTACAGTTTGGAAATTATGACACCGCAAAAGAAATTTGGGATTTACTGGCATCAAGATACACTACATCCGATCTTTCTCACCAGTATCAGATCATGAGTTCACTGAGCAAGCAAAAGCAAGAGCCTGGTCAACCGGTTGCAGATTTTCTCTCGCAGATACAATCATTTTGGGATCAATTAACATTATCTGAACCAAAGTGGTTACATACAGAAGATGCTATATCGTGACCAACAACGGCTCATCCAGTTTCTTATGGCTCTCACTCAAGATTTCGAACCAGTTAGAGCCGCTCTTCTTCATCGAGTTCCACTACCCTCTTTAGAAAGTTCTATTTCTGAACTTATTTCTGAGGAAACTCGACTTGGCCATGAAAAATTCAAATCTGTGATTGATAATGTTCTTGCTGTACCTCCGGCACCTACTTCTGACAAACCATTTTGCAGGTTCTGTCGTCAAAGTGGACATGTCACAAAGGATTGCATAACATTGCGTAATCATACATGTCAACACTGTCATCAAAAGGGTCATTACTCAATGTCTTTCTATAAGAAAAAGCCATCCTTTCATTCACAAAAGTTTTCACATCCTTCCGCTGCTGCAACCTCTGAAACTACATCAGAAACTACACCAAACACATCTACTAATGAACTGGAAGCCTTGCTTAGACAGGTTTTATCTAAAACCAGTTCTCCCTCCACTGCATTCTCTGTCATTTCAGGTAACTCTTGGTATTTTGATTCTGCATGCTGCAATCACATGACAAATAATCCACACATTTTTACCTCAAAAATACAGAGCACATGTCTTCCAAATATTCAGACTGCTGATGGTTCCACCATGAATGTAACCCATATCGGAACTGTATCCACAGAAGATTTATCTCTTCCAAACACATACTATGTTCCTAATCTTTCCCTAAATCTTATTTCAATCGGCCAATTATGTGATCTTGGCCTGCATATAATCTTTACTACTTCTGGTTGTCATGTACAGGATCCTCAGACAGGACAGACACTTGGGACAGGGCGTAGGTGTGGAAGGTTGTTTGAGCTCACTTACCTTCATCTCCCCTCACTAACATCATCCCCTCATCTAGCTGGATCTGTTTCATCGACATCTACCATATGGCATTCTCGGTTAGGGCATCTTTCATATCCTCGTTTACATAATCTTATTTCTAGTGGTCAACTAGGTAGTGTGAGTGAGAATACAGTTGAGTGTGCCCCTTGTAAACTGGCAAAACAACATGTACTACCTTTTCCTATTAAATATGAAAAATCTTCAGCTTCTTTTGACCTTTTTCACTCTGATATTTGGGGTCCTGCCCCCACTCCAACTATGGGAGGATCTAAATATTATGTGATATTTGTTGATGATTTTTCCCGTTTTACATGGATTTATATTTTGAAAAATAGATCTGAATTAGGAGAAACCTATAGAAATTTTGCCACTATGATTGACACTCAATTCAAAAAGAAAATCAAGCTTTTTCGTGCCGATAATGCCAAAGAATACAAAGAATCAGAATTTAGTAAATTTTTGGCATCTTACGGTACTCTAGCACAAAGTTCTTGTCCTCACACATCACAACAAAATGGGCGTGCTGAACGTAAACATAGACACATTCTTGATACAATTAGAGCTTTGATTATTTCTTCTTCTTGTCCAGAATTCTTTTGGGGGGAAGCTGCTTTAACTGCTGTTCATACAATATATATGATTCCTTCTCGAGTCACAGATAATCTATCTCCTTATGAAAAATTATATGGAGAACCGCCATCATATGATTTTCTTAAGGTTTTTGGTTCTGCATGTTTTGTTCTTCTTCCTCCACATGAAAGAACAAAACTTGAGCCACGTGCACGTCTTTGTTGTTTTATTGGTTATGGTAGTGGTCAAAAAGGATATCGTTGTTGGGATCCTATCTCACAACGACTACGAGTTTCACGTAATGTGACATTTTGGGAACACAAAATGTTCTCATCTATGTCAGATTTTAAAATTGACACTTCGACCAGTATTTCCCACTTTACCGATCCTTTTGTTGATCTACACCCTCCTGATGAAAATATAGAAAATCCATCATCTTCTTCTAACATATTTTCAGCAGATTCTCCACTTGAGCTCACTCAACCATCTTCAACTACTAATGTTCCTCCAACAGAAGTTCAGTCTGAGGATTCTAATGTTGAGCCTGCCACTCTGCCAGATGAGTTTGTTCATCGGTCTACTCGAGTAAGAAAACCTTCTGTCCGACTTACTGATTATCATGTTTATTCTGCTATACAAACTTTACATGAGCCTCAAACATATAGAGAGGCAAATGTGAATCCTCTTTGGCAGAAAGCAATGGCAGAAGAACTTCAGGCATTAGACAGAACTCACACTTGGGATCTTGTTACTTTGCCCCCTGGCAAAGCTGCAGTCAGTTGTCGATGGATTTACAAAATTAAGACAAAATCTGATGGATCTATAGACAGATATAAAGCTCGTCTAGTTGCAAGAGGTTTCACTCAAGAATATGGGATTGACTACGAAGAAACATTTGCCCCAGTTGCTCGTCTCACATCTGTTCGAAGTTTACTTGCTGTTGGAGCTTCGAAACATTGGGACATGTGGCAAATGGATGTCAAAAATGCTTTTCTAAATGGAGACCTACATGAGGAATTTTACCTTAAACCTCCTCCTGGTTATTCTCATTCTCAAAATCAAGTGTTCAAGCTTAACAAGGCCCTTTATGGTCTTAAACAAGCCCCTCGAGCATGGTTTGAAAAGTTCCGCACAGTCATTGGTCAACTTGGATTTTCTTCTAGTCCATATGATTATGCTCTTTTCATTCGACGATCTGATCGAGGCATTGTTCTACTTTTGCTCTATGTTGATGATATGATCATAACTGGCGATGATACAACAGGTATTTCTGAGCTAAAAGAATTTCTCAGTCAGCAATTTGAAATGAAAGATCTTGGTACATTAAGCTACTTCTTAGGACTTGAAGTCTCTTCCGTCCCTACGGGTTACACTCTTTCTCAAGTCAAGTATGCATCTGATCTTTTATTGAAGTCTGGGATTAGTGACACTAAGATTGCCTCTACACCTTTGGAATACGAGGTTAAACTCAATCCCGAAGATGGTGAATTACTTACCAATCCTACTTTATATCGTCAATTGGTTGGAAGCTTTATTTATCTCACTGTCACTCGTCCAGATATTGCTCATGCTGTTCATATTGTCAGTCAATATATGTCAGCTCCTCGCACTCCTCACTATACAGCTGTTCTCCACATACTTCGTTATGTCAAAGGCACGATATTTCATGGACTTCATTATTCATACAACTCTTCACTTGAGTTACATGCATATTCAGATGCTGATTGGGGTGGTGATCCATCTACCAGATGTTCTACCACAGGATTCTGTTTCTTCCTTGGTGATTCACTTATCTCTTGGCGTAGTAAGAAACAGTCACTTGCTTCTAAATCAACTGCTGAGTCAGAATATCGAGCTCTTGCAGACACCACACAAGAGCTAATTTGGCTACGATGGTTACTTGAAGATATGAGTGTCGTTCATCCTCCTGCTACTCCAATTTATTGTGACAGTAAGAGTGCTATTGACATTGCCCACAATGATGTATTTCACGAACGCACTAAACATATAGAGATTGATTGTCATTTCACTCGTCAACAAGTTGCAAAAGGCACAGTTCGTTTACATGGTATTTCTAGTGCTGATAATACTGCAGATCTCTTTACAAAACTTCATCCTCCTGGAAGTTTTCGTGATTTTGTTTCCAAACTAAAGTTGGTTCTTCAACCATCTTCAGTTTGAGGGGGGGTGTTGAAATAGAAGTCATGTTTACACTACTACTATGTCACAAGCAGCTGCTGTACACTAGCTTAGCTTAGTCACCTACATATAGCTTGTAATAGTCATAGTTGGTTAGGAGTTGTACGCGTTCTATTTATTTTCTTGTCTGTACTAGTTCCTATAAATTCCTCATCTTATTCTCATGTAACCACAACACAGTAATATACAATCTGCACTACTTTGCACTACTGCCTCCGCTATCAACTTATTCGTTCTTCCTGTTATACACATATATATACACACACATCAGTATATATATACACATAACACATACGTTTCTTCATGTGGTAATAGTAGGTGTTTTCTTCTTTTCTTATTCTGATCACGAATTTTGCAGCTTAGTCGGCAGAGGATAAACAAAGTTCTGTTGCTGTTGCTTGTCCTTCAAAATCAAGTGCAGAATTGTAAATAATGATGAAGATACCTCTGCTAATCTGGTGAAAGAAAACCTTATCCTCCCTCCGCCATTAGTTTTGCAAAGAACTCATAAAGTGAAAATGAACAGCAACTGGGAACTAGCAAGGCGTCAGTTGGATGTGTCCAGCAATCTCAGGCAACACCTGGTGCTGGTGGAACGGTTGAGTATGTTGCATTGCACGTTCAACACGACGGTTCTGGCGAAGAGAGGAGTAATACTTTTGAGGTCAGTTCATCCCAATATTTTTCTGAAGGAGAAACCATTAGGGTTCACAATCTTATCCTAGAATTCAAGTGAGCTAAAATCAATTGTATGTATTGCCTATTCGCCAAATTGTTATTGTACTTTTTTTAATTACTTCCCTTATCCTCTCTCACCTAATGTTTTTCTTCTCTCTCTTTTTAAAATGCATTTATAATAAAGGATGTGAAGGAAAGTCCTTCTGAAGGTTCCCGAGTCTCCCTCTATCATCAGTTGTAAAAAGACTTCAGTCGCAACTGCTACATATTATCAACAGCCTTTTACATATTTGCAGCAAGTACAATTACAAGCACAGATATTTGTGCATCGATATCTAATGTGAGATATAAATGCATCTAGTTCATTTGTATCAGCTGGAGTGAGGAAAGTAATAAAGCTTAATAAGAATTAATTTAGGTTAATACTAAAGTTTAGTATGAATTTAATTCAGTAGTAATTAAATGGTTCATGGTAAGCCGATAATGCCTCTTTAACAATTGATATATTATCCAAAGAATAGAGTAGTTAGATATTGGCGTAATGATGACTTGTAGACCTTTCAGTAAGAATAGATTCGGTATTTCTGGGATTTAGTTTCTGAGTTTAACAAAAGAATATGGTTGGAAATATGTAGGGATAGGAGTTCTCATGAAAAATAAAACTCTGCTCCCACTGTTATGTAATTATGTCCAGTGAATCGTTTCCCTTGAACTTAAATATGAGTTGTTAGAGCATCTCTAATAAAGGCATCTTTGAGGTGCAAAACATGTCCAACTCATCATAGCTATCTATTTTTCATTTTCTTTTCCATCCATGTCATATTGGGCAACTTTTAACTCCAATCACTATACCATAGATTGGATTTAGCAACCACTCAAACAAAAATTTCTTCAAAATCGTTGCAATTGGAAAAATAAAATCATTATATTGCAACGCCAAAAAAATCATTACGGTAGAATCAAAATTTCGTTACAAATTTCGGAATGCATAGTCTATTGCAATGTTATTAAACAGCGTTGCAATAAACGTTATTTTTTGGGCCAAAAATTTGGCGGGCCTGTGAAAACTTAAGAGCGGGATAAATAAAATGTTTTGCCGGGTTAATCAAAATAAAGCGACAGAGGAAAAAAAACACCCTACTCAGAGGCACTCCCTCAACCTCCTCTTACACACACACTCGACTGAAGAGAAAGAAAGGGATAGAGAGAGATCGAGAGAGGAAGAGCCCGAGAAAGTTGATCAAAACATATTTGGGCTACATTTTACAGATCAATCAAGATGGGGACTTCAATCGAAATTGGGGTTTTTTTAGTTTAATTGGGGTTTTTTTGGTTAATCCTCTGCAAGAGTTTAATTGAAGTTCATTTTTTGTTTCAGGGCTAATTTGGTTGATATGGGTTTTAATTGAATTTTGCATCTTTCGCTTCTATAGTTCAAGGTACATCCTCTCCTTGATTTCATGTATATATGCTTTGTGTATCACCAATTTCTTTTGGGCTATTGTAAACATCATTGGCATATGTAATGGCTTAGATGTGTGTTTACTTGAGTTTGTATATCGATTATTTGTTATTATTTGGGTCTAATTTTTAATAAACTAGGGTTTATGTTCTTAATTAGGTCGTAAGTTTGTTTAATTAAGAGTTGGTAATATAGAGATTTTGTTTGTTTTTGAATGTATGCCCTGTTTATATGTGAGCCTGTTTTATATGTGTGCTATGTTTTACAAGTGGGAGCAGATAAACTGACACATTGTTGTAATCGCTCCATCTGATGAATCGGAGCTGCTACATGGGGTAAGTTTTGGTAGCCTTTTTAGACTATATACTGGCCTGCTCATAGATTGGTGATCAACACTAGATGTATTTTAAAATTTGTGCAAGGTGAAAGTATAACCGAAGATCAACACTAGTTATGAGTTATGACTATGAGCTTCCCCTAATCTTGTTATTTTGAGATTATTTGGTATGACAAGCACATGTTTGTGTTGGTTGTGTCTTTCTGTTTTGTTTTTTAGAGTCACTTAATTCTGTTAATGTTCTTAAAGTATATTATCTTATAATACCAGAACTAAACTACTTCGCTGAGCAGTGGATGAGTTTCAGTTACCCAGTTTTCATTTTGATGGACTGTCCCGTGTTTTTGATGATGTAATATATTTCACTTTTTCTGCTGATAACATTGTCGATAGTATGAAAATATGTAATATTGTATACCATTCCATTGGTGGAGCCAGATGTTAGCGGAACATGAGCAATCTTTCTGTATACACGTGTCTTAACATCCTGGAAACTAATTTAATACTTAATAATTCATGACTATTTTCTAGCACTTGATCATCTAGCTTAGAAGCCAGAGAGTGTAAAGCAGAATACAGTATCAAATAGGACATTGTCTTAAAAACCATATTAATCCCAATTTGTTGTCTTAGTATATACAACATTCAGTATTAACTGTAGAGGCTTTCCCTTGCTCCTCTCGATACGCTGCTGTACCTGTGCCACAGGTTTTTCTATAGTAGGAACAGTTATAACCTTAATGTTTGCCAAGTTATATTGGCACATTCATCATTCTTAGTGTGCCTTTCCCGGCTTTCCATAAAATTCTCTTTTAGAAGTGTGTTGCTGAATATAAGGCCCTAGTGTAGTGTAGCTTTTTATTTTTTTTTCTTTTGGTCTTCTTTAACTAATTATGCTTTAGGGAGATAACAGATTAATTATAATTTAATTAAGTTAATAGAGTTAAAACCAAAATTTAGTTGTATATGTTAATAGATTAATTTTTTTTCTTGTAGTGAATTATATTTGGCTAAACCACATGTAGTCGATTAATTGACTATATATGGCTTTTAGCAGGTATGTGACTGCTGGAACTAGTTGGTTGAATGGTAACTTTGGTAACGTGGCAAAGGCTGGTGGTACAAAAACTAGAGCAAAATGGAGTATGGCGTTATCGAATTTGACTGCTAAGTTGCGGGGTCAACTGTTTACCATTTCATATATTAATATTCCTTGTAATATGAAAAAAGGCCTCACTGTGGTTACTTCAAGGATCAATAAACTGAAAATATATATAGAACAATCATTGGGAAAGACAGTTAACAATAACATCAGCTTATCTGATGTTGTTTGTTTTCAGTAGACTTGATGGTCATGCCATGTCAGGTTCTTCAAGCCAAACACAATCACAAATTTTCCATGTCAGTGATCTGTGTACAACCAAAACTATTTGGGTCGGTACGATATACAAAGTGAATTCATAAATAATAATAATTTTGTTAAAATATAAAATATGTACACATCCTTAAATTTCTAAAAAAGGTAGTTGACAAACTTTTATTTTTTTATCTTTTTTACTTTCCTAAGGGATATTTGACATGATTATATAATTGTTGGTATACAGGATATCAATGGATTTGAAGATCTCTAAAAAAGCTTCTGATATGGAGGACAAACTTAACAAAAACTAGAGACAATCCTCGGACATTGGCAGAGAAGAATCTCTCACTATATATTAATATCGAAGAACTATGTGCTAGTGGTCATAGTTAACAAGAGTCGAATCCCGATAGCAATGAAGCTGATTTTGTTCCAGATTTGGCTCATTTTAATGCCAACTATTTGATGTACTTCACCTATTTTCGGCTATTTCAATTAGTGTTCTAATCTCAGAATTGTTTTTTATTTAGTAAGTATGGTATTGATCTTTGTTGTGGTTGTGTAGGACTTGTTTGTGGTTGTCTAGGAATGACTATACTTGTGGTTAGTAACAGCCTTTGTACTATTTTTATTAATTTGTTGGTGTTGAACCTTTAATGGTGGATTAATACATTTTTGAAATGGTCATGCCAAATTTTTTTTAACCACACTGTTGCAATATATGATTATAATGTTCCCATAGAGGTTTCTTTTCTATTGGAAATCATTTAAATAACAGTGCATTAGGACCAAACTTTGTTGACACAGGTGCTATATGGCAATGTTTAAACTAAAACAAAGTGTTGCAAATATTGTTGTAATAAAAGAACAAACTACAGCAATGATTTTAATAGCATTGCTATAGAGGAAAAGCTGTTGCAATATGTCGCTCTGGCAATGATTTAAACTTGTTGCAATACATGCGTTAATTCATTGCAAAAAGGGCTCTATGGCAACGGGGGCAAACTTAACGGTCGATTTTTTGAAAATCATTGCAATAGACGCTATTGCAATGAGTTTTTATGATATAGCAACTATTTTCAGGGGTTGCTAAATGCAATCTATGGTATAGTGAATAGCTGGCACTCAATACAAGGTGCTAAAATGGTCCACAAATGAATAATAGAGAAACCAGATAGTACAAAATAGGTATATGATATAGAGTTTCAACTGCAAGTATTTCTGTTTTATCAATTTAGAGGGGGTGTCAAAACTTGGTAACTTCTCTTTGCACTTTTTGGGCACCCTTATAACTCCAATAAGGAAGCACTTAAGAGTGCCATGCCGCAGGTTTTGGCACCCCTATTGGAGATGGTCTAAGGTGAACTTACATATACTAATAAAAAAATAGGGTTTTGCAGGCAAAATTCTGTGCCAGAAGAGGCTTGGATGGTTTCAGCATTTGGGAAATTGGGTTAGTTAACTAAGATTACTTCCAAACATTACATAATTATGTATGTTGTAGTCTTTTGTTGAACCATTATTTCTACAGATGATGATCAACGTCTTTGGGAGCCTGCCTGGCGTGCTTGTAGCGAAAGGATTTATTCTCAGCAATCTCAGGGCAGCAACCTGGTGACTGTCTTATCAGGTCAAAATTCTGCTAATCCAAAGCCTATAAAGGAAGAAGTTTCATGTCAGTAGAAGCTCATGGCAAATTCCTTTACTAACTCTAGATCAGGCAGCATCTGTTAGTGATGCAAGTGATCGTCTCTTTGAAAAAGTAAATGCTATCCAGCCTGTTTTCCAGAATTTTTTGCTGGCTCAAACTCGTCCAGATTGGATCCCTGATTGTCAATAATTTATCGTCTATGTCAGTTTCTGGTACCACTGGTTGCTCTGCATCCGCAAGCAGTTCGGAAAACAATCTTGCACTTCTATTATCTACGCTTACAAGCAATCAACCCACTGGAGCGGACAAGATTGTGGAAGTGAAGGATATTCTTTTAGAGGAGACATCGAATGCAGTCAATGTAGCTAGGCTATATGCAGAAGATGCTGCAGCACATGCTGCTGCTGCAGTCAGCAACTGCAGTGATGTTTGGAGCCATTTGAATAAGCTGAAAAATTCTTATGTAAGATGTGATGATGAAACAAAGCTTTCTTCTGCAGCTATGGCAATTTCTGCAGCTGCTTCTGTTGCAAAGGCTGCAGCATCTGCAGCTAAACTTGCATCAAATATTGCAGTTGAAGCAAAGATAATGGCAGGTGAAGTATCAATTACAACTGCAACTGAAAAATAGTACCCTGAGCACTGCACCGTCTCCTCGTGCTTCAAGTTATTCACGAGTGGATGGAGAAGAAAAAATATCCACTAGTTCAATAATTGCTGTTGCAAAAGCAGCACTTAAGAAGAGAGTTAAAGCTTCATCAGCTGCCGTAAAACATGCTGAAAACTTTGATGCCATCGTAAAAGCTTCTGAACTGGCAGCAGCAGCAGTATCTCAAGTAGGAATTATTATCTCTAATGGTAATCATTTGCCTTAAAAGAGAATTGGCTGATTTTCGTCCTAAGAACTACTGGAGTACTCTCCATGTATCTCCTAAATATGATTTTCGTCCTAAGAGAATTGGCTGATTATGTATTCGATTAGTGTTTGATTTTTTTTATTGAAAAATATATCTTATTTTTATAATATTTTTATATTATATATTTTGATTAACTTGCAAGTTAGCAAGAACATAAAAATCACGAACAAACAATTTAAACTCGTATATAATCCAACGGCCTCTAAATGGCTCATCAGATATGCAATTTTACAGAGCCGGAAGCAGGCAGAACGCAGAACCGGTCATACACAGAAATTAAAGTACAACTTCAATGCTTCAAGAAAGAAAACAGGGAAAGGAAGAGGTTAAATGAACGATTTGAAGACCTGTTGATTCTACAGAGATAATAATTTATACTCTCGGAACTCATAGCAAGCGATGATATAGAGGTTGCTTACTAATATTGGCCAAAGCTCAGAACTGGAGCTGTTTGTCTTTTGTTCTTCAAGTATGATACAAACAAAGGAATGGAAGAAACAAATTTATAATTTAACTAATTTCCTTGCGGCAACATCCTCTGTCAACAAAGCTGTAAAAAAAAGTGTTGAGCTACAGTTTCTAGTACAGTTGCAACTAAAATGAAAAATACTTATAATCGAACTCTTTTAGCACTTTGGAATGCCAGTACAATCTTTTAAGTGAAGGGGAAGATGCGCGGATATAATCTCTGAAAAGTATCTCAGCTTTTGAATTCTCCGCCTCACCTATTTCCACGGTATAATGTTGGTGTAGGACCATCTTCTTGCAATCTAGCGATGTATAATACTGCTCAGCTGCTAACTCCACAGGTTTCAATCTCTTCCCTTTATTCCCCTAAATAGATATGCAATATTAATACGATATATTATGTGTCGGATAAAAAAAAATAGATTCAGTTCAGTTGTTGGTTTCCCATCTCCTATGTTGGTACAAAAAAAAAAAGAAGAGGAAATAGGTAATCAGTAAGTGCCAACTCACCACTGATATCTTAAGGCTTTGCAAGTTGGGGGAACTTCTGACCAAGCATAGCATGCTCGATATCTGACGTAAATCATAGAAGTCAACATTGTGCAATACAAGTTTTTTCATGTTCTCCATGTCCGTTTTAAGCCTTATCAGCATACCTTGCTCTGGATCCAAAAACTGCACAGATGCACTAGCATAAATATATGCCTGTGTGCACAATCGTGTTAGAACGTCAGACAACAAATAAAACCTAAAGCACAAATTAGATTAACTTTGACTTTACCGTGAGGCAGAAGCTATCAAGTATAAGAGTAGCAATTTCAGGTGTGGAGCAAAGAAACCTTTGTAGGTTAATGCGTTCTTTCGTGCTGGTCAGTGAGTAGTCTTTATCATACATTATGGCCCAGAAAACCTCTTGTTTTTCACTTCTTACGAGCTCAAATTTGTTGAGATTTTTATTATGACGTGTAAATTGGCAGACCAGATGTTGAATACCCCAACAGAAGATCAAAGACAACGCGGTGAGCTGAGGTCCAAATGACATGTCAGCGAGAAATGTGACAGAAATAAGGTAGACCGATGTCAGATTACAGAAACCCTGAAAATTTGGGGGTGCATTGAGGCTGTATCTAACAAGCAGCAAATAAACCAACTCTGAACATGAAAAAAACTGAGAGGGCATATCATCTAGAGGAAATTTAGTTTCACTAATCATCGATATATGCTTAACCCCTTTAGAGGCCATCATGCTCATCCAGGAACCGTAGTATGGTTTAAAAAAAGTAAGTGGAGGTTTGTGCATAACAAACTTCACAATTGGGCCCTCGTGAGCTAACAGAATTCTCTTGACAGCCCTTGAATAAATATAATCCCATTCATCTCTATCTTTTCCGGAGACCAGCTGGTTCATAAATGGGCGTCCTAAGTTCACATCACTACGGCTTCGCCATATATTCCTCCACGTTTTCGACAGAATACTAGTTTTTGCGGCATCTATTATTGGAATGCGATCTAAAATACAACTTATTAAGTGCATAGGCAAGTTCCCAATCAGATCGTCCGCCATTGCAGGGTCACTGATTTTGCGACGTCTTTTAACAATAGGCCTCATCTTCTGAGCAAAAAAGGGGAATTGGATGCAATATGTTAGATTATTATCCTTATTCTGGTAAATCAAAGTACACTAAGTCATACCGCGACCAGATAACTCAAGTATTAAGGGCTATTTCATGTCGTCCTGGATTCGATTCTCGCTTACCCTCGAGATTTGCTAGAACAGATATTAATATAGCTATATGCTTATTAGTGATAATTCACTAGGATTTATCATATACTAATTGAAACGTAACAATAAAAAAGACCCTGAATGAGTAACGGAAGAATTACCTGGAAGAATTCAGACTTCTAAAGAGCTAAAATTCCTTGTTATAACCTAAAAATCGCATAAACCCCGTTTCACATAATATATGAAGTATTACATATATACACACGAGCGAACTATATTCAGGAGATAACTATACCTTTTCCGATGAAGAGAAGGATATAACTTGGGTGTTAATAATTTAACCAAACCGAAAATTAACCCATTCCAATTTCCAACTCCATCTATACTATCTATACTATAATATAATAAGACAACATAGGTTTAATTTGTAGTCCTACAAATTTGGTCACTTTTTTATAACTACAAATGGGTGACATGTAGACTTCTCTTACTCTTACAATATTAAAGAGTTTTATACCGTTCAAATTACTAACACTTGTGATGTTATACAAGATAAAAAAAACTCCACCATTATTCTTTTAAATATAATGTATATATTATTTATATACTATATTATAATAAACCGATATTGGTATAATTCATAGTCGTCCAAAAAATGTAATCAGTTGGTAAATATAATCTGGTTAAAATCTAATTTATTAATACTAAAATACTAATAAGATGATGTTAAAATTTAAATAGTAATTAACAAATTATGAATTCTATATTCGCCCGTGCTTCGCACGGGTTAAAGGCCGGTATATATTATGAACTGATTAGTGATAACTCTTGCTACTAGTTTATTAATTGATGTAAAAGTTACTCCCTCTATTTTTTTATATATCACTTTTGACTTGGGCACGTAACTTTAGGTGGTTTGACCGGTTGGTAAAAGTTATTATTTTTAATTGATTTTTTTTGTGAATTAAAATTTTGATTATATATTTTTATTCAGAAAAAGAAATTTTCAAAAATAATACTTTTAACTATCCGGTCAAAGCGCTTAAAAGTGTGTGCCAAAAAATCAAACGTCATATATTAAAAAACAGATGGAGTAAGATTTTTCTGATAGGGTTTACAGTGTGTCTACCACTATAAAGAAGTAAAATCAATCAAAATCACCTAAACTTATAAAATTTTAGTGATTAACATGTGCCCATCATAGAATAACTGTTTCTCATATTAATAGGTTACATAATGAAATTATAAATTATATTCAATATAATGATGTTCTATTTATGTAACGTAATTTAATTTTTCAGATTGTAGTATATTATAATGCATGTGCATATATGAAATGTGCATATATGAATCAATTGTATAATTGCATACTAGATTAAGTTGCATGTGATTTTGATTTTTCGACTCCTAAATTATTTATCACTGACCAACAAATACAAATATTGTTATACTAAATTATATAACAAGTTAAGGTTTATAAGTGATTAAAGTGTTTGAGAATAAATTAAAAGTCATGAAACAAAAATTAGTATTCTCGACTTATTACATAAATCGTACAAATAAGTGCTTCTGATTTATAGAACCAGAAGCCGCCCTTTTAAACCCGGCCAAACATCCCCTATATTTGTGAAATTCAGTTTTATTTAATTTTAATTACAAAAAGTAGAGACTAAATTTTTTATTTAAAAATTATATATAAATGTATTTCAATCTTAATTTCCTATTAAACAATAATAAGATTTACTCCTCCATTCCACTGGATTCGATACGTTCACTATTGGCACGCATTTTAATGCTTCCATAAAATATAGTTCTATAAATTATTTTTAAAATTTTCTTTTTCTGAATAAAAATTTATTAGTTAAACTTTTATCCAGAAAAAAAATTCAAAAAATAGGTTATAAAACTATACTTTAGAGAAGCATTAAAGTGCGTTCCGCTTCTCCTGCGTATACAGCTCAAGGGGACTGAGGGAGTAACAATCTGTATTTATCCTCCAATACTCAACTAAACAATCAAATTTTCTTACGACCTTTATACCCCTCGTCCTATTTTTGTTGCTACAAAATCTACATTTTTCTCACTCATATTAAATTTTAATATGCTGATAATTATCAAAATTTTATATTATTTTGTAAAGATAGGACCAGAAAAATGTAAATCAGTCACTCCCAAGCTTTGGCAGCAGTTGCGGAAGTCATCCGTGGAGGTATGACTTCGAGACATAGCCCTGTTAGTTTCAAAATAAAAAAGAAAGGAGTTAAAATCTCCTAGAAGGCACCAAGGTCTCTGCTGCTCAGTAATCGAGAGCCTATCCTGCATATTAATAAGATCATACCAGAGTAATTTACGGGTATACACTTGATTCGAAACATATACAAAAGATATGAGGCAAGAGAAAGATCCATCAATACGTTTAACATTACAAGTAATGTGCTGAGCCGAGGAGCATACAAAATTCACATTCCAAATATTCTCATCCCAGCCCTACCAAATTCTGCCATTATCATGATAATCGTCATTAAGAAGCCATTTAAATCTCGGAGCAATAATAGAAGAAATGGACAACCCGTCTTCCCTTTTAACGTGAGTTTCCAGGAGGGCTGCCATGGAGATCTTGTTGACGCTCAAGAAATCCTTCACAAAAGATACTTTATTATGCAACCCTCGAATATTGTGGGAACAAAAATCGATTATCATATAAATTAGGCTTGGGCTTGGGGACTGCTCCCCATTGAAGTTTTCAGCTTCTTCTTTTGAGACTTCGTTACACACTTGGGGCTGCCCGGTGGTACTGGATGAGCCTTTTTACCCTCAATTTCATCAATTTTCTTGAGATTTTTGAATTTGACAGGAGGTGTAGGGGAATACTCAGATTCCATAGGTGATTGTGGCTTCTTCCTTTTAACTTCTGTCCAATCACCGTCAGGATTGGAACTCTTAATCGGGGTAGCATGAGAGTGCTCAACAGGGCCATCCCATTTGGATTATTAACTTCAGCAGCTGTATCATAAGGATACAGGTTTTGAGCATCACCAGGAGGACTTTCCGCCGAACTCACATCATTTTGCTTCCACACTCTTTTAATTTTCGGACAAGCAGAGGGCGAATGGCCCAAAGAGTTACATCCAGTACAAAAAAGTGGTCTTACCGGGTAAGAGACCAAGACTTTAGCAATAGAGCGTTCTTCAGTTACCGGGTCAATAACAGTGACATTGATGTCGTTAGGTAAGGGGTCACCTAATGTGTAGTTAACTTGCATCTTGGCAAATGGGAGAATTTCCAATTTTGCAGTGAGTTGGTCCGCACCAAGCGGTTCGCCAATTACACTAGCAACGTGAGCAAGACCATCATCTGTCCAGTAACTATCAGGAAGGCTAGAGAACTTAATCCAAAGAGGCATTCTAGTGATGATCGAACTCCCTGATTTTTGTCCTGATCAGGCTGTCATGATCATTGGCCTACGCTCGATATACCAGGTTCCCCGAGACAATAGATTGTTGACACCAATAAGATCAGAAAAACGAAACATAAACGTGGATTTGTCCTTCTGGTGCACTGATAACAGACCCCATGGTTTCTAGAACTTAAAAGCAAACTCCGAAACCAATTTATATGTCAAAGTACCTTTCGAGAAAGTGCCCACAACACAAAATTTATATTTGTCATTTTCTTTCTTCAAAACCTCATCCGGTGGTTCAAGAAGTGAAACACCTTTAGCTTTTAGATACTCCCTCCGTCCCGTTGGATTGTTAACAATTTCTATATATGGATGTACCAACCAATTGTTAACATTCCCAAAACAGCAAATTTATATTGATATAATATTATGAGATGTACACCGCATTTACTTCTCCAACCTACTCTTTCATCAAATCAGTCTTTAATCCTTCCACTAATTAATCACTTTTTTGATTAATATCTCCTCACCTACCCATGTAGTTTCTCTCTGCATTCTCTTCACCGTACCACTTTTGTGATAATCCGGATTCTTCGAAATATTTTATTTTATGATTTTCTAAAAGATGAGGAATAAAATTTTTATATTTTATTCCCAGTCCAGTGAAATATCGAGAATTTTATTATTTGAAATATTATGTGGATAGTATTTTCAGGTGTAGCTTGAAAAGTTTTTGCAATTATATGATCTAAGTGTGGTACATGTTAAATGTGCTTCTTATTTAGTTATTTTGTTTGTGTGAGCAATTAGTTCAGAATTTTGAATTATTGTATCCTTTTTAATAAATCAAATTTATCCTTTGATTTTGAAATCAAAGCTTGTTTTATTTGAGCCTAATGATTTAATCCGATTTAAATTACTAAAATATACAAACATTAGTATTTCTATATTTCTGTCGGATTCAGAAATATTTGAAAGTTGCAGATAATTGTATTAATAATTTGTTAATTAACAATGATTTTGAGCATTATTTGTAAAAGTAGAGAAAGGTTGTAAAAATATTATATTTGCAATTATTCTGTATTCGGGATAATTAAAATTTTTATAAAGTTTTATGTTTAAATTTGGAAGATATTTTTAGCCCCAAATTGTTAAAATAGCTTATTTATTAAATTGTGGGTGCAAATCAGTCGAGTAACAGAGTTTGGGAATTAGGGATTGGGGTGCAGAGATGGTTACGCGCGCGAAAACAAGTAATCAACTCTCGATTCTTGTCAACTTCTTTTGCTATCTCCCTATCTATTTATATAAATACACCTATATACTTGCTTGTGTTGGTTCGTTTGGGCTTGTAATCAGGGGTGGTGTGGTTGAATCGCTGATGGCGGTGATTTGTTTCGCCGCTGATAGAGGTGAGCGGAGGGAGCTGTTGCGTAGGGTGAGCTTGGGGTGTATAGAGGGGAATAGATGGAGCTATTACAGAGGGCTGCGGAAGATTGTGTGCGTGTGTCCTGTTGTGTGGGTGGTGTGTATAACTGCCCTGTACAGGTGTACTAGTTTATGTGTGTAAATAGTTACTTTGTGTGTAAACAAAGCAGGGGGTTAGGCGAGACTGCTAGGGAGGTGGCTGTGAGACTAGTTATGGTTAGAGTTGAATTATTTCAATTCAGTTGTAGATGGTTTTTATTTATTGGTTATCAGTTATCCTTCTTATCGAGGTTTAATTGATAATGTAGTTTAAGTTGTAATAAGATTTTATAGTTTGGGTTCTGGTTTCAATGCTGTAACCTATTTGCGATCCTGTTGTTAGGGGGTCAAAGTGATTTTGATTTAAATCTCTTTTAAAAATCCAGATTTTGAAATATATGTTTTACCTTCTTCCGGAAATACAGGTCTAGATATATTCAATATTATCGCTGACACTCCTGAAAAAAAGATTTCAAGGAAGATGCAAGATGTGAGGTTATTTGCAAGGAAAAAACGGAAGAAATCGGAGTTGCGCAAACTTGATTTTCATGATCCAACTGGTCTTTTGCGAATTTACCTTCCTCGTTTTATCAATTGACTAATGGTATGTCATCTTCATTCAAAAGCATATCTAATAAAAGTAGCAATACATATATTTACAGAGTTATGGGTTTAGTTTACAAAATGAAATTTAACTAAACCCATCTAAATTCTTGGTTGAGTAATGTTCATCCCAAAATATTTTTATGATTGAACACTAATCAAACATACACTGATTCTGCATCTTTGTGTCCGTTGTGCTTCTATTCTTCTCTTCCTTAACTTGAATTTTGAACCTGCAATTGTAAGGCTTCTTCCACTAAATGTAGAGGGACAGATATGTTCGTCGGAAGTTGTCCTAGTCGTTGAAGCCTTTCCTTCCCCATGTGTGGAAGTTTGTAGTTGTTGTTCCCTTTTTTCTCCAAAATTTCATTCATACAGTTCATAAGGGATAACCAAACATAGTTCAGTGTTGTGTGACTTACTTGTTCATAAGCTTGTTCCACTGCCTCAACTAGCTAACCAATTGTTTTTGGTGCTTTCTCATGTTGCAAGCCTTGAATAATTCTAAAGAATCCCAAATCATTAATATTGAGGTCTGGACTGTTTGGTGGCTGATTAATCAAGTTAATAGAAAATCCATCAGATTGTGCCGCACTTATAAACTCAAGATCATTGTCACTTATGTGTGGTTTGGCGTTATCTTGCTGGATAAATATGTGTCCACTACAATCCAGCGGCCACTTAGCTTTAATAGCAGGGATGATCTTTTCAATCAGGCATTGTTTAATGACTATTTTATTGATGCTTTCAATGGGTTTGAGTTCTAAAACACCTTTAGCCCTGTTTTTGCTTGCCCTTTTTGCTGCCTCTAATGTAGTGAACGGAAAAATTCCTATTTTTCCATCAAAAGTGCACACACCATCTTCATTGTATCTAGGCCTCGCGATTGCACTCATAAACATGACCTTAGTAATGAACCTCTTAGATTTGCATGTTCTATGTAGTTCTTCTTCACATGGGAGCATATAAAATTTTTGTGCATGCCTAGTCATGTAAAACCATTTTTCGTCTATGTGCACCACATTATACATTCCCACATAACTTGGACTTGTATATAATGTCAAGGGTTCTATATGATTCAAGACAAACTTCACTCGATCTACCATATTTGAAGATGTCAAAAATGGTTTCAAAGCATTTGAATGAGATTTTATTTTTCCCTTTCTAACAAGCCTATGCACCATTGATTTTGATGCACCTAATTGACATGCAAGTGTTCTAATGTTGGTTCTAAGCTTGAGGGGTATTGATTTTACCTTCTCCAAGTCCATTTGGATTTTTACGTTGGCACCTTTGTATCTTCTATCAACATCAGGTAGATGACCTTCTTTAATTGACTTGAGCACCACTTTCCAGATTTTCCAAATTGTGATTCTGCTTACTCCATAATCCTTGGCTAGCTGATTGATTTTTCCACATTTGAGTTGATTTTTGTTGTAATTAAGAGACAAATGCTGAGAAATCTTTCTTTTTTCTGAATCTGTTAATCTTTTGTGTTTGACAGGTGCAACCCCTGAAGCTTGATGCATAGTACTTGAAGAAGAATCAAAAGCTTCTGTATCTGCCATTTTGATTGTAATTATAGCTAAAATATATGAGAAGTTTTTGGTATCAAGTCAATCATGTTGGCTTGTTTTTGTAAATCTACTCTGGTGGGTTGAAAATGCTAATGGAAAGATGTATTTATATTAATCAAATTTGTGAGAGGGAAATTAGAGAGGTAAACTAGAATTTCCAAACTTTTGCTTTAGGCGGGACATCCAATTAGCTTTTTTAATCACCCGCTATGCATCTAATCACAATGCACAAACAGAAAGATAGTAATATAAATAATCAGTTTATCAACTTTTTCTTGCTTTCTTAAATTCTGTGCACAACTCTCATGTAACTATCCCATGGGACAGAGGGAGTAATAGTTAAATTTCAGCTCAGGAACATCTATTTTAACCACATCAGCCCAAGGTTTCGGCTTACTCTTCTCACTTTTAGCATCTGACCCAGGTGGCTTTTCCTCCTCACTTTTCACTACTGGTTTAGGACTTTCCTCAAACACCTTCTGAGCAGAGGATTGAACATCATCCATCTTGATTTTCATCTTATCCTTGAGAGGATTTGGAACTGGGTTGAGAAGAGGGAGGCCATTCTCGTCTCTACTTGGAAGAGTAGTTCCAAACCCTTCCCTCTTCAAATCAGCCAAAACTTGCTCCTCGCTAAAGCCTTGCTTGCGGAGAAAACCAAACACATCTCCTAGCTTTCTACGAGCAGAATACAGCTCATCTCTTTCATGCTTTGAAGTGCGAAGAATGGTCTGAACAGTGCTGCTCATCTCGTGATTGCCACTCACTGATTTAGGCGAAGCAACCCCATCAATGCTGAAACCATCTTCCACATCTTCGATCTCTACACGTTCAACCACTGGAATACCCCCTAAAGCACTGGGACGGACCCAAGGAGCCTCCAGAAAGTCCACGTCAATATGCTTTCCTTCAACATCTTTCCCAGATCCAGAAAGGATTTCATGAAGGACATCGCTCCGAACAGCAAACTGAACTCCCGAGGTGAAACCACCACAATCTTCAAGCTTGGCACCATCCTGGTCGATGGGGCACCCATCAGAATCGCAATTAGAACTCATAGCTAGAGTGGAACAAATAATAAGTGTTTAGATAAAAATAATAGTAAGAAATTTAGGTGTAAGACAGGGTGAAGAAGAGAGAATCAATTAGATGAGTATCCAAGACTCTACATTAAGGGGTCGTTTGGTTCATGAGTATGTGGAATCAGGTATGGGGTTTGTCCATTCCAAACCCATACCTGGTGTTTGGTTGGTGAAAATATAATCTCAAACCCATACCTTAAATCCCCAAGGTATGAGTTTTTGATACCTAGGTGGGGAGGTGGGTATGAGATGGAGGTATGGGTATCCATTCATTTATGATTTTTTTGTCTCTATTTAAGTAATCAAATATTAATATTTTATACAAAATTAAATCAATGATGCAAAAATATATAACAATAATAATTTTATTAATTTTTTTCAATTAATATAAATTAATAATTTATTTTTACAAAAATTGCATATATTGATTCCAGCACTCACCCAAACACATGATATCAGATATGATACCTCAAACCCATACCAGCTTAACCCGATTCCTCATTCCAACCCGATACCACTCTTCGAACCAAACGACCCCTAAAGGATATGAATGGCTGGGGTGTGTAAAGGACGGGAAAAAATCAATGGTGAGAGTCTGTAAAGGATTATTCAAGAGTGCTTTAATTGGAAACATTCATTTGACTGCAAAGTTTCTCAATCTCAGTTGTGAAATTTATGACGAAACAGTCGTCGAAGACTTACTTGCTGAAAAAGCAGAGCTGAAAAATTTACCTATGTCAAAAACTGAAGGTGTCGGTCTTGTGCACACAGTTCTTGTGCCTAATTCCGTCTAATTTCCGCCTAATTACTTCTTACTTTTAGGCGCCTAAGTTCGTCTAAGTCCGCCAAATTCCGTCTTATTTCCGCCTAATTTCTTCTTATTTTCGCCTAGTTTCCGTTCGATCTAGCCCAATATATTTTCGATCCAATCTAATTTATATTTGAGTTATAAAGAATATATTTGTGTGTATGTTCACGTAGGTATTTTATTTTCTCTTTTCGCTTTTCTCACTCCCAGCGGCGGATCCAGCTCCGAAAGTATGGGAGGTCGTATATACTATTTTGTAACGATGATTAATCAGAATGAACACATGAAAAAAATTAAGATTTATATTAAGAGATTCTTTACCGTTCAGAACATAAATAAGTTGTGTCCACCTTGATTAAAATGGAGATACCAAAATGATAAAATTGAAAAACAAATATTTGAAATTGAGACTATGTAATTTTTTACCGTTTCACAACATTATATAATTATGTAAAATTAAGAACAACATTATATGCACGTAATTTAGTATGTAATTAAATCAATATATATATATATATATATATATATATATATATATATATATATATATATAAAGGAGGATGCGGGCGTCTCTAGAATCGCTCGATTCAGTCTTCTAATTTTTCTTGAATTTCGGAGAGAAAATATAGTTATAATTCAAAAAATCATGTTCAAGAATTCTAAAGGTAATACAATTCTTTTCTTATTGAATTCTAAAGATGATACAATTCTTTTCTTATTTAGTATTTCTTATTGAATTCTAAAGGTAATACAATTCTTTTCTTATTTAGGAATGCTAAAAGGAATAAGATTACATTTATTCAAACTAACAATAATAGATAAAATACAATTTATATTTAAGATTTGTAAGGTAATACGTACAATTTCTATTTTCGATTTAGTCTTATAATTTTCTTAAATTTCGAATAGAAAATAAAGGATTGTAAAGATAATAATCATTAAAAAAACTAATAGCAAAGAAAACAGAACCATAAAAAATAATTTTTAACTAATAAATAGGAATCAAAATATAAAATAATTAACAAAAAAAATAATACATATAAAATGTGAATCATATATTGATTTTATGATAATGTATATGATTCATAATTAGTATTGTGTTTGACGGGCACGGGAGACGGCCCAAACTAATTTTTATCTAAATAATAATAAATTTTCTATTAGTATTATGTTTGACGGGAAAGTGGCTAAAATAATTTTTTATCTATGTTATAATAATTTTTTTTGTTGAAACGGGACCACAGTTCAAAATACTTTTGATCCAATTATAATCTTTAATTTTATCATAATTAGAATAATTTTTATTAGTATTGTGTTCGACAGTAAGGCGACTCAAACTAATGTCTAAATTATAATGTTTTGTTTTTAGTATTGTGTTTGACAAGAGAGCTGTTCAAACTAATTTTGATTTAAATTATAATATTTAATTTTATCATAAAAATAATAATTATGGATTAATATTGTCATTGACGAGAGGGGGATTAATATTGTCATTGACGAGAGAGGGATTCGAACTAATTTTATTATTAGTATTGTGTTTGACAGGATGACCACTTAAACAAATTTTAATACCAATTATAATATTTTTTATTTGTGATATGTTTAACGGGAAGATGACTCAAAATAATTTTTATGCTATTATAATACTGATTCATATCAAAATTTATCACGCCGCCGCGAAACGCGGCTTTTTTCACTAGTTATTTTGTAAAAGATTGCTATGTTTCTGACATATTTTATTACATTGTTTGCAGGACAACAATGAGGAAGCATCTCATGATGATGAGGAAATACCTGCTGCAGCTAAGAAACGTGTAGACAAATGCGGAGCTTGCAAAGGGGCCGATAAGGTTTGTAAGCTGGATTGTACATAAAAGTCTTTTTTTTCGGCCGACACCGATGATATGGCTCATCTCACAGCCGGCCTATTTAATAAGAAGGGAATTCTTCGATTCATGAAAACCTTCAGGAATGAGTAAATACTTATAAACCTTCAAGTTAAGGTTCATAAGTGATTAAAGTGTTTGGGAATAAATTAAAAGTCCTGAAACAAAAATTAGTATTCTCGACTTCTTATAAATACTTCTCGACTTTTTATACAAACAGTACAAATAAGTGCTTCTGACTTATAAATCCACAAGCCGTCCTTTTAAGCCTGGCCAAACATCCCTTATATTTGTGAAATTCTGTTTTATTTAATTTTAATTATAAAAAGTAGAGACTAAAGTTTATATTTAAAAATTATATATAAATGTATTTCAACCTTTATTTTCTATTAAACAATAATAAGATTTACTCCCTCGGTCCCACTAGATTCTATACATTCACTATTGGCACACATTTTAATGCTTTCATGAAATATAGGTCTATAACTTATTTTAAAAATTTTCTTTTTCTGAATAAATTTTTATTAGTTAAACTTTTATTCAAAAAAAATTCAAAAAATAAGTTATAAAACTATCAAGTATTAAAGTGCGTTCCGCTTCTCATGCGTATACAGCTCAAAAGGGGACGGAGGGAGTAACAATTTCTATTAATCCTCTAATACTCAACTAAACAATCAAATTTTCTTATGAGCTTTGTCATATATACCCCTCCGTCCTATTTTGATGTTACAAAATCTACATTTTACTCACTCATATTAAATTTTAATATGCTGATAATTATCAAAATTTTATATTATTTTCTAATTATATTATTAAGAGTAGCGACTGCTGTGGGTTCTTACGTTAAAAAAAAATTATTTATCATATTTACTAAATGTGGATAATAATTTAGGTACAGGGAATATCAGTTTACACGCATGCAAAGCACAAATTACTTTTAAATAATTTATATTTTTCAATCACATTTAAGTATCAATATCTATATGTTATTTAATAATTTATAATAAAATATAATGTAAATATCAAGATTTCATTTATTTATATTTTGAAAACATATATTATATTAAAATAAAATTTAATATATTTTTGTGAAATTCGAACAAATCCTTCATATAAATTTATTTTGATATTATTTAACAACACATGTTGATAGATTCAATTAATATGATCCAAAGAGCCAACAATTATTTTTATTATCGAGTATTATTGTTATTATTAGAATAGAAGATATAGTTGTTGAGTATCATCATGAACTATTATCAAAATCTTATTCTTACTTTGAGGATAAACTCATAAACATATCTGATTACAGGAATACAGGTTAATAAATGAATCTTTTTATTTTCAAAAAAAGCAAATAAAATTATGGCAAAAAAAAAGACAAATAAAATAAATAAATGAATATTTAAATTAATGAGCGAAATTATAGGATTACCCCTTTTAAATGAATTCGAAATACTACAAATTTTATTTAAAAAATATGAAATAATTTTTTGAGCAATTTACAAGAGACTACAAGTCTATAACAAAGTAAAAGAAAAGGAATGTAAAAAATAATATATCCAAAGTCAAGAGAAAAAGTGTAAAAAATCAACTATCACAAACTAAAGTATAACATCAAGACGACCATAATCAAACAATTGACCCAATTGAAACTTCTAATTTCTAACCCAATTGACCAACTAGCCGAAATATCAGATTCTAGCAAAGAACTATACTTGAAATTCGGGTTTGACCCGTACAAAGCTTGGACCCCTTCCACGTCATCAATCTTGAGGTCCACTTTCTTTGTTCTTGGGCTCAAACTTGGGTACATCACTGCTTCTTTAACCGATGTGTGAGCTAGCCCAAGTATGTGGCCTATCTCATGGGTCGCCACTGATTCTAAGTCCACGGCCACTTTTGACTTTTGGGCCTTGAAATCCACGGCCCAGGTCTCCGCTCCGTCCAGGTGGAGTCTCCCGTTCTCCGGAGAGAAGGCGTGTGCTAGGACTCCTAGGACCCCGTCGAAGGCCTCCCCGTCTCCGTGGTCGCCTAGAAACACGTAGTCAGAAATTTAAATTAGTAGTCAGAGAAATAAATACGAGTTCATGTTTCAGTAAAAACACGCATGAATACAAGTTCAAAGGATCTTATATTCTAGTGGATCACGCGCTCATCTTTGGAGCATTAATTTGTCATTCGCGCCACTATAAATTGTGAGAATATTTGGGGTGGCAGGGATCGAACCCGAATCCTCTGCCTAACCTCACTCTGATACCATGTCAAGGAACCAATTACTCTAAAACCTCAAAGTGTTAGAGAATGGCTCTTTCCAAGATCTTATATTCTAACATTCATAAGCTAAATTTCGGTAAAAACATAAATAAATATATGTATCTAACCGAGTTTAGGTTTCAGCTTAAGTTTCATCGTTATTTTCGGGAGTTTAAATTTCGGTAAAAACATGAATAAATATATATATCTAACCGAGTTCAAGTTTCAGTCCAAGTTTCAACTTTATTTTCGTGAGTTTAAATTTCGAAAAAAACATAGATGAATACATGTATCTAACCGAGTTCAAGTTTCAGTCAAGACACCGAGGACGAAGGAGTACGATGTTTACGTTATTTTCAAAACATGACTTTTCTTTGATGACAAAACAAGGGAATAAAGTAGCGGCTTTTTACCTTGATAAAACCCGATTTTAATATCGGCCGAGTTGTATTTCTTGGCTTCGGTGAAGTTGACAGGTATAACGGACGACCACCGCGAAAAAGCCCGTTGAAACACCGGTCTGATCTCCACCAAGGTCAAGTCATCGGTGGTGAATTTCGGCGAAAACGCATACGTCAGCATCAACGGTTGATTCGCATCCGATTTAACCCATCTCGGCTGCCCGTAAAAATAAGCGAAGTGTTGCGTTACATGCAACTTGTTACTCTTATGAATTTCATCCGTAACTCCGCATCTCGGCGACATGATTTGTTGCACCGTGTTCGTGTCCAGCTTCCCCGTCTCCAAAAGCCCTAAATTTTTCTGATATTTTAGCACGGCGGACTCGAATTTTTCGTCGAAAATATCGGTTAAATTATGGTCCGGAATTTTGAGGTACCCGAAACGCTGGAAGTATTTTTTGAGCTCCGCCATACCGGTAAGCTGGCTCCCTTTTCCCGCATCGATAAATTTCAAAAAATTATGCCACGTGGCGTTTTGCGACCGGGCGGTTAATTCGGTTAGAGGGTCAGGTAAAGTTCTGGCGGGAAAGACAGGGGAAACAAAAAGGAAGAGAAAGAAAAAGAGGAGACAAGTCTTGTAACTGAAAAACCGAAACATGGTTTGTGACAGTTATTTTGGTACTTGGGCCTTAACTATATATACCCACATCCCTTACTGACTCGATTTCGGATTTCTGACAGATAATTGTTCGAACCTGTTTTTGTTTCGGAATAGGTTAAGGAGGGGGAATGTGATAAACTTGGTGTAGGTAAGATCGATGAACAAGAAAAAGGAGGGATGATGGGGAAGTTAGGGAGATACTAACTAGTATCGTGTGACCATTTACATGTAGATTCTGACTTTTTGAGGGAGTTCTGAATCTGGTGGGTTAACCACTAACTTTTTGATTAAGTTGATGAAATTGTTAATCATGTATATAATTATGGGAAAGAAAAAAATTGGGTTTTTAGCTAGGTTGATGAACCAATAATCTGGGATACGCATGTATAGTTCTAGTTTAGTTGGAACTCCTTTGATGGTAGATTGTTTGTTGACCCAAATATAGGTTTAGGTGAGTTTTGTGTCTGTAATAATATCGAAAACATAATCCTTTTCATAATCAAATTTTGTTTTGATTTTCTTCAAATAAAATTCTGATTGAAATGATTAATTGTTTGCCTGAGCTTATTATTCATAACTTTTATTTGCAGGTTTTGAGACATCCTGACCATTTTTATAAATCTGTATCTGAATTTTAATAAATCTCGAGATGAATTAGAATCAAAACGTACTGATAAATGTTATAAGAAGGTTTTAATTAAAAACTATATATAACGTGCAGTAGGAAGCTATATCACTCTTTTGTGTGTTCTATTATTGTACAAGAAAGCAATTTAAAAGCATTGTGATGTAAAAGTATGATGCATATGTTTATTAGTTTGTAATCTAGCTTATCCTTTCAAAGATGACTGGGAAAACAAAGCGAATATAACAATGAATAACCATAATCCATGCAGCATTAACTTTGGTACCCACGGAGAAATATATACAATAAGGAACATATTTATTTTTAGTTAAATTAGAGTTTCGTTACGATCTGATATCTCTAGATACCTCTCTTCTCTTGGTCGGTTTTCATAAATACTAAAACAATATATTTTATGAGAATTATTGCTTAAGATTAAAGCTTAAGTATGTATTAAAAAATTAATTATTATATTTATGACAATTTTAACAGATTTTATTAGAAAGACTAGAAATAAATTTTAAATTTTTAATCAAGTATTCGTTTCGCTTTCGGAGTGCACTATGAAAGTTACATGTGTGACTCTTCTTTTATGCTCAAGCAGTCAAGCTTGTCCACATCACGCATCTCCTGCATACGTATGACATCTAATGAGAAATAATGCAACTAAAGTTTTCCTAGAATTGACCATTAACAAATGCTAAAAGGATTTCTAACAAAACAAAACAAAAGATTTTAATAAAAAAATATCGAATTTCGAATATTTTATAATGCAGGCTAAGGAGGAGAAGTGTAGATAGTTTATATTATTATCTTGAAAGTAACTGAATTACTGTTTTTTTTGACAAATATGGCTTATAGCCTTACAAGTAAGTATCTGTTCAGAAATCTCGGGATGAGCCAGGGTCGAACCCAGGACCTGGGACGACAGAGGATAAGCTCCCACTGAGCTATCCAACCGTGCTTGTAACTGAATTACTGTAGACATTCATGATCTGCATCAGCAGGAAGCACATTTGAGGATTTTATCCTTGTACAAGGGACAATGAGCTTGAGACTTCTCGATTGAGAACGCATTCTGCTCTACGGAAGCTTGACCATGATTATAGTGCCGATTATACACCATCATCAGTTGGTTGAACGAGCTTTCATGAAACACTGAGAACTCGCTAGTGAACGTTAGAGTTACCTTTGGAATTCCCTCTGTTCTGGTTTCCTTGGAATTTATCTTGTGTTGCAGATGTAACTTCGGGGCGATTAAAGAGCCAGCTCTTCTAATGACTGCAACAAAAACAAATCAAATTACAGACACTTATAGATTGTATTCTAAACATTTCAGATTATTATTGCATGGCTACTGTTTTAAATAAGAAAAGATACACCAAGATACTTGAAACCATATATTTCTCCCTTGCTAAAACTTAGGAAAACATTTCCCTATCCGCTTTTTTTAGTCTTTGTACTGAAATATAGGTTTTGAGGTTTAAACTATAGCATACAATATAGATCGTAAGTGCTATTTATTTCCTTCCAAGTAAATGGACCGCATCAAGAATCCTAAATTGTGGCTACTAATAGGGAACTTTTGTAAAAATTATAAACGACCATATTTTTAATATTGTGTTTAACACAACTGTATTAAAACATTTAATATTTGAAAATTTTAAGCCGATATGACCTCAATATAAGGTCAGATCGACCAGTGAGACGGTGGGGGATAAGCTTCATCGTCGAGAGGGAAACAGCCCAGATCACCAGCTAAGACCCCTAAATGACCGCTCAGTGATAAAGGAGGTAGGGGTGCAGAGACAGCCAGGAGGTTTGCCTAGAAGCAGCCACCCCTGGAAGAGTGCATAATAGCTCACTGATTGAGCGCTCTTAAGCCGAAGAGGAAAATGTTGTATCCTCACAAATTCAAGGATATGAAGTGAGTTGAGGCAACCACGAGAGGGCACATACATCATAAGTCCATGATGATTTAATTAAAAACCCAAATTTACTATAAAGGTGCAATTAGAAAGCAATATGATAATATCTCGAACATACCCTTGATCTTGGTTAAATTTTACGACTTGATCTTGTTGCCTCAGCATTCAATGCATCAACTGTGTCTCCAACACACCAAGTAATCAAGTATAATCCATCACCTCTGCTCTTCGTCTCTTCCTAGTTCCATCAAATCCCATTATCCCATGCTATTTGTAGGATGGGCAATGCGTACTGTGGGTGCCTTGAAGCCATCACCATTAAGCGGCACCCAATCCTTTAGTTCCCCTGATCCCAAAAACGATCCCAAAAACAAGTGTGGTATTTAGGTGGATATTGGATAAATTAAAAATGTAAAGATTCAGAAATAATGTTAATTAATACCTCTTCACACACGCACATATCACCTTGATTATTACTCCCTCCGTCCCCCTGAGTTGTATACATTGGGGGACGGGGACGCGGCACGGACTTTAATGCTCCTTTAAAGTGTAGTTGTGTAATTTATTTTTAAAATTTTTTTTCTGAATTAAAGTTTGGATGTTATATTTTTATTCAGAAAAAGAAAATCTCAAAAATAAGTTACGGAACTATATTTTATAAGAGCATTGAAATGCGTGTCGAGCAGTTGAAAAGAAACGTATACAATTAAATGGGACAGAGGGAGTATACTTTAAGTTATTCTTCTTTCTTTATTGATAAAGATATTGAGCAATATATGTAACAGGCTACAGCTTAAAAGACATATACCAGAACATCATGTCAAAATGTCGCTAAGATAACCTGCAGGATATACCAACACATTATTTCGAAGCGCCTCTTAAATGTCAACAACGTATATCAGTGGCGGAACCAGGAGATCAAATCATCCGGGGCTCAAAAAATATTCGGGACTCAAATATTTAACAACATTTGATTGAAGGAAAAATATCAGTTAATACAAAGATTTTTGAAACTTACCCGAGGCTCAAAAAATTTCGTTATATCATTTTTAGAGAACATTCGGCGATGAAAAAAAAAATTCTACTGGTTTTTTTTCTCCTAGTCGGGGCTCCAGCCCCCCTTCGCCCCCCCTGATTCCGCCCCTGGCGTATATGACAATTAATAATGACAACCTCATTTCAAAGATGATGCCATGAACAGTCACAGATATGCAATCAAACACCTGCAGTTGAGATACTAATTTGCGAACCTAAATCCCCTTCTCAAGTTATGTTTAATAATCATCTGGTTTACCAACAAAGAATAACGTATTAACATGCTAACATCCTAGACGATGTTGGTGTTATTCCAATATTTAAAAAATTGTTTATGCTATAAATTATATGAAATGCTTGTCCTTGTACTGTTTTACTTGCACTATTTTCTAAAGAATAATGTAGTTGTAAATAAAATCGGAGCAGTAATTAAAATATTATCACCATTTGTTTGGAGTTCAGTGTAACAGACAAAAGCTTTTCCATCTTTCAAAATTCAGAATCTTAGCCGGATACCATGTTTCTTTATGAGTACCACCACCTTTAAAGACCTACTTCATTGATAGTCAAGTATTTTCATTTGTAAGCATAAAAAATGACCAGATAACTGAAAATGTGAGTTTAACAAACAAAATATTACTTATTATGACCAATCCAGTTCTTCGTAGTTAGCATAGCAATAAGTGGTTATAGAAGTACTGCATAAAGTAAAGGAACTGAAGCAAAGATTAAACATGAAATAATTTTTTCCACTAACCTCAACAAGGCAACCTTCTACCATTCCATTCTCAAATGCTGTCCCTGATGCAGTTTTGTAAGCATCTCCAGATGCAACAGCTTCGGAGTTGGTTCCACAGTATGATTCAGGAACAGTGTTGATGGTTCTGGCAGTGTCAAATGCTCTGTGACATCTTTGAGTCCTAGATGAGTTCTTTCTGATACTTTTGGCTGTACCCGAGATACAATCAATATACAGGTGTAATTCCAGTTAGATACCTACATATCAGCATAAAGAAGTAACATACCAGGATTTACAGCTTTCCCCACTATATTTTCCCCTGGTTCAGCAGGAACAAGTGTGTTTCCACACCCCATTCAGGAGACACATGGAGAGTACTCCAGTAGTTTTTAGGACCAGAATCAGCCAATTCTCTTTTAAGGCAAATGATTACCATTAGAGATAATAATTACTACTTGAGGTACTGATGCTGCTGCCAGTTAGAAGCTTTTACGATGGCATTCAAGTTTTCAGCATGTTTTACGGCAGCTGATGCAGCTTTAACTCTCTTCTTAACTGCTGCTTTTGCAACAGCAATTATAGAACTAGTGGATATTTTTTCCTCTCCATCCACTCGTGAATAACTCGAAGCACGAGCAGGAGACGTTGCAGTATTCTGTGTACTATTTCCAGTTGCAGTTGTAATTGACACTTCTTGCCATTATCTTTGCATCAACTGCAATATTTGATGCAAGTTTAGCTGCAGATGCTGCCTTTGCAACAGAAGAAAGCTTTGTTTCATCATCACATCTTACATAAAAAAATTTCAGCTTATTCAAATGGCTCCAAACATCACTGCAGTTGCTGACTGCAGCAGCAGCATGTGCTGCAGCATCTTCTGCATATAGCCTAGCTACATTGACTGCATTCGATGTCTCCTCTAAAAGAATATCCTTCACTTCCACAATCTTGTCCACTCTAGTGGGTTGATTGCTTGTAAGCGTAGATAATAGAAGTGCAACATTGTTTTCCAAACTGCTTGCGGATGCAAAGCAACCAGTGGTACCAGAAACTGACAAAGACAATAAATTATTGACAATCGGGGATCCAATCTCTGGCAAGTTTGAGCCAGCAAAGAATTCTGAAGAAGGCTGGATAGCATTTACTTTTTCATGGAGATGATCACCTGCATCACTAACAGATTCTTCCTGATCTAGAGTTAGTAAAGGGATTTGCCCTGAGCTTCTACTGACATGAAACTTCTTCCTTTTTAGGCTTTGGATTAGCAGAATTTTGACCTGATAAGACAGTCACCAGGTTGCTGCCCTGAGATTGCTGAGAATAAATCCTTTCGCTACAAGCACGCCAGGCAGGCTCGCAAAGACGTTGATCATCATTTGTAGAATTAATGGTTCAACAAAAGACTACAACATACATAATTATGTAAAGATGATGATCAACGTCTTCTCACCCAATTTCCCAAATGCTGAAATCATCCAAGCCTCTTCTGGCACAGAATTTTGCCTGCAAAAACCATATTTTTTTTATAAGTATATGTAACTTCACCTTAGACCATCTCCAATAGGGGTGCCAAAACCTGCGGCATGGCACTCTTAAGTGCTTCCTTATTGGAGTTATAAGGGTGCCCAAAGAGTGCAAAGAGAAGTTACCAAGTTTTGACACCCCCTCTAAAATGATAAAACAGAAATACTTGCAGTTGAAAGTCTATATCATATACCTATTTTGTACTATCTGGTTTCTCTATTATTCATTTGTGGAACATTTTAGCACCTTGTATTGAGTGCCAGCTATTAGAGTTAAAAGTTGCCCAATATGACATGGATGGAAAAGAAAATGAAAAATAGATAGTTATGATGAGTTGGACATGTTTTGCACCTCAAAGATGCCTTTATTAGAGATGCTCTTACAACTCATATTATTCAAGGGAAACGATTCACCGGACATAATTACATAACAGTGGGAGCAGAGTTTTATTTTTCATGAGACATATTTCCAACCATATTCTTTTGTTAAACTCAGAAACTAAATCCCAGAAACACCAAATCTATTCTTACTGAAAGGTCTACAAGTCATCATTACGACACCAATATCTAACTACTCTATTCTTTGGATAATATATCAATATTTAAAAGAGGCATTATCAGCTTAACATGAACCATTTAATTACTACTGAAATTAATTCATACTGAACTTTAGTATTAACCAAAATTAATTCTTATTAAGCCTTATTACTTTCCTCACTCCAGCTGATACAAATGAACTAGATGCATTTATATCTCACATATATAGGACAACACCCACATTAGATATTGATGCACAAATATCCGTGCTTGTAATTGTACTTGCTGCAAATATGTAAAAGGCTGTTGATAATATGTAGCAGTTGCGACTGAAGTCTTTTTACAACTGATGATAGAGGGAGACTCGGGAACCTTCAGAAGGACTTTCCTTCACATCCTTTATTATAAATGCATTTTAAAAAGAGAGAGAAGAAAAACATTAGGTGAGAGAGAATAAGGGAAGTAATTAAAAAAAGTACAAACAAGTAACAATTTGGCGAATAGGCAATACATACAATTGATTTTAGCTCACTTGAATTCTAGGATAAGATTGTGAACACTAATGGTTTCTCCTTCAGAAAAATAATGGGATGAACTGACCTCAAAAGTATTACTTCTCTCTTCGCCAGAACCGTCGTGTTGAACGTGCAATGCAACATACTCAACCGTTCCACCGGCACCAGGTGTTTCCTCAGATTGCTGGACACTTCCAACTGACGCCTTGCTAGTTCCCAATTGAGTTCATTTTCACTTTGTGAGTTCTTTGCAAAACTAATGGCGGAGGGAGGATCCGGGTTTTCTCTCACCGAATTAGCAGAGGTATCTTCATCATTATTTACACATTCTGCACTTGATTTTGAAGGACAAGCAAGAGCAGCAGAAGCTTGTTTATCCTCTGCCGACTCAACTGCAAAATTCGTTATCAGAATAAAAAAAGAAGAAAACACCTACTATTACCACATAACAATAAAGTTTACAAATTTCAGCAGTAACTAATAAAACGTAGATCACTAGATAGGCTTTGCAAATAGTAGGGCAAAACATATTATTAAAAACACATCGAAGGTGGAAAGTTGAACGTAAATAAGCATATAAACGGAGAACCTGATAATACTACAAGCTTAAGCAATTAAGGACGAACACAAGTTAGATGAAAACCTTTGGTTAATTGACTTGTGGATGCGACTAGAACTTCATTATCCTTTTTGATCAGATGGCATGTTTCCACCAGGAATCTGAAAAAGATTGCGCATGAACCACACTTTGGCTTGATAGAGGCACTGCATCTGAAGCTAAGTTACGATAAAAAAATTATGGATAGGAAACTTGTCAATGACGAAAGGTCGATAAAAAGGGAAAGAAGTATGCAACTAAAATTATAAGATACAAACTCAGTAACCTGCGTCCAGAAGCGATGCCACTTCAGCACTGTCTTCCATTATCGTATCTTCAAGGCTTTTACATGCTGCTGTACCATCGACCTGTTTAACTGTTGAATCAAAGAAAACAGAACACACTTCCACCTTAGTAGAACACCCTATAGCTGCGCATGCTCTGCATTGCATGACTGCATGCTCTGCGTTACATGACTAAAATTGTCAGTGACTGTACAACTTTCCTGTAGTATCTACTCCCTCCGTCCCAATGAATTGTATACAGTTTCCTTTTTGGGACGTCCCATCAATTGTATACATTCCAAAAGTAGTAAATTTTTATAATATAAAACATCATTACACCAACTACTTTCTTCCACTATCTCCATTCTATAATAATATAAACACTATTACACCCACTACTTTCCTCCACTATCTCAAATTTATTATTAAATATAAATGGGTCCCACCACTATACCCAATTTTCATCCAACTTTACTCATTTCTTACTCAGTTTCTTGGTCTCCGTGTCCCAGCCATTTGTATACAAATGACTGGGACGGAGGGAGTAGATAGCACAGTCAAGATGCATATGTATACCTTGTTCAGATTCAGGTAAACTAACAAGCTCTAAATCAGTTGCCCCTTGTAAAGAAATTATGATTGTTAAGAAATTTGAAATAAAAAAAAAACATGCTAATTTGTGTTTTAAATGAGAACTCTACACATTTGCTTGTATATTCTAAATTAAGAGTATGAATATTTGTTTTAATTTGTTGTGAAGGGGATTTGAATCAAGTATTTTTAAATTATAAATAGTGGAATATTTATTAGCTTCCTTAGTATTAGATCTAACAGTTCTCATCAATTTATTATAAGATCTAACGGTCATTATCATTTCTAACACATTGTTAACCAATCTGGAAAACCAACCAGATAAAACCTATTCTGTTTAAGTATAGTATAGATAGATAGCTTCCAAGTTCCAACATCAAATAAGTTGACATAATAATATATAGTTAATAACTATAATCAATATACTAAAAAGGTTTTCTTTATTTATTTATCTGTTGACAATAATGATCTTTAATGTAGGACAAGATTAAAAAATAAAGAACACACTTAAGTTAAGTTCAGGTTAATCAAGGCAATAATTCCACCACCACTATTTCAATCACTGCAAACAGGAAACATTGGTATACTTTAAACATTATAATCCACATGATGTCAGACGACATTAAGGAAAAGGATTGATAAAGCCTCTACCCACATTTATGAAACAATAAATAAATCCACATATTGATCCAATAATCATAAACTCAAAACTTTTTATCAAATCATTAATTTGGTACTCCCTCCGTCCCCTTTTACATGTCCATTTTGCTTTTCGAGAAGTCAAATTGACCAACTTTTGACTAAACATTACGAGTTATTTATCCCGTATTTCTAAAATCTAAAAGTTGCATACTGATATAGACTCAATATACTTTCTAATGATATAATTTTTATTATTTTTCTCAATTATCTAATATATGTAAAGCTCAGTCAAAATGTAGTCAATTTGACTAGTCAAAAGTCAAAATGGACATGTAAAAGGGGACGGAGGTAGTATATTACAAGAGAGTTTATATTAAAATCCTTAAAACTATGGAACAAGAAAAATCTGAGATATATTCTAACTAAGGATTACTAAATATGGCATTGTCAACATAGATTCGCCGCTTTTAGAAGTCATTGGATCCTTTTACACATTCGAGAATTCCCTCCCCTTTTCCACTCCATCTGAAGAGTAACTAAGACCAATTTAAATACATTTTCATATTCCAATTGAACACTTTCCTTTTCTGATTATTCTAAAACTCAAAGGAGAATATTATGTTCTTTACCAAACATATATGTATCCAATCATGATCTTATAATAAGAACAAGAGATTTTTCTCGATCAATAAGATCATTTCCAAGTTGAAATTTGTTCATTTGGAATCTAGAACCCCGTATTGTAACTTTTTTTTTTTTTGTAAGGTCTACATAATCGTAGATGAATTGTATCGAAATACAATAAACCGCAACTGTGATATCTTTCTTTCAAAAAAGTTTATCATCTAACCGAAAGTCATGCAAGCATAACTCCGGACGTTTAGACAATAAAGCTTAAATGAATTAGAAAAGAGTACCCATACACTAACAGCTCGTTTCCAAAGTATCCTGAGAAAAAAACAATCAAATAAAACATAAATCAATATACAAAAAAATCTAATAAAAACAAAAACTAAAAAGTATACTCCCTCCGTCCCTTATTTCTTTTCTGGTTATGTGAATTACACGGACTTTAAGAAACTATGACTTTGGGTCATCTGCATTAACTTGCACTAACTACCAGTAATTATTGATAAGCTTGTTTTTTAGCAGAACACAACATTTAATCCTCATGTTATGCTTTCAACCAATTAAATTACAGCATCAAGTTTACACAACCAATCAAAAATCAGGATTACAGGCACACAGATTAAGCTAAAATCACACACTTATACACCAAAAGTTTATGAAAATATAAACTCAAGAAATATTCTCTGAACAGCAAGCACTTGCAGATTCAGATATTTCTTTCCCTGTTTGTTTCAAAATGAATCCTGCTTTTGCTTTGAATCTCAATGAACCACTGAATCATGCTTCCTCTTTCAATCTCAATGAACCAGCAGATAACTTTCTTTTCGATTTAAATCAGCCTGCAAATGATGGCTTCTTTTTTGATTTAAATCAACCTGCAGATGGAGACACAGAAACAGAATGGCAAACAAATCAGAGAGGCACACCAGCTGCTGCTGTTCAGCACAAAAAAAGGCCTAAACTCAGCTGTGACACAAGAATGCAAGTACTCATGTGGCTTTTGAACAATCAAACAAATGGAAAACTGCACAGAGGTTCAATTCAAGAAGCAGCAAATAATTATAACGTCACAACAAGAACTATCAGCACTATATGGAGCATTGCACAGAGGCAGAAGGCAGCTGGACAAGCATACAACATGGCAACCAAGGGTCATAATGCAGGTAGAAAAAGAATTCAAGTACAACCTAATGCTATAACTGAAATCAACATGGGGGACAGAGCATGCATAAGAGACTTAGCAGTGCAGTTAAAAGTGAGTACAAGTACAGCAAATAGAATGATAAAGAGGGGACTCATTAAACCTCACACAAACCCTTTACACCCTGCTTTGAAAGATGCAAACTTAAAGCAAAGAGTTGAATGGGCTTTAAATTTGTTAATGGGAGACACACCAGCAGCCAAGAGACAATACTATCCTATGTTCAACTTTGTTCATATCGATGAGAAGTGGTTTTATTTAAGCAAAAAATCACAAAGGGTTTACTTGGAAAAAAATGAGAAGGGTAAGTATAGGGCTGCCAAGTCCAGCAAATTCATACCGAAAGTTATGTTCACTGCTGCGGTGGCAAGACCAAGATTCAATGCAAACAACGAGTGCACCTTTGATGGGAAATTAGGCATCTTCCCGTTCACTTACCAAGAACCGGCTAAAAGGGCTTCTAAAAACAGAGCTAAGGGTACAATAATGACTAAGGTTGTCGAATCAGTTGGCAAAAAAGAAACAAGAAGCATGCTAATTAATCAGATCATACCAGCAATTATGGAAAAATGGCCGATAAGTGAAGGGCCAAAAGTTATATACATACAACAGGATAATGCAAGGACGCATATAAATCAAGATGATGCAGAATGGCAACAAGCTCATAAACAAGGGGATTTCACATTTATTCTTGTGCAGCAACCACCAAACAGCCCAGATTTAAATATTTTGGACTTGGGGTTTTTTAGAAGCATTCAATCTTTGATGCACAAAAAAATGCCTAAAGATGTTGATGATATGATGGAGGCTGTACATGAGGCCTATTTCGAACTAGATGCAACTACACTGGGAAATGTATGGTTATCCTATCAATATATCATGAATGAAGTGCTTAAAGTGAAGGGTTCCAATGACTATCTCGTACCCCATGTTAATAAGAAGAAATTAGCAGCTGAGGGTAAGCTGCCGTTTCAAGTCACTGCACCTATGTGGGCTGTCCATGAGGCATGGAATTATTTACATGGAACAGGTTAAGTGTATATTTAATGCTTTTGTGTTTTTATGGCATGTATTAGACTTAAGCTTAACTACAAGCAGTACATGTAATTGAAACTGTCTAGAAGCTTTTGTGTTTTGACTAGTACATGTGTATGCTCTATATTTAAGTCACTAACAAGCAGCAAACATCACTGATCAAAGGAATCACTTTATGCAAATATTAGTCATATGATAACACTATGGTCCTCTGTAATGTAAGAAGTAGAACCTGTTCTGGAGTTTCGATCTTATCCTTGCCTAGTTCCTTCCTTTTGGCTTCTTCCATCATTTTGGTATACCTGAATAACAGGATACCAATCAATTAAATACTGAAGGGCTGCAACAGACCACATCTCATGTACCAAATAAATAGTTAAAAACATCTGTTAATTTGAAACAATTAGCAAATATTGCAGATTTAACGAGCTAATTACACTTCACTTTAGACTAATGACAGGCCTTGCACCATGTGATCCTGTCAATATACCAGGTAAACACAATGGTGCTTCAGTGTCGATATTTTGATTAAGCCATATTCCGGGAACCAAAACAGACTGCTGACTGCTGATCTATACCTTAATTATATGCCACGGCTTCTTGTCACAATTCCATCCAGTATTTCCCCACTACTGATCTGAGCATTCCTTGTTTCAGTGTCTTGACCCTGTAAGTGTGCAGATTAAGTGATGGTTCAAAATCTCAGATACAAATGAATACAAAACCTGCCAAAATCACAGGGATATTTAACCTACCATACCTAAAATTTATTCAGTAGATGACTATATAATCTTAGTCCAACTACAGTAAATTTTAAAGATTGATTCGTTATGCATCTGTGATTTTAAAGCACTACAGCATCACAATTAAAGGAAGAAAATAATAAAACACAACAGTCAGAATTAAAGGAAGAAAATAATAAACTACAGCATTTCACATGATATGATGTTAGCATATCTTCACAAATTTTCAAAATCACGATTACAAATTAAATTAGGAACCGATTCTACCACTCCCCTACAAATTAAATCAGGAGTAGAACATTGCATATACATGAAAAATTCAACCAGAATTAAAAAAAACAACAGTCAAATCAAACTAAGTCATTACCGAATCAAAATCAACTAAGATCTCATAAAACAACAATCAAAATCCCTAATCCCTAATTCATATAAATTACCAACACAAATCGAGATCACCATCAAGAGAAAATGCAAAAATTCAAGGAAATTACTAAAATCCCTAATTCAAGACCGAGAGCATGCATCTTGTGAACTATCAGCCTCAACATCGTCGTTATCGGAGTCATCGATCCACGGATCTGGAGCAACTACGGGGAACGGTTCAACTGGATCCGAAACAAGAGGAGACGGAGGATCATTATATTCAACCTCAGGCTTATCTACCGTCGCTTCCGATTTGTCGGCTGATTCAGAATAATTAGCTTGTAGTCCTCTCAATCCAGCATTTTCTTGACTATACATGTGTTCCCCATCGCAATCAACACCTTTGTCACAGTGATCGGGATCGGAGCAAGCATAAGCGACTGTGTTAACGGATTCATCGTCAGAATCTGAAAATCCATAGTGAGAATTCATGTCTCTGATGATTAAAGGAGAATAAGGCTTGACGAAAAAAAAAGGAAAGAGAGAAAAGGGATAATGGGGAGAGAAAAGGAAAGAGAGAAAAGGCACATTAATGGGGTAGGTGGGGTGAGTAACAGCTGGAGTGAGAAGTTTGACCAGATAGTATATAAAATTGAGTACCCCAGTTGCCTAAAATGGAAATAAGAAATGTATTGTGAATTGCCGTAAAAGGAAAACAGGAAAAGAATTTAGGGACGGAGGGAGTATATATCAAAAAATAAAGAGGAATATATATATAATGTAGAATTATTAATAAATATCTAACCAAAGGAAAATCCTTTGATTAGACACATAAAAATTTAAAATTTTAACTGAAGAATAAAAATTGAGTTTAAAATCTAATTCATATATTAAATGTAATGACCATCAAAAAGGTAACGGAAGCCATAAAAATGGCACTAAAAGCCATTAAAGGCATAAAATGTCATCAATAATGACCCCATAAATGGTACTAAATATTCATAAAGAATATTTATCCAATCACAATTTAAAATGTAACAAATCAAGATCTACAATTACTACTATCAAAATCAAATAATATTCAAATTTACAATTCCAAATAATATTCAAATTTACAATTCTAAAACTAAAATCATGCCATAAAATAATTCAATCAGAATAACACTAATTAAGTGACCACTACTAATTCAACATGACACCCGTATCAACTCTTGGATTAATTGACTCAGTAGCGACAAAAAATTAAAAAGCAGCTCAGACAATAATAAACAAAATAATGCAACATTAAAACTAGGATCATGCGACTCGGGCGTTACTTGGCTGAAAAAAGAACTAACAGGAAACAATACTCAGAACTAAATCCAGGCAATCATTTAAGCTAGTGAAATCAGCAGAAGCGCACAAAACTAGCAAATCAAACGACGCAAACACGGTTTCACTCAACTCGGTGCTAAACAAAATACTCGGGATGGCGACTCAGACCAAACTATGCATCAAAACTCAAAACTCAGCATCACATACTTCAACACAGTGCTGTAACTCAGAAAATGCAAAACCAAAACAAAACTAAAAACGAGACAAGGACTACAACTTGGAAACAAAACGTAAACACAAACTCGACCCATCAGCGCAAAATTGACGTATGATCCAATACATATGGTACATAAAGAAAAAGTAAAACAATTATATACAAATAAAAAGAACTGAAAGGTGAAAAAACACAGAGAAGACAGATCTAGGCAAATGAAAGAGAGGCGCAAGTACAGTACCGTTTTTCCGGTGATACCCTTGTCGATAAACACCGCCACCGCCGGCGGCGCCGTGCCGAAACAGCGGCGATAGAGCAGGTGCGAATCGGAGGAGAAAATAGCAGAGTCGCTTATTTCAGTGTTGGGGTGTTTGCATTTTAAAGAAAAGGGTTTCAGGCGATCGGAAAACAACTCCGGCAAGCGTAGAGAGTATGATTTTGATATACCACTGTATTTAACATAATTGATTCACTGATATTCATTATTAAGATCTTCACGAAGAAACACACAGGTCGGCCCACCCCGTATTGTAACTTTGAGCATGCAAAAAAATGCTTATATTATTACTCTGAGTCAGCTTTGCATTTCTCGATAGGAAAGCAATTTATATTGCAATTAATGGCACCGAATAAAATGCCAAACTCAAGTTGTAATGTTTGCACAATATATTTTAAACTGAAGTTGCAATGCATCTTATATCAGCTAAGAAAAGTTGTGATATATTTAAGAAATTGTGCCAGATATTGTACTTACATATCAGGAAAGAGGATGTTTATCCTCCAACAGACTTAGAAAATTGATGGCAGCCAAGAAATGTTTCTCTTAAGTAATAAACCATGGACGATACTGAATGGAATGATGAAAATAGAAAGTAGAGGATAGATGCCTATGCTTGGAATCAGTAATGGCTCGTGTACGAGAACAACCTTTATCCTCAACCAACTCGCAAAAGTTTTACTTTCTGAAAGCATGTCATTTATTGACAGAAAAAAAATGGTCAAGACATTATTGACAAACTGCAACCATCTTATCAATAATAGTATCAGTTACACAACAATAATCTTGCTTACTACATATTAGTCCCCACTCCCAAACAAACATCATTTTTATATTCTCTGTGATTTCTGCATTTAAAAGTCTCGATTCTATCCTAGTAGAGTTCAATGTTATTCCGCTATCTGCAGTAAAACTATATATATAGGCACATCAATCACTCCGTGTTCACGCTTGCCATATTCGAAAACAAGCATACAGGATCCCCTCATTCCCCTCATTCTTAGGGGCCGTTTAGGTGAACTTAAAATAAGTGTTTCTTACTTAAAATAAAAAAGTGGAGTAGAAGTTAGAAGCAAGTTAAGACTTATAAGTGATTAAAGTGTTTGAGAAATAAGCAGAAGCCCTGAAACAAAAGCTAGCATTCCTAGCTTTTTATAAGTGCTTCTTGACTTTTTACACAAACGGTACAAATAAGTGCTTCTAACTTATAAACCAGAAGCCCAGCTTAAAAGCCGGAAACAAACACCCCCTTAATAAACCAACACTCAATAACTCATCACATTGTACAAGATACCTCTTCTTCTCTCGATAACAAAAGGTCGAGGGTTCGAGCCTCATTGGCGGTATGGCAAGTAGTAAAATTCATGTAATTGACCATTAAAAAGAAAAGAGCGCCCTCATTTCTCTTAGAATCGACATTAAAACCGGTTAAGCTCGTTATACCTAAAAAATCTTAAAACACATTCAATCCAAACTCCAAAGGATATGCAGAAGATCAATAATTTGACATAAAATTTTGGAATAAATAAGAGAGAAAAGTGTGTGTAGAGATGCTACCTTTCATTATTTTGGGGGCACAAACTTCAAAAATGACTGGGAGGGAGTACAAGAGAGAGATGTGTTTACATATAGAGAGAAATGAAGATACAAAGCGGGTGTTTGGCTATCGGGCTTATCGGCTTTTTTCAAGAGAAGTGGGCTTGTGTTTGGAATGGATCTATTTTCCACCGAGTGTTTAGACTTGATTGCAAAATGTGTCTATAAAATATTTAGAGTTTTGGCTTTGGGATGTTTATGATGTTTAGGGGTTCTTGAGCTTCATATAGTTGATTATGTGCATATAGTTTTGATATGTCAATTATAATCTTTTTTTATCATTACATATATATGTAACTGATGTAACCGGACATGCTTATATTAATTCTGACCTGGGATCATTTGGCTGGCTTAAAAGAAATGAATTACTATTTAAAATAAAGAAGTGTATTATAAGGTAAAAATTGGTTTGGACATGTAAGCTATTAAAAATGTTTATATACTTATTTATAACTTATCTAGTGTTTGGATAAATTGACTTATAAGTCAGTATAATTTAGTGATTTCGTAATATAATTTTGTTTTTTAAGAAGATTTTAATAATACAAGACTTTCAATAATTAATACATGAAATATTATATATATCCAACATGTAATAGCTCTGTATTAAAAGAAAAGTTAATAAAAGTTGATAATACAAGTAAACGTGTACATCATTTATTCAATATTTGCCGCAATTTCATCCCGCTTTGCAATCCAATTTCATCATTATTACCTTATCTACTAGATTCTCCACGACTAATATTGGTGCTTGAAGTTGAATTTTTCGGCACGTAAGTTTCTTGTTTAGCAGTTTGAAAAGCATTGTCTGCAACATTCGATTTCCTATGTAATTATGAACCTCCATTGTAGTCAAAACGATACTTGTTTGCATATTTATTTTATATATTGGCATATTTGCTAAAATAGCAAATCTAGCTTTCCACACTCCAAATGTCTGCTCGATAACCATTTTACATGATGAATGTAAATGATTATATCTCTCTTTTGCATTCTATGGTTCACGTGCAGAACATTAGCGCCACGAAAATCTCGTAAATAATATCTATTTTTGAACCCTTTTACCTAGCCATATATCATTTTTTATGTGCATAACCTGCATCGACAATATAATATTTATTTCCGATTGGATGTGGAAAATTAAGTTCAGGATTAGTTCTGGTTTCGTTCAATATGCGACTATCATGTGCTCCACCTTCCCAACCTGCACATGCAAGAGTAAAACACAAGTTAAAATCGCATACCATAAGGATATTTTGATTGACATATTCTTTGCAACCATAATATATTGTGTTCTGATTCCGGTATGCGACATTTTATATGTGTTCCATTAATAGCTCTGATGGCATCCTGTAGTTAGTACAAAAATATTTTAAAAATGACAAAGATTAATGTGTTCATATTTAGCTAAATTAAATATTATTATAATTATTACCTTGAAATGTGGATATGTAATCCTTTTCCGTAGGCAATGTAGACTCGATAAAATAATTGTCAGGCAATGCAGACTCAATCAAATAATTTTCTGAAAAGGTGATGAATGTCATCAAGCACTTGTTATAGGTGAAGGCTACAAGCACTTGTATTTATTAAAATTCTGTCAATGTTTATTCAAAAAATTATCTGACATCTTTTGTGACATAAAGGAAATTGTTGCACTACCAGCTAACATATTAAGTCTTGTTTTCACTACCAGCTAACATATTAAGTCTTGTTTTCACTGATACAAGTACGAATTCGATCGAGTAAGAAAGTCTAGTAGCACTTAGCCAATAAACAAATAAGAGAGTCAGGATGCAAATTGTCATTGATGGTTGACGATTACCTTTTGAGAAGCTCTCAGTTTATGTATCGGATGATTGAGGATCACAATTCACACTGTCTGCTCTCATGGAAGCTGCCGAGTTTGCTAAACATTGGTTCTCATACTTCAATGACAACACGCTTGAGAGGTCACCTAAAGCATGTTGTACGTGAAGAAATAATTTTAGCACTATCAAGCATGATCAAATCGATGTACTTTCTTATGACTTATTTAGCTCAAGCTATTGGATTCAAACTTCTAAACTACTAGAAAATTACTCATATTCTCTTGCATAAAATATAAAGATTGTGAGTTATGATTGAACTTTAAACAATTAATATATGGAAATATACCATTCGAAATTTTATTTTCATGTTAAGGAGCCAACCTTATATTTTTTATTAAAAAGAACAAATTTAAATGTATTTGTAAGACATCTAAATTTTTTTGAGTAACAAAAATTAATCAAGGATTGTTGAAGGTCGTGTAAGAGAGAATGAAAATAAGGATTAGTAACTTGGTCAAGGCATTGATGGATATGTGATAGAAGAAGCAGCTCATAGAGCTTTTACCATATGGCAAAGTACTCCTCATATAACTTTACAAAATTATCAGGCTGTTGTCCACGTTTTGTTTTTGAAATTTTGTGTTTCAGTCTAAATACTTTTACTTGATTACACCTTTGTACAATTTTGTCATTTTTATTTGGCATCAATAAAAGGATAGTTTTAACTTAAACAAAGAGAAATCGTGCAGGTGGTAATGAAGAGCGTTACTAAAAAGGACAATGGTCACTAAATGCCCAATCTAGTGTATGTTCCAGAGAGAAGAGCAAATCTATGGTCTAAAATTACAAGGTTGGTGCACTTCACATTCTAGTAGCTGTAGAATTTTGCCTTCCAGCTTGTCTACTTTATCGCATATGCATAAACATGATCTTCAAGATCTCTAGTACCCGCCTTTTATTCTTTTTTCCCTACCGAATAAAAGTAGTAGTTGTTGTAAAATATTACTATATGGGCCAGTTATTTGCTTAGAAATCTTATCAGGTCTATGCCATGTATATGAGTTAAGGTTATATTTGTAGCTTTCCAATTTAACCTGCAATTTATGTATTTTTTACAAATTTTGTTCCTTATGAAGTAAATCTGTATGTTATATGATTATTTATCTGGAAAACTTATGTTAAGCTGTTATTTAGTTCATTTCGGCTCATGTTGTAGATTTGAAATTCTGTATCATTAATTCAAAAAAAAAAGTGAAACCATATTTCATTTGACTAAATGAAGGTGTTAGGAATCAATAATTTTGATGATAACATAAACACTCTGTAACATGTTCTGTTTAGAATCTTTATCAAAATTTCAGTTGTAATTGTTATATTTCTTGTCCTTGAGAATTATCAACGGATGGATAGAATAGGATGACTAATTGTAAATATTCAATGCCATGTAATTTTATCTAAGTGAAGGATGTTCAACTGATGAGATGTAACTATTCAACTGATGAAGACTGGATTATGTTTCAACTGATGAAAACCAAACATTCAACTGAAGTCAAAGTGTTCAACTGATGATGCTAAGGAATTCAACTGATGAGACTGGAACAGCTTTCAACTGATGAAGTCTGTAATTCGTTCAACTGATGAAGGTACTTTCAACTTATGAAGCAAAGAGCAGTTGAAAGTGACTAGAGCTTAAGTCTGACAAATCACATGGATCGAATTACACTAAAATAGACATGGAAGCCTGATTAAGACAATAAAGAAGAACCAGAAACATTCTTATCTCATGCAATGCAATCTAAATCAAATCAAGATGATGGTCAAAGATGAAGACAACACAGAAAGCATGCATAAGACAAAGATGTGCAACATTGTTTAGGTTAGAGTGCACAATTTGTATTCTAGTTAAAAGCTTTGTAAAACTTGGGGTATATAACCAAGTTAGTAGCATCAGTTGAATGTGTTCAAATACTTGAGAGAAAAATCTGAGAGTTAGAAACCATTCAAGTGATGAACCAGCTGTGCGAATTGTAATCAATCCACAGATTCTTCAATATAAAATCTCACGGGTGGATCATTCAATCCACCTGTATTTTTAATACTTGGTGTTTTTCTGTTTTATTGTTTGAAGTGTTCTTATTCTTGAATCTTTTAATTTGTAAAACATTGTATTCAACCCCTCCCCTTTCTACAATCTTTCTCATAGTTGGTGTAAAATAACAATTGGTATCAGAGCGAGGTTCCCAACAAACAGGGAAAAAGATCAACGCTGCTAGAGAATGATGGGAAAGAAGGTTGCTAGAGTGAAGATTCATGTTCTTGACAAAGACAACTATTTTCACTGGAAAGTGAGAATGCATTTGTTGTCAATTGATGAAAGCTATGTAAACTGCATTGAGAAAGGACCTCATGTTCCCATGAAGGTCTGTACCAGTATTGGAGCTGATGGTGAAGACATGGTAGGCAAAATGATTCCCAAACCTATCCATGAATTCTCTCAAAAAGACACTGAACAAGTGCACAAGGATAAGAAAATCATGAACCTTTTGTTTAATGGTTTGGATCAAGAAATGATTGATAGTGTCATCAGTTGCACAAGTGCCAAAGAAGTTTGGGACACCATCAGGACCATCTGTGAAGGAAATAAGCAAGTAAGAGAAAACAAAATGCAGTTGCTGATTCAACAATATGAGTCATTCCATTTCAAGGCTGGTGAAAGTTTGAGTGACACGTTTAACAGATTTCAAAAACTGTTAAATGATCTGAAACTTTTTGGAAGAATATATCAAGTTAAGGATTCAAATTTGAAATTCTTGAGAGCTCTTCCCAAAGAATGGAAACTCATGACAGTCTCTCTCAAAAACACTCAAGAATTCAAAGACTACACTCCTGAGAGACTGTATGGAACTTTGAAAACTTATGAGCTTGAAACGGAACAAGATGAAGAGATAGAAAAGATCCAAAAGAAAGGGTATTCATCTGTGGCTCTAGTTGCATCTCTTGATGATACTGTCAAGGATAAGGGAAAATCTCAAATTGAAGAAACTGAGAAGTTGGTCAAGAAAGAGAGCTCAGAATCAAGCAAAAGAAAAGGAAAAGGAAAAGATGCAACTGATTCTGGTGAAGAAAGTGATGGGATTGATGAGCACTTGGCCTTCCTGTCAAGAAGATTCTCCAAACTGAAATTCAAGAAGAATTTTAACCTTGCAAAATCATTTAAAGGCAATCCCAAGTCTGACAGAAGCATGGTGGATAGATCCAAATTCAAGTGCTTCAACTATGGGAATGCAGATCACTTTGCAAATGAATGCAGAAAGCCTAAAGCTGAGAAAAGGTCCAGTGAAAACATGGACTACAAAAAGAAATACTATGAACTCCTCAAGCAAAAAGAAAGAGCATTCATTACAAAGGATGATTGGGCAGCTGAAGATGATTCTGATGAAGAGGAGGAGTTTGTCAATCTTGCTCTAATGGCCAACTCCACAGATCAAGAAGAAAACACTGGAAGCAGTAGTCAGGTATTTACTACAAACTTAGTTGAGTTAACTAAAGATGAATGCAATGCTACTATCAATGAAATGTCTACTGAATTATATCATTTGCATGTCTCTTTAAAGTCTCTCACTAAGGAAAATAGTGAGATTAAGCAAGCTTGAAAGGCATATGTTCAGCCTATTTGTATTTAAAGAGGTACAACTCAACTCAGATAAGAAAGCTCAGTAAATAGCAAGTCAACGGAATCCGTACGAAGAACGTCAAATGATTTATGGGAATTATATATCAGATAAATTCCAGGATGCTGCTGCACACCACTGAAAGAAGTTCATTAATATGTTCAAGCCTCAGTGCACAAATAATCTTTTGTGGCACGTTCAGGAGTTCAGAAGATATAAAGTTTCTATACTTTATTTTATCAAAGGATTCCATTTAATGAAGAAGTACTTACAAGACGAAGACTCGACGAACAAATCAATTTCTTAATGTTTATTTGACAAAGAATAATTGATTTAACTAGATACAGATGAACCAGACAGTACATCTGTGTATCAGTTATTCAAATTAAATATTTGAAGTCAAGCAGATTTGATGGTTCGTTCGTTCGACAGATCAAGACGAAGTTTTAAATGGATAAAGAAGACGGGAAGCAGTTCTACTGAAGAATGGGTGATTAAATATTTAATAGATTATTATTTCACTTCATAAATAATTATATTAATTATGTAATTTATTTATTAAGTTAATTCACTCTCGAATTAATTTAATTTATGAATTTATATGATTAACTTAATTAAGTGGATAATTTTCTATTTTAAATATATGTCATATTACATTTCAATCACCTACACTTTGGCATCAAGACAATCTGTTTTGTCTTGTTAATTTGTAAAGGATTCGGCAAGACAATCTCTTTAGTTTGTCTTACCGAATGTTATGTTACTTACAAGACAATCTCAATTGTCTTACTAAGTTCCTGAATCAACTGCCAAGACAACCAGTCTTTGTCTTACCGAAGAAATCAGGAGGCGTGCAAGACATTTGTTGATTGTCTTACCGAATGATGATCAGCAAGACAATCCTTGATTGTCTGCCCGATTATGCACTGCCAAGACAATCTTGATTGTCTGACCGACTGGATGCTTGCAAGACAATCTTAAATTGTCTGGCCGAATGCATTCTGCCAAGACAATCCAAGATTGTCTGACCGAATGGTTTCAGCAAGACAATTGCAATTGTCCTACCGAAGGTTAATTGTCTTGCTAGCTTTTTAATTGTCTTTCTGCTGTGTCTTGTGCTTGCAAGGCAATCTGAAATTGTCTTGCCCTTGCTACTTTGTCTTTGCTACTCATAATTGTCTTGTCTTTCAATTGTCTTACAAGTACAAATGCTTTGCCTATAAATATGGCATTGCATCCTTCATTTTTAGTGTTCATCACTTTGAAAATCAAAGCATTTGTAAAGCTTTCAAGTTGTTCGTAACTTGCTTGATCGTTATATCCACAGTTTTCTGTGCTTTGATAACCCGGTTGTTTTAATCACTAAATCTAGAATATACCCTGTCGAATTTATTCTACGAACTTTAGTGAACATTAAAACTGAACCATTTTAATTATATAACGACTTCAAACATTGTTATATTAATTAATTATAATCTGATTAACAAATCATATTCAATCAGATTCACTTCCGCGACGATTTGGTACTGATTGTATTCAACCCCCCTTCTACAATCATATCTGGACCTAACAATTGGCATCAGAGCGGTTGATACCATTTTCCGTATCAGATCCTATACACACTCTGTAACGTCCAAATATTTTTTATTCGAATTAATTTTATTCCAAAAATTAATTTTGATTTAAAATATTTTTCTTTCAAAAATCCAAATCTCATCCAAACACTATTCACTTCAAATCCTTAAACATGAGTACACAAAAGATCAGTAGCATTAAAATCCCACCGTTCAGCAAGGAACACTTTGGCCTATGGAAGAGGCACATGTTCCTATTCCTCCGCACTGCGAACAGAAAATACATCGGGATTTTGGACAAAGGTGTTACTACTCCGATGAATGTCATATTAGCACACGAAGAGGATGGTGTGTTAATACCTCATCAGATCATTCCGAAAGAACTTTCTGAGTACACAGATGAAGAGAGTGAACAGATGAATTTAGATGATGCTCTTCAACTAATTTTGGTTGAATCTCTAGATCCAGTGATGTACAATGCTGTTGTAAATTGTACGAACGCCAAGCAAATCTGGGATACGTTAGAGATTATCAATGAAGGCTCAGAGGAAGTTAGGGAAAACAAGAAAGAGATACTGATGGCTCAGTATGAACAGTTTGGTTCCCATCCCGGTGAAGGGATTTCAGAAGTATTTATCAGACTTAATAATTTGATAAATAATTTAAATCTGAATGGGAAATTCTACGACAAGAAAGAGGTCAACATGAAGTTTCTCTTAACCCTTCCCGAACATCTGGAACACAGAATCACTGCCATCAGGGAAAGCACAGATCTGAATGAGATTTCTCTGGAAAGACTCTACGGAGTTTTGAAAACTTATGAACTGGAGCAAGTTCAGAGTAAACAGAGATATGGCTGGGGTAAAACACAGAACCATTCGAGAGCTCTAGTTGTTGAGTCACCTGTACTGGAAGAAAAGAAGAAGGATGTTGTTGCTCCTTCTAAGACTACTCAGGAATTTGTTGTACCTGAGATGGGTCAGACTGCTTCTTCCAGTGGTGACGAAGAGTTCTATACAATGGAAGAGCTTGAACAGTTAGAAGATCAATCTCTATCCATGTTTGCCAAGAAGTTTGGAAACATGAGATTCCGGAAGAACCCTTCCTATAAATACAAACCTACTGTTAGTAAGTTTCAGAAGGGAGGCTATTCATCTTCAACAAGCAAAGGAGGATACAAGACTGGGATGGTGGACAGAAGTAAATTTAAATGTTTCAACTGTGGTGAACCTGGACACTTTGCAACTGAGTGCAAGCAGCCCAAGGTTCAAGGAAAGAGAAAGGATTCGTATGATGAGCTGAAGCAGAAGTATGATGCCTTAGTAAGAAAGCATCATGGTACTTCTGGAAGTCAAAGCTTCAAGAGCAAATCATATCTAGCAGAAGGGAAAAGCTGGGATGATACAGATAGTGATGAAGAAGAGGAGATTGGGAATGTTGCTCTCATGGCTAATGCTGGATCATCTTCACCTCCTCCTGCTGGAAGCTTTCAGGTAGATCCTACATGCCCTAAACTGTTTATGCAATTAGGACTTGAACGAGATGATGCTATTAAAAAGATGAAAACTGCCAATCTTAAAATTGATACTTTAGTCTTAGAAATTCATGATTATAAGATGAATGAGATGAAAGTATTAAAACCTAAAATAGAACAATTGACTATGGATTTAGGATTACAATGTGCAAAAGTCAAAGTTCTAGAGAAAGGTGAGATTGCTTTAAGACTTCAGCTAGACGAAGAGAAAGTTAAGTGTAAAGCCTTTAAGGATGCCTCCATGATAGTCAAAGAACTTAATGATAAACAAGAGATCAAAAGAACTGTTGGAATAGGTTTTGACTATAACAAATCTGTAGGTAAGGCTAGTAACATTACTCCTTTTAAGAAGAGTGCTGAGGAGAGAGGGATTCCTTTTGTTTTGAAAGATTCCTCTAAACCTTTGTTTAAAACCTCAGAGGCTGAACCTCTTTTAGAAACTCCTATTGTCATTAGATATGAACTAAAACAGGAAGACCTTAAAATGAAAGAGAGTAATGAGATGAGAGATGAGATTCTGACAAACCTGAAACCAATCAAAGTGAAAGGCAATGTTAGGTTGCCTAAAGCTGGTTTAGGTGTCAACTCTGAAAGAACTAAGTTCAACAAACCTAATAACTTTGTGAATAGTAAGAATAGAAACAATAGATGCCATTCTACTGAGAATTTTAAAACTGTTAACAATAGTAGAGTAGAATCTGTTGATGTTCCTGTTATTATGACTGATACTCCTGTTGTTCCTGCGTTTGATGCATGTCATAAATCTTGTAGTGTTGATAATTGTATGATTTGTGCTTTCAATTTGATGTCTGCTTATTTTAAAAATTTGCATGCTAAAAATGAAAACACATCGCCTAGACAACACACAAACAACAAGCATGCTAGATCAAAGACGGCTAGTCCTACTCGTGTTAGGAAGGAGACTTATGTTCCAAAGCCTAAAACTAAGGTTTATAAGGCTGTTGTTAAGGAAGTAAGTTCAGTCAAGTCAGAACCAAGTATCAGTCCAAGAGGCTCTGTTGTATTACCTGATAGAAATCAGTTTTTTAAGTATGCTGGACCCAATCAAGTGTGGGTCCCAAAGAATGTCTAATCAAGTTGTCTTTTGCAGGGTGCCAGTGGAATTGTTCGTGTTACCTGGGTGCTTGACAGTGGAGCGTCAATGCACATGACTGGCAATAAATCCCTGCTGGAAGACATAAGAGAAGGAGCTGGCCCTACAGTGAGTTTTGCTGATAATAGCAAAGGTCGTACTGTGGGATATGGCAAGTACAAAATTGGAAGGATCGTCATAGAAGATATTGCAATAGTTGAAGGACTTCAACATAATCTCCTGAGTGTCAGTCAATTCTGTGACAAAGGTTATTATGTTCATTTTGAAAAGGAGATATGTATCATTAAACATATCAAGGATAAGCGTCCTTCACTATGTGGCATAAGGAAAGGCAATATATTTGTAGCTGATTTATCTTCAGGACCAGGAAACGAAGTTCACCGTTTCTACGCCAAAGCGTCTGCTGAAGATAGTTGGTTATGGCATAAGAAGCTCTCACACCTCAACTTCAAAACCATGAACTCTCTAGTCAAGAGAGATCTAGTGAGAGGGTTGCCTTCCCTGGAATTCTCAACTGATGATCTTTGTGAAGCTTGTCAGAAAGGAAAAGCGAAGAGAGCATCTCACAAAGGCAAAACCATCAATACCATTACAGATCCACTTCATTTGTTGCATATGGATTTGTTTGGCCCTGTGAATGTTGCATCCATTGATGGAGGAAGATATGCCTTGGTTATTGTGGATGACTTCTCAAAATTTACATGGGTTTACTTCCTGGCTTCTAAGGATGAAACTCCCCTGACAGTAATTGATCATATCAAGTTGGTTGAGTTGGAAAAAGGTGTTCCTGTAAAAGCTGTAAGATCAGACAATAGAACTGAGTTCAAAAATCAAACTCTAATCAACTTTTACTCTGAAAAGGGAATTAGAAGGCAGTATTCAGCACCAAGGACTCCTCAGCAGAATGGAGTCGTCGAAAGAAAGAATCGTACACTGATCGAAGCTGCAAGGACTATGATTGCTGAATCAAAGCTTCCTCTGTACTTTTGGGCTGAAGCTGTGTCTACTGCCTGCTATACCCAGAATAGAACTTTGATCAACAAGGATCATATGAAAACTCCATTTCATCTGTATAACAACAAGAAACCTTATGTCAAACATCTTCATGTCTTTGGAGCCAAGTGTTATGTTCTCAAGGATGGTGAAGAGAACTTGAACAAGTTTGAGCCAAAGGCATCTGAAGCAATTTTTGTTGGTTATACAAATAATGCTTATAGAGTTTTTGTAATTGATACTCTGTCAGTGAAAGTTAGTGTCAATGTTACATTTGATGACACTAAACTTCCAAGTCTACAATCTGCTGATCCATCTGAGTCTCTGAAGTTTGACAACTATCCAGACTCTGATTCAGATGATGATATATCACCTGAGGTTGCAACAGGAGATGACAACAATGATAATGATCCAGGCAATGGTGGAGGAAATGGTAATAATGCTGGAGATTCCACTGATGCCAGTGGTGGATCATCAAGTCAACCTGGCAACAACTCAGGGGGAGCTGATGGATCAACTAGTCACACCTTTCAGCTTAATGATAATACTGCTGAATCATCAAGGACACATCTTCCAAGGGAAAGGATTTGGAGCAGAGATCATCCCTTTGATTTAATTATTGGTGATCCTGATGTTGGTGTCAGGACTAGAAGTGCTACGACAAATGAATGCCTATTCTCTGGGTTTCTATCTCAACTAGAACCAAAGAAAATAGAAGAAGCACTTGCTGATCCTGATTGGGTTCTTGCCATGCAAGAAGAACTCAATCAATTTGAGAGACAAGAAGTCTGGGCCCTGGTTCCAAGACCAAAAGGAAAATCTACAATTGGAACTAGATGGGTCTTCCGTAACAAGTTAGATGGTGATGGCATTGTTGTAAGAAACAAAGCCAGACTGGTTGCAAAAGGTTATTCACAAGAAGAAGGAATTGATTATGATGAAACCTATGCTCCAGTTGCTCGTCTTGAAGCCATCAGAATATTTCTTGCATTTGCTGCACACTCCAACTTCAAGGTATATCAAATGGATGTGAAAAGTGCATTTCTGAATGGAAAGCTAGAAGAAGAAGTATATCTGGAACAGCCCCCTGGCTTTGAAAATCCAGAGTTTGCTGATTTTGTATACTTCCTATTCAAAGCTGTCTATGGACTCAAGCAGTCACCAAGGACATGGTATGACACTCTCTCTGAGTTTTTAATTGAAAACAATTTTACTAGAGGTGTCATAGACAAAACTCTCTTTTACAAATTGCATGATAAGGATATGATATTTGTACAAATATATGTTGATGATATTATATTTGGTTCTACTAACGATAACTTGTGCAAGAGATTTGCTAAGTTGATGCAGAGTAACTATGAGATGAGTATGATGGGTGAGCTGTCCTACTTCCTTGGTCTTCAAGTAAGCCAAAAGGAAGATAAAATATTCATTTGCCAATCCAAGTATGTCAGAGATCTTCTTCGAAAGTTCAATCTAGAAGACTCTTCACCGGCAAAGACACCCAAGGCCACTGCCACAAAGCTTGACCAGGATAAATCTGGTAAGAAAGTTGATATCACAAGCTATCGAGGTATGATTGGCTCTCTACTTTATCTTACTGCAAGTAGACCAGATATCATGTTTGCAACATGTTTGTGTGCTAGGTTCCAAGCTGATCCTAAGGAATCACATCTTATAGCCGTCAAAAGAATCTTTAGATATCTTAAGGGTACACCTGGTTTAGGTATTTGGTACCCTAAGAATACTGGTTTTGACTTAACCGGCTATACAGATTCTGATTATGCAGGATGCAGGATTGATAGGAAGAGTACGTCTGGAAGCTGTCAATTTCTAGGACATCGGTTGGTTTCCTGGTATAGCAAGAAGCAGCACGCAGTGTCTACCTCTACTGCTGAAGCTGAGTATATAGCTGCTGGTAGCTGATGTGCTCAGATCTTGTGGATCAAGAACCAACTGAATGATTATGGTGTTGTAGTAAACAAAATTCCCATATTTTGTGATAATACAAGTGCCATAGCCATTTCCAACAATCCGGTTCAACATTCAAGAACCAAGCACATTGATATCAGGTATCATTTCATTCGAGAACATGTCATGAATGGTACAGTGGTGTTATATTTTGTACCCACGACTGAGCAAATTGCTGACATCTTCACGAAACCACTGGATGAATCCACTTTCTCTAAGCTGGTTTGTGAGTTAGGGATGTTAAATATGACATAGTTCTCTTGTATATATTTTTCACATGCATTATATGTTTTTGTATATTTTTGTGAATTTTCTGTATAATTATATCTATTTTATTAGATTTTATATGATTTTCTGTATGTTATCTGATAATATTCTGAGTAATTATGCATGTTTGTATATTAGTCTGTAATTTTCTAAGTGCTCATACACTCCCCTGTACTATTCCCTAAGCATTTAGATAATTATTTGTAATTATTTTGTATTTTTCAAAATTAATTAAGCATAAATATTTGGTTTTAAGTTAATTCATCTTTTTGAATTAAAGTTAAAGTCATAAGTATTTATATTTAATTAAAGTTGAAATTTACAAAATATTTGTGTAATTTATAGTATTGTTTTTATTATAGATTTTTGATTTTAATTGCAAAAAGTTTTATCTTTTAAATTAATCAAAAATCATATTATTATTATTATTATTTGTTTTTCTTTTAGACAATTACATTGTCTACTGATTGGCTCGGCAAGACAATCTCAAATTGTCTTGCTGAACCGGTTTCTCAGTTTATTTCTATTAAATCAAACAAAAACTCGGCAAGACAATTATTTTGTCTTACCGAGCCTATCCCTTTATTCGCCTTTTTGTATCTGTAAGACAATTATAATTGTCTTACAGACACGTGACTTGTCTGTTTAGATAAATCTCGGCAATACAATCTTACATTGTCTTACCGAGACTTAATTCACGTTTGTCTTGCTGTTTGTATATTTTTTTGTCTCAAGACAATTCGAGCAAGACAATCTCGTTTGTCTTGCCCGTTGCCTTCATCTTCTCCATCACGCATATACACACACTACACACACACATTCGACCTCGTTTTTCAAGTTTTAGAGATAAAAACTTGCTCGGTTTCGTGTTTCAAGCCTTTGTTGCTTGCTGTGTTACTCGACTTTCATTGAATCGTGTCGAAGCTCTGCCAAAATCGTACTGGGTTTGAGTGTTCTTGAGTTACTCGATCATTTTGGCTGATTTGATTCTGGGTTTGATCGACTTACTGGACCATATATCTGTATTCGGCTGTTGAACCCGTAAATCGAAAGCATCCGTGGTTGATTTAGGGTTCTTGGAGTGATTTGGGGCTTTTCTAATTTAAGGGCTTGTTTGGCTGTTTATATTTAGAGTTATTTGGACTTAACTTTAAGGCTGCGTTTGGCGAAGTGGACTTCATTTGACTTAGTGCCATTTTAGTTAATTAACTTTTAATTCGATAATATTTTAATATTTCGAATTATTAATTAGTTAATCAAGTTTAATTATTAGTTGAAATTTGCGAGATATTTGAGAATTCACATTTAATTTGAAAAATTCTCGCTTAATTCAATTTTTAATTATTAAAAATGGCCGGAGAATTCGTGGTTGCTGAGACTAACTACTGTGCCAGCCTCAACCCTGATGATTGCTCTGATAGATTCCGGACTTGGGTCAGATTCCTTTCGAGACAGAGTTTAGTCAGTACGGCACTGACTGCAGATATTCCGATTAAGCTGCAACCTCTTTTTGACTTCTACTCAAATGCTGTCAATTCTACGACTCTGGAGAATTACAAGATAATAGGGGATCTTCCTAATAGGAAACGTATTGTAATCACTGTCGATGATGTGAACCGGATCTTAGGACTTCCAAGGGACAATTTTGAGCCAGATCCTTCAGAGGATGAATTGAGACAGTTCTTTCAGGATATTCACTATCAAGGTCAGATTTTTCTCCCGAAGATGTCAAAGGGAAATCTGAAAGCTGAATGGGATGTGTTCTTTGACACCCTTGCCAAGGTGTTTGCTCCCACTAATCGTAAGAACTTTGGGAATATATCTTCAATGCTGCAAATCTTTGGATTAAGCATAGCTTATAACCGTCGAATCAATTTCGGGAAGATATTGCTGAGGGAGATTATCAGAAAGATGGGGTCTGTTACACAGAGATCAATTCAGAGGAATGAGAAAGTTGAATGCTTCTACCCCAGATTCCTGATGTTGTTTATGAATGATAAGATGAATGATGATGATAGGCACATGTACGTCGATTCTCCTGTTGTTCCTATTCAGAGGACTTGTGCCAAGATCCAAACTAGGCTGGTCAACAAGAAAAAGCATGACAATGTATCACTGGTGGTGACTCCATTCATGCTTGAGCAATTCAGTGTTCCTTTTCAGCGTGTACAAGTTCCAGAACCACTACAACAACAACAATATCAACCACAACAACAACAACAAGCTCAACAACAAGAACAACCGCAACAACAATCACCTCCTCAAAACTATCAACCACTTCAACTACTTCAAGACTATCAGTCATCCAGCCAATCCTCACATTACTCTCCCTACAACCCTCCTTACAATTCACCACAACAATCACCTCACCAATCATCATACAATTCTCCTCACCAATCTCAACACCAATCCCCTCCACAATACAACTTCTTCCCAGACCAACAAGCCTCCATTCTTCCCTCTCAATCTGAACCAACACCTTCACCTACACATACACATACCATTCCTCAACCACAATCAACCTCTCAGCCACTGCCTGCTGATTCTGCTATCAATCCTGGCCTACAGGACTTCAGGGCTGATTTACAGGTAGCTCAGGTACTTTCTAATCTCACTGATACCTTTAATATTGATATTGCAGATTATGATTGTGATATTGGATTTGATTTCCAGACTCCCAACATTGAACCTGAAAACACCCAGGTTCATATCCAAGCTGATGTTTCCGCTTCAACTACTGATTCTTCATCAAACACTTCAAACAACACTACTTCAACCCCTGTTGTTAGAAAGGTAGCCCGGAAACGGAGTGGGAGTGCACTGTTACGAGATCCCGCAGCTCTGTCTCATAAGAAGCAAAGGGTGGCAGAACCAGAGACAACTGCAGCTGCATCCATTTCCTCCCAAAAGGATTTGGACTCTGAAACGGTAAATATACAGTCTCTAGATTCATTCTCTCCACAGAATGCATTTATTGAAATTGGTCGTCCGACCGCGGTATCCTGTAAAGAGTCAAGCACACAACTAGCACTCACGCTAGTAAACACTGAACCTAGAGAGAGCACAGAATTTCAAAACATGTTATATGAAAATCTTTCTGATCACTCTTTCTTTTTGGATCAGGATCTACTTGGCAACTTGCAAGTACATCAGCCTTCACAGGCATCTGAAGGACAATTTGTTCCTTCACTTCCTACGGTTCCATCTCAGGGGACTATGGTTGTATATACAGGTTCTGGTGACGGTGTGAAAACTACGAGTGAAATCAGGCAAACACCGAGCGAAACACATGCACGAGAGGATAGTGAAAAATCTTTGAGTGTTCGTGAGGTGAGTGCACACACCAACACAGATCTGTTACAGGAACAAATGGCTGCTCTGAGGGCTGAGATAGAAAGGTTGAATGCTGATAATGCAAGATTCAGAAGTGGAGAGCTGGTGACTCTGCAAGAGAAAGTTGCTGATCCCTCCTTTACTTCTCTGAAAAAGGAATTGGATGATCATGTACGGGGCATTCACTCTAGGATGGACAAATTTGATACAACTCAGGAGCTCTGTCTGACGAAGCTTGACAACTTAGAGCAAACTTTGGCTCAAGTTGTTCAACACTTAAAGATCAATCCGTCAACATCTCAGTCTACTCCAGAGGATCCCTCAACTAAGGGGGAGAAGGATAAGGATGACAAAGATAAGGATGACAGCAATGCTGATGCTGCTGATAAGGGTGGTGATACTGATAGGAGTGATAAGGGTGGAGAAGGAGCAAGTGAAAAGGATTCTTCTGCAGCTAGCAAATCTAAAGGCAAAATGCCTGAAACTGAGAACATCTTCACTAATCAGGATTATGACAATATTCCTGAAGATATTGATGATGATGACGCATTTGATTCTGCTTATTTTGAAGCTGAGGAAGAAGGTCGTTTCGAGGAAGGCTTTCTTTTCAATGAAGACCAGTCTGTGGACCCTGAGCACATGGAAAAAGTCAAAATGTTTAAAGCTCAACATGAAGCTAGCAAAGCAAAGCTTCAGGAATTGCAGAAACTGGTGGATGAAAAGAGGACAACTGATGAGTTGGTCAAGCTGGAGAAACAAAAACTTTGGGATGCTAAGTGCAAGGAAAAGAGAGAGGATATCTCCAGGAAAGTTGGTGAAAGCTGGGATATTGCAAGGCAAATCCTCTCTGGACCTCAAAGGGAACCTTTCAATGATGGTAAGTTCAAATCCTTCATTTATGACCTGAGAGAGGCTAACCCTAATGAAGATATGTTTATGCGTGCTCTTGCTCTCGAGTTAGAATATATAACTATTGGTGTCAAGAATCTTCTCAATGAATGGGAGATCATTATTTCTACTCAGAGAAACAGAACATTCAGGGTTTCAATTGATTTATTCAAGTTTCTATCTCTAACTGAAATCTGGGTGATTCGTAACAAGATCAGACGCAGCTCAAATCTGAATGAACTCCTTCGTGACAGACTTATGGATTGTGCTATTCATAACAGTCCACAAGTTGTCAGAAAGCCTTACTGTGTCAAGTTCATTCACGAGAGAAAATTTGGAACCTTCTACCTGGACCACCAACATCTTCTTAAGTATGATGTTAGTCAGTTGGTTCTTGTATCAACAATTCTACGTACCAAGGGCTTCGCTACTAAGGCCAAAGCTGATGCTGATACTGAGATTGTAAACTACTGCACAAGGAGAAATATTCAACAATACTTCAGGAAGATGAAGTATATCAACCAATCTCAGCCAGCAGATTTCATCGAAGACCCTGTGGATATAGAGGTTCAATATTATCTTTCATTGGCTCGTGAAAGAAAGAAGCGTGGAGAATCCACTGCAGCTGAAGAGCCTACTCAGAATGAGCCTTCTACTCCAATTATTCACTGTTCAGATGCTGAAGAAGGAGAAGTCACTCGTTCTGAGTGAATAGATTGATTAGGATATTTTGTTAGATATGTTCAAGGAACATCCTTTTGTAATCTATTTATGATCATGGTTTAATGTTTAATGCAAGCCATAAACTTTTGCTATTTACATTCCTTTGTTTAAATCTTTGTCTTATCTGTTAGTTGAGTTATCCTCTAGGAAATTTGCATGTTATGTTAACAAACAAATAGGGGGAGATTGAAAGGCATATGTTCAGCCTATTTGTATTTAAAGAGGTACAACTCAACTCAGATAAGAAAGCTCAGTAAATAGCAAGTCAACGGAATCCGTACGAAGAACGTCAAATGATTTATGGGAATTATATATCAGATAAATTCCAGGATGCTGCTGCACACCACTGAAAGAAGTTCATTAATATGTTCAAGCCTCAGTGCACAAATAATCTTTTGTGGCACGTTCAGGAGTTCAGAAGATATAAAGTTTCTATACTTTATTTTATCAAAGGATTCCATTTAATGAAGAAGTACTTACAAGACGAAGACTCGACGAACAAATCAATTTCTTAATGTTTATTTGACAAAGAATAATTGATTTAACTAGATACAGATGAACCAGACAGTACATCTGTGTATCAGTTATTCAAATTAAATATTTGAAGTCAAGCAGATTTGATGGTTCGTTCGTTCGACAGATCAAGACGAAGTTTTAAATGGATAAAGAAGACGGGAAGCAGTTCTACTGAAGAATGGGTGATTAAATATTTAATAGATTATTATTTCACTTCATAAATAATTATATTAATTATGTAATTTATTTATTAAGTTAATTCACTCTCGAATTAATTTAATTTATGAATTTATATGATTAACTTAATTAAGTGGATAATTTTCTATTTTAAATATATGTCATATTACATTTCAATCACCTACACTTTGGCATCAAGACAATCTGTTTTGTCTTGTTAATTTGTTAAGGATTCGGCAAGACAATCTCTTTAGTTTGTCTTACCGAATGTTATGTTACTTACAAGACAATCTCAATTGTCTTACTAAGTTCCTGAATCAACTGCCAAGACAACCAGTCTTTGTCTTACCGAAGAAATCAGGAGGCGTGCAAGACATTTGTTGATTGTCTTACCGAATGATGATCAGCAAGACAATCCTTGATTGTCTGCCCGATTATGCACTGCCAAGACAATCTTGATTGTCTGACCGACTGGATGCTTGCAAGACAATCTTAAATTGTCTGGCCGAATGCATTCTGCCAAGACAATCCAAGATTGTCTGACCGAATAGTTTCAGCAAGACAATTGCAATTGTCCTACCGAAGGTTAATTGTCTTGCTAGCTTTTTAATTGTCTTTCTGCTGTGTCTTGTGCTTGCAAGGCAATCTGAAATTGTCTTGCCCTTGCTACTTTGTCTTTGCTACTCACAATTGTCTTGTCTTTCAATTGTCTTACAAGTACAAATGCTTTGCCTATAAATATGGCATTGCATCCTTCATTTTTAGTGTTCATCACTTTGAAAATCAAAGCATTTGTAAAGCTTTCAAGTTGTTCGTAACTTGCTTGATCGTTATATCCACAGTTTTCTGTGCTTTGATAACCCGGTTGTTTTAATCACTAAATCTAGAATATACCCTGTCGAATTTATTCTACGAACTTTAGTGAACATTAAAACTGAACCATTTTAATTATATAACGACTTCAAACATTGTTATATTAATTAATTATAATCTGATTAACAAATCATATTCAATCAGATTCACTTCCGCGACGATTTGGTACTGATTGTATTCAACCCCCCCCCCCCTTCTACAATCATATCTGGACCTAACAAAGCTAACACCTTTCTTAGTGATAGAAACAGTGCTCTGGAAACTCAGTTGATTGAGTTTGAGAAACTGAAGATTTAGTGTCAGACAACCAAAGATGATCTTTTGGTTGTTCTGAAAAGAGAAGAGATCATAAGAAAACAGCTTGATAAGGAACAAGAAATAATTGCCAGATGGAAATCTGGAAGAAATGTTTCAGCTAATATTATCAACATGCAAGGTAGAGAAACCTTTGTTGAGAATGAATGTAAAAGAGACAAGAAAGTTCTTGAGATCTCGGAGGTCAGTTCAAGTGATGAAAATACTGATGATGATCATCAGTTGAAACCCAAAGCTTCAACTGATGAAAGTCATCAGTTGAATAAAAATTCATCAGTTGACAGGAAAGCTCTCAAGAAACTTAACAAGAAATATGGTCCTGTTAAGAAGAACTTTGTCAAAGGTGAGAATAAATCTTCTAAGACTAGTGAGAGTGTAAACAACATTCAAAATTCTAGTAATAAGACTAAGAAGAAATTGGATGCTAGTGAGTCTAAATCATAAGAGACTAAAAAAAAAAGGGAATAGGAATGGTAAGATTGGAGTCAATAAACACACTAATTACACTCCCAATGCTAGTGCTCCTAGGAAAACCTGCAGTAAATGTGGTAGTGTTAATCATTTATCTGCTAACTGTAAAACTGTGATTGCTCCTAATTTATCTTTGCCTATTTCTATGCCATATGTTCCTCACATGAATTTATCTGCTATGAACATGATGTCTGGTTTATTGCCTCACAATTCATATTCTCAGACTAGCATGCCATATATGTTCAATCCATATTTCAATGCTTTAAATATGCATCAATTCCATTCAAACTTGCATGGTATTAACAATTTTGTTTCAATTATCTAGATTGTTTGTGTCTGTTCGTACCGGATCTCCAACTTGTTGATTCCTATATTATGCTTACGTATAGTTTTGTGTTCTTTTATTACGTTGAGTTATCACTATTACATTAACTAACTTGTGCTTTGCGGTACGAGTTTTATTTATATTTAATAATTTTGATTTATATTTTTATATCGGCGTAATTTATAAATTTTATTTCAAACACTAAATTATATTATCAAAGCATCCGATGATATTTTATATATCATTCAGTTAGATAATAAAATTTGTAAACTAAAAGAAATTGATTTATAAAATATATATATTCTTATACGAGCATGAAAGGAAAAAACAATATACAGACATGCTCTCCCTAGAAAAATGTAATTAGCTCGTGTTTTAGGTGTTCGTGACAAAAGATGCTAATCATAGGAGCTTACCATTTATGTATTTTATAGAGTACAACTAATCCGTCATAATTAAACTTATCTTCAATTTAATTTCTTAATATTTATAAATTAATTACCTAAAAAAATATTAAAACTTAGTTGTCTTCACAATCATATTTCGAACATGGCCGGTGGGGCGGTCACGTCTTAATCCACACATTTTGGGCCACGGTCGGCGCCAGCCACTCGATCCCATGACCACACAAATTATCAAAAGGTTAGTGGTTAAGAGCTTATCCTCTGTCGTCCCAGGTCCTGATTCGACCCTGGCTCACCTCGAGAATATCTTAGAACAGATACTCATTTGTAAAGTTATAAGTCATATTTGTCAAAAAAAAAAAAAAGTTTTCATATGAAAAGGGTTCATAATTATGTTGGAGGATATCGTCGTTTATTTATTAAAATTTAATTGTGCATTGATTTTGATAAATTTGAAAAATATTGAACCAAGATGTTGGACTAACGATCGACTTTTGAGATTATCGCTTATTATCCCGTGATGCATTCATACTCGTATTCAGTGCTCCTTCCTTCCGTCCCCCTCATTTGTTTATCCAGTGGGACGAGGGCTCGGCACGCATTCCAATACTCTCGTAAAACGTAGTTTGATAAATTATTTTAAACTTTTTTTCTTTTAAATAAAAATTTAATGATTATATTTTTATACAAAAAAGAAATTTTTTAAAAATAAGTTATAAAACTATGTTTTATATGCGCATTAAAGTGTGTGTTGAACAGTGTAAAAAAACTATAAAGAAATGAGAGGGACAGAAGGAATATTGTTTTAATATTTATAGATGAAATAAAAATTTTATTGACCTGTTATGTTATTATATTTTGGATGTTAAATCGTCAAGATATACAATCAAATTATAGAATATAATTTCCTATAATTGTTAATTACCGAAATTATTAAATACTCATGCACACGTGATTTTTTCAGAATTCGAACTATTAATCTCGGGTCGGTACATAGAAAATGTGAAAATAGACCACTACTCTAACTCGCCAAGTACAATGATCGGAAGAAATGATTGATTTTGTTAGACTTGTGTAGTATAAAAAGCATGCTACTCTGCACACTTGATGCACACAACAGAGACTTGAGCAATAGTATTTCTTCAGCTCTTCTGCATTCTCTGCAATAATCTTTCTTTAGCAAAAAAATGGTGAAGCTTGCAATTGGCAGCATTGGTGACTCTTTGAGTGGTGCCTCAGTCAAGTCTTATTTGGCCGAGTTCATCGCTACTCTTCTTTTCGTGTTTGCTGGAGTTGGATCAGCCATTGCTTATGGTAAACAACAAAATTCATGTTAGCGGTTTTTTATACCAAACTAAACATATCCGGTATGTTTAATAGGATCCGGAGATGGTAATATGTCTGATCCCCGGGACAGGAGCTGTTTTCGTGAAAACCCCTGATTTAGAACTTATTATGTGATATTTGTGAACGTTATACGATCATTATTTATGATTAATTTTTGTTTGTTTTATGGATTGAGCAACTCTGGAGATTGATTTTTGTTATTGTGATTATGAACTTGCAGGGCAGCTCACAGCTGATGCAGCATTGGACCCTGCAGGATTAGTGGCAATAGCCATAGCTCATGCATTTGCTCTGTTTGTGGGAGTGTCCATGGCAGCAAACATCTCAGGTGGCCATTTGAATCCAGCTGTCACCCTCGGATTAGCCGTCGGAGGCAACATCACCATCATCACTGGACTCTTCTACTGGATTGCTCAATTGCTTGGTTCCACTGCTGCTTGCTTCCTCCTTAAATTTGTTACTGCTGGCAAGGTAATTTTAGCACTACCACTAAGAATATAAGAAATCGTCGATTATGATGATTGGATGGAACTTCAGTCTCGATTAGCCTTCGGTTATCGTGCACATACACCAAATCTGATTTATTATACTCCTCCCGTCCCTTTGATTTCTATACATTTTCCTTTTCGGGATGTCCTATTCAATTCTATACATTTCAAAACTTTCTCAAAATAGTAAATTTTTATAATATAAAAACGGTTTGGCTAGTGTGTGCCCATGGGCACATGCTAAGCGCGGAAATTTTTGTATTTGGAAGATTTTGATTGGTGTGGTTGGTGTATTTGCAGGGGGGTCCACCATTATCATGAGATAAGAGCCAATCAAAATGATCCAAACACAAAATTTTCCGCGCTTAGCATGTGTCCATGGGCACACCATAGAAAAACCGATATAAAAATCTCACCCACCTACTACCTTCATCTACTTTTCCAAATTTATCATTTAAATATTAATGGGTCGCATCACTTTACTTACTTTTTTTTCTCCTTCTCCTTAATTTACATTACTTTATACACTTTTATTAGTCTCCGTGTTCAATACAAACGTATATATCCCGGAGGAAAAAAGTGAGTATGATTTTATGAACCAACATTTGGAATCTGACCCTTTCCAACACTGCGCAGGGTCTCATTCTCTAATATTCTAAAGTACTGTAGTATATCATCTGCACTTCAATCATTATGATGTCCTTTTGCTGTCTAATATCACATGTTAGTAGCTTACCAATCATGGAGTTACATAAAATCATAAAATATTATTTATTTGATGCAGGTAGAAATCTTAAATCGAAATTAATTGATCGATCTGCCAACTCAGGATTTATCGGAGATTTTTTGAAAAAATTAAATATTTAGTCAAATCAAAATGCAATCAGTTAATTAATAAAATATTTTTTAAAAAATAATCTAAAATTTATTAGGGATTTTTCAATAAATCATAGATTTTTAGAACACTCAAGTTCAAAATTATGTCTAAGAATTATGCTCAACGGTTTTATTAGGATTGAATTTATTTTAACTTATAAGTCGAGATTGGTTACTTATGTGCTTTTTAGGGGGTGTTTGTTTCTGGCTTAAAGCCGGGTTTCTGGTTTATAAGTTAGAAGCACTTATTTGTATAGTTCGTGTTAACTTTTGTTTCAGGATTTCGGCTTATTTCCCAAACATTTTAATCACTTATAAGTCTTAACTTATTTTAAACTCACCCAAACGATCACTTGTTTGTTTGGACAGGCCATTCCAACTCATGCAGTTGTATCAGGCATGGGAGCCGCAGAAGGCGTAGTGTTCGAAATCATCATCACCTTTGCTCTTGTCTACACCGTCTACGCCACCGCAGCGGACCCCAAAAAGGGCTCACTAGGCACCATTGCACCCATTGCCATCGGCTTCATCGTGGGAGCTAACATCTTGGCTGCAGGCCCATTCAGTGGCGGATCCATGAACCCGGCCCGCTCTTTCGGCCCAGCTGTGGCGAGTGGGGATTTCTCTGGTCATTGGGTCTATTGGGCTGGCCCACTTATTGGTGGAGCCTTAGCTGGGCTGGTTTATGGTGATGTTTTTATTGGATCATATGAAGCACTCCCTGCTTCTGAAGACTATGCTTAATTATTACTCCCTCCGTCCCCCTGAGTTGTATACATTGGGGGACGGGGACGCGGCACGAACTTTAATGCTCCTGCAAATTGTAGTTGTGCAATTTATTTTTAAAATTTTTCTTTTCTGAATTAAAGTTTAAATGTTATATTTTTATACAGAAAAAGAAAATCTCAAAAATAAGTTACGGAACTATATTTTATAAGAGCATTGAAATGCGTGTCGAACAGTTAAAAAGAAACGTATAGAATTAAATGGGACAGAGGGAGTAAGTTTCTTTTGTGTTATGGTTCAAAATTGTGGTTCTTTTCCTCAAATTTGTTAAGATGGTGTGAGATGTGGCATTTGGTATTGATTCTCTTGTTCCTTTTGTCAACAAGAAAGAAGTGTTGATAAATTATTTATTCACATCTCATTTCAGTTTCTGAAAAAAAAAATCCTTATATTTAAGCAAAACTTTTTCGATAATCGCACATTTGAATTTTTTAAGCTAGACAAGTGAATAACGACCAAAAATTGTTGACAGGACTTTTTTCAATAATAACAAATTCGAGTTTTTTTTTACCATGATAAATAAGCAAATAATGTTATAAAAAGCACCAATCGGTTTTGAGCCGTGTGAGGACCCAGTGACACTTAAATGATTAAGCGAATGTTTAAGTGAAATTTTTGTGAGGCTTAAATGATCAAGCGTTAATTGGAATTTTAAACACTTTAGTAAACTGAATAATAATATATATTTAAATATTTAAATCACCGTTTAATAAGCGTTTTAAACCCTACTTAAAAAATTAGAAAGCTTGTGATTCATAACAATATCCTAAACATCATGTTCGTGTAACATAATTTGATGCAATTCGACTCGATTATAAATCGTAGTGCTTGTTTGGTTGACATCTAGATATGTGGGAAGTAGAAGTTCCTAGGAAGTAGTATTTGATGAAACTGTTTGGTTGACATTAATTGGGGAAGTGTAAGTTACTTGGAATTTTAAATGCCTACAAAACATAGGAAGTTATTGACCTAGACCCCCCTTGGTAACTTGCACTTCCTGTAGGAAGTTAAAACCTATCTATCAACCAAACACAAATTTTAACTTCCCATTTATTATAATTTCCATAGTAATCTCAAATTACATATTATTTAACTTCCTATTGGTAACCAAACAAGCACGTAATGTCATATCAAGTCACTCCACTGGAAATTGACCATATTCAATGGTATTTTGGTTGCATTATTCATAAGATTCAGAACAAGTGCACTTCATGGGCCTGTTGGGGAAGAAGAAGCAGAAGTTGCTTCTAACTTCTGCTTTTCTTGACCCGTTTTTGTAAAAAAGTAGAAGCACTTTTAAAAAGCTGAGAATGCTAGCTTCTCTTTCACAGCTTCTGTTTTTTTCCCAAACACTTTATTAACTTATTTACTTTTCACTTTTACTCCACTTTTTTAATATAAGCAAGAAGTCATTTGTTTTAAGCTAACCCAAACAGCCCCATATCTCTGAAAAGCAAAGCTTCTATAATCTCTCAGCAAAAGAAACAAGCTCAGGCAGCAGAGAAGATACCAAAAGGCAGAAAGAAGCTGCAAACACGCCAAAATAACATTGAAGCACGTAAGAATATTTTGTACATTTCACCACCTGTAATCTTTTTATTAAATTAAACATAGTACCTATTCTACTATTCCATCTTTCATTTTTCAGTTTGGACTGATCTGGCAATCAGTTCTTTTATGACCAAAACTCCAAAAGAACCGACCATCTAAAGCCAATGTTTGATTCTGACCCAATGTTATGCTATATCTTGTTATATAATTATATTTTTTTTGTCAGGATATATAATTCTATTAGCGAATACAATATAAAACTTAATATTTTAAAGATGTTCTATATCTTGGACTAAAATTAGACAAGATTATAGTTTATTCTAAATATAAAATAAAAAATAGATGGAGTTATAATTTTCACTACACTAAAAGGTAAATATATTAGGTCCTTGATATAAAACTAGCTTGAAAATGTAGGAAATAATGAATATAGCAGGTTCATGATGTAAAGCTTGTTTGAAAAATTATATTTATAAGAAAAAGATGCATAGATATTTGGATAATAAGCTGAATTCCGAACAAGATATGACACCAATCATTAAAGACATGTTATTAGTTTAACATTAAAAATCATTTTTTAACTCTACATTATAATAATAACTCAATTTATTTTAGCATAATTATTAAATTTGCTAGCAGATGATACAATGATCCGAAAATGGGGTTTGGACTCGACATATTCAATACTACAAATACTATACCTTCGTGAAAACATACATCGTGACTGTTTGGTTAATTAGCAGAAGCCGGAGCTGTTTCTGCATTCTGCTTTTATTTGATCTATTTGTGTAAATAAATAGAAGCACTTTTAACAAGGCGAGAATCCTAACTTTTCTCTCAAAAACTCCGGTTTCTTTTCAAAACATTTTATCAACTCCACTTCTCCAATTTAAGTAGAAAGTCACTTTTTTTAAGTTAACCTAAAGGATCCGTATTATTTTCAAGTTATGTCCGTTAGCTTTCCTAAAATATTAAGGTGTCACAATTCTAACAACGGGTTTTCTAAGCACCAAATTTTATAACTTTGGTGGTTTTTGATTGGCTCATGCTTCTTTATAATGGTGGATCCCCCTGCAAATTCACCGACCACACCCATCAAAATCCACCAAAATTATAGAATTTGATGCTTAACATGTGCCCATGACCACACACTAGACAAACCCTTCTAACAATTAGAGCATAAAAGAGACATCGATACTCTACTCATCTGGAATGCAAAATCATCATGAAATACGCAACCAATTAACCAGCGTCCGGCAAATCAGAATAGTGTTTTCTTATGTTCCTTACATGTCTCATATTTATCGGTCTATGTGATTAAATATAAATATGTTAACCACAAGGAATATGTTTTGTGTTAAAAAAACAAGGGTCAGCACTAGATGACCAGTCCACCCTTCTATCTATTAGATTTTGTAGTTGATCGAAACAATTGTTTTTGTTTCACTTGTCCTTCACACAAACGACCGCTGTTTATAAATGACCGTGCATGTGCATGTAGTGTGAATATGAAGGAAGTTAGATCTATTACTCCGTCTCATTTTAGTTGTCACATTTGGTTTTGTGTCGGTCAAATTGACCAAAATTTGACTAAAATTTATTAATATTTTATCAATTGAAAAAATAAAAAAAATATGTTACCGGAAATTACTTTTAATCTACTTTAAGATGTAATTTTCAATTTTTTAAAATAATGAAAGAGTGACTTGTAATTTTTGGTCAAAAATTAGTTAATTTGACCAACAAAAAAAGAAATGTGACAACTAAAATGGGACAGAGGGAGTATTATTTAGTTATTCTTGTCTAGTTGCAATCCATTATCTATGATTTATCAACTATTTTCGTAAGAAATAGTTGGTCGAAGTATTAGCATTTTCTTCACTTGAATGTTCATCGTCTAGGCTAAAGAATGGATTATTATGTCATTCTCGTAACTGAAGTGTGTATTCAAAAAAATTCTGATCCAAATGATCTATTCAACAAAAATCAAGTTAATAACATGCATGGCGAGCTTTACTTCTTAGACATCATGAATAATCAAACATTATACAAATGTAAGACTAAAATTTCAAAGTATCATGAGGAGAGGAGAACTTACCGGAATTATATATTATTCTAACATTTCTCTTATTTAAAAGTCAATTTTTGAATCGAAAGTGAATTATGGACGCTCATCACATAACATCGTCTTCATGTTCATAATTAAATACGAGAATATTTGAGGTCGCTGATTGACTAACTCTTTAAAATCCTCAAGTTATAATCTCGAAATATTAGAAGGAGAGTTTACATTGATCATATGTTATTCTAACATTAATAGTAATCAAATACTCCCTCCGTTTCTTTTTTCTTTTCTTGCTTGTGATGTCGATACTGTTCATGACATGAGACAAATTACTATTCAACATCTAATCTATAAGACGAAATATAGTCATGTGTGATCTTGTTGGATTCATATTCATGAGTACTTTAATACGGTGAAATTTTTATATTTAATTCTGATACAAAATTGAAGATATTAACGATCAAAAGTGTGTTGGCAAACGTGAAAAACAGAAACAGGAAAAGTATTTTGAGACGGAGGGAGTATAAATATACGGATACATGTCTGCATATATCGAGACATTCCTAAATCCGGCGGTCCGAGCTGGGCAACATTTTGCAACCCTATGAGCATTGTTTATGACAAAAGGGTGCATGAATTCATGGGAGGTTTAAAACACGAGACTCCATGTCAAGACATTTTGTCCCACTTTTACGGGCTCTTGTGTCCCCTGGGAATCTACACATCCCCTACTTAAATACCTCCACAAGACATTTCTTCATTTTTATCTCAAAACAAGCTCTATCTTCTCTATCCATTTCAAGATTCTTGATATCTAATATTCGAGATTTTACAGCGAGAATGGAGGGTGATCACTTGATGGGTTGGAACAAAAATTCATCCGAGGGGGGAGAATCTGAAGAGCCGAAAGTAACAGTTCCGGAGACACCGAAAGAGCCCTTGGATTTTTTGTCCAGGTCGTGGAGTCTTTCTGCTACGGAGATCTCGAAAGCTCTGGCTCACAAAAATATTTCCAAACAATTTGTTGTTACTAACAATAGTCCGCCTCGAGTTCCTGAACCAGTCATTGCACCACACATGGTAATAATCCAAGTCCCAAGTTTTTTTTACTCGTCTCGTCTTAGACTCGAACCTTCAATCTTTGCACAATGCTCGGGTTCAAGTTGTTTTATTTAAAAAATTTAGATGTATATGTCTTACAAAACGAGCATGTGTTTTAATACTTTTCGGAATGAGCTATTTGAGAGATCTGGATTTATTTAATATCTTACGTCTGAGTTTAATATTTGATGTTTATAAAATTTAACTTTAAAACGACGAACTTTATGAATGTCATTAATGCTTGGTCCAGATTGTTTTTTTTTCCAAAAAAAATAATAATTAAGCTTACGTGCCTTATAAAATGAGTACTCCCTCCGTCCCGGTAGATTGTATACATTTGGTTTGGACACGGAGACCTAGAAAAAGTGTAAAAAGTGAGTAAAGTGAGATGAAAAGTAAAGAAAGTGGTGGGACCCATTTATATTTAATGATAGATTTGAGATATTGGAGGAAAATAGTGGGTGTAATAGTGTTTATATTACTATAGAATGGAGATAGTGGAAGAAAGAAGTGGGTGTAATAGCGTTTTATATTATTAAAAGTTACTATATTTGGAATGTATAGAAATGATGGACGTCCCAAAAAGGAAACTGTATAGAATTGATTGGGACGGAGGGAGTACATGTTATGATACTTTCCGAGGTTTATATAGTAACTGATAATAAAATTTAATTTTTACAGAAGGCGAACATTATGAATGTCGTTAATGCTCCGAAACCAAGGACAATTGGGAGATGGTTCCATAAGAGGGAGATGAGCAGCACGGTGAAGAAGAAAGAGAAAGCACGGATAGACAACGCGCACCTGCATTCGGCTACCTCAGTTGCTGGAGTAGCCGCAGCACTGGCTGCAGTTGCTGCAAACAAAAATGCAAAAGAATCGGGCTCCAAAATGAGTTCTTCTCTGGCATCAGCTACAGAACTCTTGGCGTCTTATTGTATCGAGCTGGCGGAATCAGCTGGTGCTGATCATGATACTGTGGCCTCTGTTGTTAAATCATCGATTGATATTCGAAGTCCAAGTGATTTACTTACTCTGACAGCTGCTGCTGCAACTGGTAAATTCATTCGTCGAATATTTTACTGTCAATGTTGTTTAGAACCATGAAAATTTCAGCAGTTTGGTTGAATGTTGTTTATGCGTATTAGCTTTGAGAGGAGAAGCGGCTTTGAAGGCCAGAGCTCCGAAAGAAGGAAAGAAGACTGCTGCCATTAGCCCGTATGACAGAAACGTCCCAGAAGCTCGCGTGATTGATGATTTAGGCGATGAATCTCAGGGGAGGGATCCTCCTTGCATAGGAGATCTGCTACAACACACTTGTAAAGGTAGGTTCTTCATAAATAATGACTTGAATTGGAACCAGACATATCAGTCACTCGATTTCATGTCTAAGCAAAGCGCGATAAATTCCAGGTGTCTTTCGGTGGAAGCATGTGTCAATCTACATTAATAAGAAATATGAGGTGAGGATATAGTTAGTAAGAGTACAGAAGGCATTAGCTTCTGAGTTCTGATGTTATCTTTACAACATATGGTTTCTCATTTGAGCTCACAAGCAGGTGACAATCAAGCTCAAGAGCAAACACGTTGGAGGAGCTTTTTCAAAAAAGAACAAATGTAAGCACACAGAGAAACATCTACACGTTCCCTCTGAAACTCGAAAACAGACCGTTCTAACTCGCTGTTGATGACTGCAGGTGTTGTCTATGGAATCTGCGACGAGACTACTGCATGGCCGTTTAAGAAAGAAAGGGAAAATGTAGAAACTCATTTCGGAGTTAAGACAGCCAAAGGACTACTAGAATTCAAGTGCAAGAACAAGATCCATAAACAAAGATGGGTCGACGGGATCCAAAATCTTCTGTGCAGAACCATCAACACACATGAAGCACAACAGTCCCTGAGCTTCTTAAATATCAAGTAGAGCATTGAATTAGTATAAGTTATGATGTTTCAGACAATGGAAAACTAATGTAATCTTTATATAGTGTAATATATGATAAGTTATCTTTACATTTATAAAGATAACAGAATCTAGAAAATTCCTACAGTTCCAAATGAACCAACTTGTGGCCAATCTTCAAACTTGTGTTGTATCGAAAACAAATAGTGACCCTTGTAAAAAATAGACGACCAGACTCCTAGCTTCATTACATCAGATTGTTTTCAATTGCAAAACCCCAGAGAACCAGTTCTGACCTCCTACCACATTCAACAAAATGAGTAGAACACAAATCCAAGATAATTACGTCATTGGTAATTCTAACACAGTGTCAGATAGTTAAATGAATCTTAGTGTAGAAGCATCATTTCCGTGAAGGTTTAATGGACCACAGATGAAATAGTTGCAGGTGGCTGAGAATTACGCCACCTCCCAAGAGCTTCTCCTACACGAATTTTCTCTCCACGCCTGACACAAAACCTAAACTCTGATGATAATGCTCTGTTTTTTTGACTTGATATGGGGGCCTGGAAGACAAGAACAACAGTGGAACCCATGTTGAAAGCAGCAACCTGGAATTTGTAATTGTGGGGGGATATATTAGATGGTGGCAATGAGAAATTCATGATATCAAAAGATATTTGTCATTTGGTACCGAAATTGTCGTCTTAGAAACTTGTACCTCTTCTTCACATAAATATCTTCCTGTCTTGTTTATTATTTATTAATAATATAATATTCATAAATAAAGTGCATTAAATTCCAAAGAGATAGTAGAAGTGTCATTCTTACCTCGTCTCCTTTCTTTAGTGTCACTCCAACGCCATCTGCTTCATAAATTCGCTCTTCAGGGCGCTCGGGATGGAGTAGCTTTTTCTTCGGTTGATTGGTACGCAGTTCTGGCTCAATAAAAAGCTGCATTATCGATGTTTTGAATACAAAATGAATACTCCATCATGAGCTGCAGGCTTATTATTAATTTGAAAGAAAAGCATGTACATGTGGATGAATTGATGATGAAACAATCAACTGAGTCGGAGAATTGGCTAAATGTATGTTAGGTTTTAGCAAAAGATGAATTTACTTTGTAGAAAATGAATACTGTGTACTCATTCTGAGATTTTAACACACACACACACACTCACACACACACACACACACATATTTAAGAAAATAATGGAACTATTGTTAACATATTTTAGAGCGATTTCAAAAAATATAATACCAACTTTAGCATTAGCACAAAATGAACAACGTAAATAGTTGCTAACTTGTTATATATATATGTTAGAAAAGAGCTGTAGCAAAAACACTTAACTACAAGATACTAAACCAACCTCTATTGAACCGATATTGGTCGCGCCAATAGCTGCCAAGGCCATAAAACCTTCCTGCCACTGACCTTCAAGCACAACCTGATGATATAAGGATCATCGATATCAGCCAAAGAATGCTATAGTACTTTAAAATAGGAATTAACATACCAAATCATTAATCCAATATATAGTGCATTACTTGGCAGTGCCAAAAAAAGTAAACAATCAATAAGGTGATAGCCCCATTTTTATATTCCTTCAGTTTTCATTGAATATTTCATTTAAGCACGAAGACAACAAAAAGAGCACCTTATAAGCAATAAGCCTACCACTTCCCTCTTGTATTATCATTTCACTATGCATAAACTAACATCCCTATGTTAAATTCATTTTGCAGTGTTTACCAAATTCAGACTGTATACATGAACAAGGAAAAACAATATACTGAGCATTTGCCTTGACTAAGAGCGAAGAGTGAGGAATACCCTTTCATTTTCAAGGTAGAGGTTTCTAATTGTTCTTGTAGCACGTTCATTTACAGGATATAGACGACCTAAAACACAAACAAAATCAATCCAACATTTATTATATTATCCGGGGAAAAAAAAGAGCAAACTCATTTAAGTAATGATTAAAAGGTAACATACTATTAGCAATATTCATCTATAATGATTGCTTGCAAAATGTTGATAACTTTAGATCAAGTTACTTAACAAGAATAAAGGAAAACAGGGTACCTGAAAAATGTCGGCGAACATTGATGTTCCAATCAACTGGTGAATGTACTCTATGATAGTCTCCAGGCTTCAAGTAAATAACACAGTAATAGAGGCCTTTCATTGGACTGCAAGAAACCTTGATTTTCAAATCACTATAGATTTGCGGACAATCAATAGGAAAAATAAACAATGAAATAATTCAACTACTCTTTTGCTGAAATATGATGTGAAGTTGAATTACAATTACAACATCACAATGACTCGGTATCCTAATTATAAGAATAATTCAACTTCTCACAACTGTGATATTATCTGTTTATATTCCTTGACTAGCACATATTTCTTGTAAATGTTATTTCCAAAAATTAGGATCCTCAAAAACTTCAATACCCGTGTATCATACTAGCTTTTATAGTTCTCAGTTGAAATATCAACCATAAACAAAACTATTAGTACTTGTATGCTTTAGACAACAAATGTTAACTAGTTGGTTGATGCATAGATGTGTCTTAAGACACGTTATTTCATTACACGTTTAATTGAAAACACTGATCCTTATCTTGCAAGTATCACATATAAAAGTTCGAACTTCATAAGTCAGTACAATCAACAAGCTTTTATCCTTTTATCTTTCTCATTGTCATATCTATCCACATATAACACATGCACATTGTTATTGTAGCAGCAAAACCGACAAAACAATTAAAAAGAGCATAGTAGCAACTCCAGATCCAGGCATACTTATTGAGAAATGCCGAGAGGAAGCAAGTACCTAACATCATAACTAGCAAAAAAGAATTTGAGATCGTGAGAATACCTTGCTGGTGAAGGTTCCCGAAGTTTTGGTGAAGCTAGTGAAACTTTCCACCATGATTTCTCACTCTTATATCCAAGACTTTGTTCTTGCACACTACTTTCTTCTTGAGTGTCTTCTACATCTATCATTGGTGATGACCTTGCCCCCAGAAGAGAAGAAACAGAATATGAGAACCCTTTAACTTGCTCGATCATAGTCCCCGGATGTTTTAACTCTCCAAAACGTAGTACAGTACCATCAACAGGACTTGCCTAAAACATCAAAAAGTAAAAACAAAATATATACACCTATCACACACACTTTAAGAGTGAATCATAACAATAGTGAACTATATACGCAACAAGCTGGTTACCAGTTACCAGACAACAAGGGTCCTGATCAATAGGTCTTGATCCTTCTTTAAGGGTCCGAACAAAAAACTGCCTCAGCGTAACATACTGGTCCAAAGGCAAGGCAGCTTCTTCCAAATCTGAGAGATAAACAATGCACAACCCATGTTTTAACTAGGGAAACTGAAACATAAATCCTTGTTGCAAGCTAAAAAATACGCATCAAACGTTTACGAGAAATTATTGTTTGATAGGAAAATATATTTTGGAGAAGTCACATATGATACCCAAAAGGAGACTAGTTAAGTTGTGATTTAATGGTCGAACAAAGATGCATACTTGAATGAAATGCTCGAGCCCATGCCCTGTAAACATATGGACGTAGCCACACCGGAACTTCCTGATATGAAGAGGAATTGATAATTAGTTAGTGGTGGGGAAGAGAACCACAATAAATTAAATCCACTTGGATTTCTAGAGACAGCCAGAGAAAGTTTGTGAAAATCAATATGCATAATCACACATGCATCTGCATCAGTTCATGTATTTGTACAAGTGGAATCACATTATCACGGAATGGAGACCAGTACCCAGGCCATCAAGGGATAAGCTATTGAATATTGCATCTTCATGGTGACGATTTTTAGAAGCGATGGACATGAATTGAGTTAGATGGTAGAGAATAACTATTATACTTACAATACTTTCATACATGAGAATTACATTATCTTTTAATAAAGGGCAATAGAATACAAGGAAGAAAACAAATCAAATTTGAAACTAGTCCACTTCCACAGTCCCACCACAAAAGAGGACCCATTGTTTGCTATCTCTAAAAACTTTAAAACCTGCGTTACATATAGCTATAAATATCATAGAAAAGATTCTTCCAGCTGAAATCTGAATGGGGGAAATTTGTATCATATTAGCTTTGACCATTGAAGATTCCTATCACCAATATATTTTACAAAGATAATCTTGCCATAGACAATTTAATAACTAATTATGATAGAACATTTGTATCCAGGAAGCTGTCCCCAACCCTGCTAAAAATATAAGGTCTTGTCCTCTTCTGCTATTATTTAGGACAGGAGTTTTAGATTCATTCAGTTACAAGGATATCCAGCTGAAAGAAATTGAAAAATTCATTGCTCGAGGAATATTCTAAACCCATAATTGCATAATAGTCGTCATAAATCAGATGAACAAGATTTGGGAGCATAAGAATATAATATCACTTTAAGATACTGAACACTCACCACATTTGTCATGGAACCCCAAACTCTAGAAATGGTGCGCAGAGGAAGCAATTCCAGGAATGATGCCTAAAGTAGATACGATTGTCAATCATATAAAAAGATCACAAACTTCATCAACATAAGAGCTGTATCAGAGATGATACTGCTTAAAACTTACTTTGTAATCAGGATGAAACTCAATTTCAATTCCCTTCTCTCTTGCCTCCTCTAACTGTCAACAGTAAACAATAATGATGACATATTATCTGTACATGACATAAATACACCCCTACTATCTGAGAAATTGCCCACTAGAGCATCTCCAATGGTGCTCCTACATCATTCCATAAACAATAATATAAAATGTGGCTCCTAGTGAGTTAATACATTGGAAAACGTGAGAACTCCAATGCTACTCTTTATACTTAGCTCTTAATTCACATCTTATATTTATTTTATATAAATTAGAGGGAAATGTTAACTAAAAGAGAGGGGATTGGAGGGAAATTAATATTATATACACAAATAAAAAGTTAAGAGCTACTAAATGCTCTTTAAAAGAGAGAAGCGAGAGTGGGATCTAAAATATTTAAAGAGTTTATAAGAGCCCATTGGAGCACTAATTCTTGACTTGCTCTTTAAATTTAGAGTTAAGAGCTTGTTTAAAGAGTCCATTGGAGTTTGGAGATGCTCAGCATATTGTCAAATAAATTTAAATGAACTTCTATAAATGTATATATATTTGATTTCATACAAATATGTAATATTATTTTAAAAAATCAGAATCAAGGTAGAAAAGGAGGTCAATGATTCCTTATGCTAAATAACTAGTGAAATATGTGCACAAACCATTAAACAACATATACAAGTCTTGATGCTCGAGTTTAACAATTTCTCCGGCTGACCGACATAAAAATTGATCCTGGAATCGATTTCAGAAACTATATTCTACTCAGGACTAGTAGGTAAATAATTTATATAAAGATAATGAAAAAGAGGGAGTTATTCAGAATATGGGCTGTTAGTAACCTTATAAATGAAATTTTACTTGCAAATAGAACATGAGCATAACTTATGTCGAATATGGTTTGGTTTACTTAAAATGTCGAAACTAAAATAATTACATGTCAAAGTCTAGGTTCATAGACTTAAAATCTGACAAATATGACATCTGATGATAAAAAACACACATTAATTTCATCTCAATAACAACAGAATCACAAAAATATAAGACTAGTTTCATAATAACCTTCTTGTCATCATACATGCGGCGGATGTGAAGTGCACCAAGCATGACTATAGTTGCTGCAGTTGCACCAGAAACCAGTTGAAATGAACTACCTGCAGAGGCAGTTACCATCATGATTAACATGCGTAACACGATATTACACCGTTCAAAATCTGACATAATTCAACCTCCAAGTCCCAAGTCCTTTTCAACAATTAAAAAGTAGACCCAAACAAAAACTAAACAGTTACACAAAACTCATAAACATGATAACTAAGAATACACAAGTTCAATTAAGTTGCTATCCGATCATCCTGTCAAATTCCAAATTATACCTCACTGTAGCTTGAACTACAAATAAACGAAATCCTAACAAGTTAACTCCCGCTCCAACTACCTACTCATAAGCCTCGATTCTTAAACAAACATTACTTTTTCCGTTACTCAAACAACAGCTGATAACTTGCAACTAACTCAACACTTAAATCCTCGAAAGTCCAAAACAGTTGCTCCTTAATACTTTCCCTCACCGCGTGCAACTTACAACAAACATTCCTTAATTAACAATAATCAATTAGTTACTCATTATCGATTGACCTACCCGAACAACTAATTCATCGAGAAAAACAAAACAAGTTCCACGACGCCAACACAATTACACAATAATCTTCTATATGCTCGGAAATCAATATAGATATATTGATAAACACGCATACATAATAATATTGAAGAAAAAGAAACTGAGAAACTAGAGAACTGGTGATTGATCAGACCTTGAGAGCTGCCATTAGTGCCGCTATTGAAGGAAGCTCGAGCTTGAGAAGTGTGATGAAGCTTCTGGAATATCGAGAAGAAACGACGTCGTTGAGATTGGGACCGGTATATAGAGTTGAAGTTTGGTTTAGTGGGATAAAATGGGAGATTATGAAAACCCCTGAATTTCATTTTTAGGGTTTGTCAGGGGTTTGGCAGAGGAGAAGGGGTTTTGTTTTTTTGTTTTTGTTTTTTTTTTTACGGAGAAGAAGGGTTTTTGTTAATTTAGCTTTATTTGTTTTTGTTACGTATAGTGTGGAAGACTCTTGTGTTATCCTCACCTTTCATATTCTCTCTTTTGTACAATTTGTGTACTTTTTTTCCTTCACTAGGGTTTTTCCCACCAGATTTTTCCTAGTAAGGTTTTAACGAGGCATGATGTTGATACAAGTCATCCAAGAGGAAGTGTTATGTATAGTGTGGATGAATCTTGTGTTATCCTCACCTTTTATATTCTCTCATCAATAGCTAACCTTTGGCTTTTCACTATCCTTGTAACTTAATCTAAAAGGCTTATATATAGAGCCATTTGTGTAAGTTTGAGATGTACAACAAAATGATAATACAAGTCTTTCTTCTCCCTCTTTTCTATACTCTTTGAGCTAGTTATATTGTAGTTATTTTCATAACACGTTATCAGCACAATTCGTTATTCTGTTTTGTTTCTATGTTGTAAGACTCGTTCTTCTGCTCTGTTCATATATTCGTGTACTCATATTCAAAAGGATCATGATTTGAAAATTTGAGATGGGATAATCGATGAGCACTTATTTTGGTACAAAGAGCGAGTTATACTTTCGGATGTTAAAGGTTTTTATCATTGTTTTGGGTAAAGAATTTTCTTGAAGCAATGGATCTTGAACTTACAAGAATGTAGGATTTTAAGGTACGCCTCCTTTCACTATTCTTCACATTTTATATATGTTTGAGTTATATGTTAATCTTGCATTTCTCCAAAAAAAAAAAAAAAATTACACTAAATTTGTTGTTCGTCAGAATTAATAGATTTAAGATATTTGTCCATCAATTTTCAACAACTTTAATTGATTAATATTTTCGATATTATATATGTAAGTTTGTGAATTCATCTACATTTACATATGCATGGTATGACTTCGGTTGTAGGTATTGTAAATTGTTTTCTATCGAGTTTAAGTAACATATATTTGCTTAATCTTAATATGTTTGTGTCTCTCTGTATATTTGTTATTATTGATTGGTTTGATATTGGCATATTAAATTGTTTACTTGAATATGATTAATATCTTCCATGTTATATTATATTTTTAGTGATCATGCTTATATATACTTTTGTTTAACTTTTGTGGATGATATTGGTATATGTTTTAGTCCATCGGAATTTATTGAGCTTATACTCGTTGTAAAGGTTTTTTTGATCATCTACAATTTTTATTTTTCTCGTATTTCTAATATCTGCTTATAATTATGTCAAAATCTGCATTTTGTGTAATCTGATTATATGATTCAAGTTGATTTTCTATCACTTCTAAAATTCATAGTAAATTGAATATTTGTCCAAATATTATGAGCAATACCATTCTGGAAACCTCTTTTCGATATCTACGTTTTGTCTTTACATTCCATTATCATGTTATGTGATTTCGATGTCTTAAATATCAAAATACTACCATAATCAGGAGCTGATTTTGCATCTGCAGTTCACAAATATTTGTTTTCTGAATTCGTTACTTGTTCGTTTTTAACGAGCCTTACCATTTTGGAAAGGTCTCGGAATATCCTACGTTTTTCGTGTTTTATACCTTTCCAGATAAAATGATCTTCATAGAGTAAGTTGGTATTCTTTGAAACTGGTCAGTTTCAATGACTTCATTGATATTCTTTGATTTATGATATTGGATCAGTGTTCTAAAAATCCCCGATTTAACCGATAAATCCCCGATTAATCCCCTGCAAGGTCGGCCACCGATCCGATTTTTGAAATCCGATTAATCCTTATATATATTTCATAATCGAAGTATATGTGATAAATTATTAAAATTAAAATACTATATTACTTTAAATATGAATAATTATAGAGTTTATGAATATAGAAAAAATATTAATTACTAAATAGCTAATATAATAATAACTAAATATTAAATAATATTTTAATATTAAAATAAACCCGATTTTAACTCCGATTAATCCTTCCGATTAATCCCCGATTTTCGATTAATCCTTGAATCGGTAGTTTAACCGATTAGGTCCGATTCCCGATTTCTGTAACACTGTATTGGATTAATATGTTTTGAGATTATTTTTGATAATGTATCAAGTATGATAATTCTCATTTGTGATCTCCTACATTATTTTATATTTGCCAAATAGGATATAAAGCAAGTTTAGATTGTATGCTTGTAATCAATTTGATGCAAAATGAATCCAAAAATTATTAGTCATAAGTTACTCTTCAATCCAAGAGTCCTACCTACTGATCAATCGATAGTACTAGGTTGTCCCAATTTTTTTTAAAGGTCATGAGTTATATATGCTTCTCTCTAATCCAAAAGTTGATTTCCTCAAGTTATTATCTGCGCTAAATTGAGATTTGAATTGGTACTAAGCTTGATTATCATAATAAGGATTGTACATACTAATTAGTGGCATAGCTAATATATTCATGATTAATGCAAAAATTTTCTATCATTCTTATTTATGTAAATCATGTGTGACTTTATATCTAGTCGTTGTCTATATATCCCCGGTTAATATATATTAAAAAGGTCCTTGCATGTCTATATTTAATCATTGAATTTATGTGATCACTAAAAGTTTTGAGATAGTGAAAAACAACATGTTTAATGATTTAGATGAGATGACTTGGTGACCACACACACTACGTCACTTATATCAAGTTGTCCCACTCACATATTAAAATATATTACATATTCATGCTTCAAATACGTGTTATTTCGAAATCTTTATATGATATCTTGGTAAATGATAAAATCACTATGTGCCTTTGTGATTTTTAAACTTAAGATTTTTAAGAGTGATTTGTATCCCACTTGAGCTAAATGATGTTGGTATTACATACAACACCTATTTGACATTGTTTTTAATAGATTGAGTATATGATTGCAACCAGAAGTTGCACGTAATAACAACCAGAAGTTGTCTCTATATAATAAAATTAGTTTATTTTTGATCACATGTTTTTTATATATTTAATTTCTGAAGATGAAAGTGTCAACAGAGTATATATAATATGTTTAAACAATTAATTACATTCCATAAGAATGATATAATACTCCTGAAGGATGGTTCTATATAAAGAATAGTATAATATTTGGATATAATAGATTTTAATTGAATAAATATTATACTGTATCCCGCAGATACAATATTATGAAATTGATGAAATATTTGGGTTGTTTAGTTCATGAGTTGATATCGTGACTAAATGTGGTTTACTAAATTTGAATTATTGATGAAAGGATTATATAGGATGTCTCATATAGTTTTTTTAAATATAAGACTCGGGAAAAGAAAGTATAAAGCTCTGGAAGAGCATATATAAGGCTCCTGAAGAGCATGCACAAGGCTCTCGAAGGGCATATATATTTATGTACTATCTCAAGTAAATTTTACTCCAGAAGAGCATGTATAGCATTGATGCAATTATACTCTCCCAAGAAAATCGAAGAATGAAATTTGATATGATTATTGCATTGAGATATCAAGTGCCTTTATATACTGAGTCTAATTCATTGCACTAAAAGTAATTTGGAGAAAGATTCTCCACTAATTTATAATAAGCATAACTGAAATTGATTTTGAAGTAAACCAGAAGTTTACTTATAAGGTTATAGTTTGGCCTGACTAGCTAAGCCGTCTTAATGATAAAAATGCGAATAGTAATTTTATATGCACTTTTGTTGAAGAATCTGTAGATTCTTCTTATCAGTGATACATATAGTATATGCTTATAAAGCAAAATTGATCACCAACAAAGATATAGTTGTGATTTATCCATCTTTGAGAATGAATTAATGAAGATATTGTAATATCCCATATTTTTAAATTTAGATTTGATTATTATAAATCTATTTGTCTAGATATTATTGTTGTCTCTAGTTGAATATTGATGTGATTATGGGAATAGTTGTATGTGATTATACTTATTTCGTGGATTAATATGGATTTTACAGATTATGCGTCCTCCTTCTTTCTCTGATTCCGAGGACGGAATCCCTATAAGGAGGGTAGATTGTAATGACCCGGATTTTAAAAATATTTTTATTCGTATTAAAAGTGATTTTCTTCAAAGAAGGGAATAAGATTTAATATTTTATTCCAGTTTGATGAGTTTTCAAAGTTTTATATTTAAACCCCGGGTTATTGTGTTATTGATAAATGATTATATTTTTAGAACTGATTTTCATATATTGTTTTGAAAATTCTGTATGAATATTATGTGAATATATGTGTTATGTGATTAAGTGGTATTGGTGGATTTGTTGGTTAATTAATTATGGTTAATTATGAGTATTATATGATTAATATATGAATTTTTGTGAATTTTATATTATCTGGTTTATTGCGTTAACTGCTCATATGTGTTCGTATTTGAGAGATTTCAATTTCTATATGCTCAGGAGAAAATATAGTTTATTTGGATATTTTCATATGGATTTATGGAATGTTAGATGATTTTATAATCGATTTACGGATTTAATTGCGTATATTTATATTTATTTATTAATTATTTGACTTCCGTAAAACCGTCCACTCGTAACGGGGTAGCAAATTTTCTTCCCGGAAGTTTCAACAAAACTCACCTTTAGCCTAATTTCAATATTCCGGACATTTTTCGTGTTTTGACTTTTTCGATCCGGAGTACGGTTTTCCCCGTAGTCGGTCCGGCGGAGTTTTTCGGGTATTTTAATTGTTGATAATTATCTGGTTGTCTCGATAAACGTGAAACTAGATATTTTGATTCATCCTTATCTTGTAATAATTGCAGTGGGACCCGCATACTAATGACTGATTAAAAAGCCCCGTTTTGATGATTATCTCGAAAACCGGTACCGATTGGGCCCCGCTTTATTAATATAAAGCTATTAAATACGTATTTTCATGTCATAAACGATCCAAAGGGGTACCAATTATTAATAAGTATAAATAGCCTTTCCATAACTTATTTTCACCCGTAAAATCATTTCAACAGTTTCTTTTCACAATAACCGAGAGAAACCGAGCGGTGTTCTTCGTGTTCTTCATAATCAAACGAGGATTTGAAGGTGTTATTGGAATCCGATGGAGGCGTATGAATAGTCAAAACGAAGCTCTCGACGCGTAGATTATAGTTTAATCATCAAAACAAGCGCAGGTATAACAGATTATTTATTTGGATTTTTACAAGATTCGAATTATATTATTTCAAAGGATGATTTTTCGTAGATGATCTTGTGTGATTGTTTTGATGCTTCTATGTTGTAGAGCGTGTTTTTCTCGTCGTTTTGGTATATCATATGATGAATTTTGACTTCGATAACATAGAGAAAAGTTGGTTTGATTCCTGAAGTTGTGTTCTTGAATGTTCTTGGAGGTTATGAATGTTCTTAATTCAAAAAGAGGCGTTTTTAATCTAGGAATTCTGCGTTGTTTTGGTTTATACCATTAGGAAGAGCGTTTCAAGAGGAATATGTTCATATAATCAGATTTTGTGTGGGATTCACGGTTGAACTCGACGGAGTTTATGAACACCGGCGGTGTTCTTGGACTTTCCGGCCAAAATCTGGCCAAACTACGTGTTAATTACTAAGTTTGATTATGGGAATGAGTTGTTGGGTGTGTGTACTACTGATCTGGAGTGTATGGCGAGTGGAGGATGCCGGGAAATGAATTTCCGGCGAGTTAGTGTGGTGGCCGGCAGCTTATTGCTGTTTGGTCACCGAAGTTTTGAAGATGATGAAGTTTTTGTTCTCAGGTTTTGAAAGTTATGAATTACCCCCTGTAACTTTGAAAAGTTGCACTTTAAACCCTGGCCGAAAACTTTCAAAAGTTTACAAAATAAACAATTCACTGAGTAATTGTATATCCCTGAATCACTGAGTTAGATTGCAATCCCTTGAAGATTCGTCCGTAAAATCTTCTATTTTCTACATTTAGTGGTACCATTCAAAGTTGACATTCCGAGCCCTGGGAAGATGCACTCAACACATAAAGCAAGTTCCCATCCTGATCTGGTGATCTGATAATCAAGTCGGAGTAATTACTCAGATCAAGGCCTGAAATACCTTCTTCAAAATCCACTGTTAGTAGTACCAAATTAGTCTTCAATGGAATCTTCTTCGAATCACAATCATCTTTGTCGAACATAGAAAAGTGCTTCTAATAATCCTTTGAGTAATCAATTGGATTGGGTCATCAATGTACTTCCATTACCGGTTCTGAGAATCTGGTATTTGAAAGCCCGGTGTTTGTCTTGTAATCTGTCAGCCTGATCTGTCTCAACTAAATGTCAATCTGATTTGTCTTGGAGTAGAATAATTAAAAAGGTTACGGGACACTTGATTACTTAAACTAAGTTTAAATTATAAAGAAAATAAATTTAAAAAATAAGTTTTAAAAGATGAAAGGAAATAAAGTATAAAATAAACTTAGTTAAATTTATAAAGTAAATTTAATTATATTTAAAAAATAAATTCAAATAAATTCATAATAAACTGAATAAGTTTAGAACAAATTTATTTCAAATTCATTTAGTAAATATATTAAAATTTATTAAATAAATTTAATTTTTGAAAATATTCAAGTGTCTCGTCTCCAATTAAATCATAGCTTCGAGAACAAACTAAATTGAACCCTTGAACTTGAACTTATATCCATAATCAGTTAAATCCTTTTAAATTTATATTCTAGATTTTAACTTAAATTTAAATCATAAACTATACAAATTTAAATAATAAATTTATAAAAATTTATGATAAGCTTGGTAAAGTCTAAGAGTAAACTTTACAAGCCTAAAATAAATTTAAACAAATTTAATAATTGAATTTAGTAAAGTTTATAAAGTAAATTTAATTAAGTTTATAGGATAAATTTAATTAATTCATAATAAACTCAATTAATAAGTTTAAAATAAATTAAGTCAAATTTATAAAATAAACTTATTAAAATTTAAAGTATAAATTTATAAGTCCCGGTCCGAAGTTCAGTATCCGACAGATAATCCTTACTGAGGCCTACGGACAAATTCAGCAACACAAACCGGAAGAACATTTTCCTTAATCAAATATCGAAAGCTAGGTTCTTAATTTTCCGTACGATAAGGATCCTGATTTGTATATCAATCAGCCTGCTCTGATGCCAATTGTTAGGTCCAAAGTATCGTAGAAGGGGGGGTTGAATACGATACTCACTACAATTTAAAATTCTTTCGAATCTTGCGGATAAATAAATTGCAGTCCTGTAATGGGTTTCGTGTTCCGGATATTTATCGGGTCGGTTTCTGAGGATATGAAAATATTAAACCAACACACAATATTTTCAAGGTATATCTGTATATTGATAAATACCTCGAAGGGTGCTACAAATCCAAACCCGAAGGTTCGGCTACAATGGCCACTACTCTCAATATTACAAACTCTAACCGCTACGGATATTTCTATTACAAAGCTAGACTAGAGTGTATATATAGTGGGAGTAGCCGTGCAGAGCACTTGGCCATTTCATCCCGAAGGATGTTGTAAATTGTGAGAACCACAATCACATATTTATAGGCTTTCATAAACTAACCATGGTTAACGAGTTCGTCCTGGACGACTTGAGTTCGTCCTGGACGAATTCAGTTTAACTGTGGTTAAATTGAATTGTCCAAATAAAAACTAACTCAAGAGAAACTCAAAGTTGCGCCAAGAATTATAAGTCAGAGGCGCAACATTTGACTAAGTCAAATGTTGCGCTTGACTGATTCAAGCAAAACTTCTACTTAGAATAATTCTAAGCAATTGAAGTTGCGCCAAGCAGGAGTCAAACATGGCGCCTAGTCAAACCTTGCGCCTCCCTGTGTTCACAGTGTGTCTTCTTACTTAGACAAATTGTAGTTACTTGAACTAGTGCCACAGTGAGATGAATTAGAGTCGCAACCTTTGACTTGGTCAAAGGTTGCGCTCCAAGTTGCGCTTCCCAGTTGATCAGCCAAGACTTAGAAAATAATTCTAAGTAAAAACTCCAACTTGTGCTCCATGGTGAAGGTCCCTTGTTCTCTCTCATCTCTTGGGACGAACTTTGACTTTGGTCAAAGTTTGCTCCATGGTGAAGGTCCCTTGTTCTCTCTCATCTCTTGGGACGAACTTTGACTTTGGTCAAAGTTTGCTCCTCAAGAGTGGGATACTCCATTGTGATGTACTTAGAAAATTTCTAAGTGAGGAAGAGCTGTTGACTTTTGGTCAAATGTTGCTCCTCACATAGCTTCCTTGTTCTCTCTCATCACTTGGGGACGAACTTTGACTTGGTCAAAGTTTGCTCCTCAAGAGTGCATTGTCTTCACTTGTGATGATACTTAGAGAATTTTCTAAGTGAGGAAGAGCTGTTGACTTCGGTCAAATGTTGTTCCTCACATAGTAAAAGCTTTCCTTGTTATCACTCCTTTGACTGAGATTGACTTGAGTTTGCTCCATGATGGAGTATATTTTATATATATTCTAGATGATTTTATTCTCATATTTAATTGTATTTTGCATTGATTTGGATATTTATTTAATAGATTTTAATGTTTTATTGTAGAGTGCAAGGAATTCCTAAAGTTGGAAGGATTTGAAGAAATAAAGCTCAATTGGACTCAAATTTGGATGGAAATTCAGATTTATTGGGCTACACGTATTATTTCGCTGTTTGGGCCATATCGGGAGTTCCGTACATCAGATTTTGACGATCTTACAGCCCACGCGAAGCTTAGAGAATTTTCTTTAATTCAGAGATGGTCCAATATCCAAAATCCAACTGGAAAAGCCCATAAACTGTGGAGAAAGCAGACCTGCGAATTTTAATAACGGACTCCTATTCGGTTTCGGAGATTGCCTTGTAATTTGATAAAAGCATTAAAATACTTTTATTCTAGGAGATCAATTAGTTTTTATTATTAGAGATACATACATAGAGATAGAGAGAGAAGAGAGGAGACTTTTACTTTTCTTCTTGTTCAAGATTTGAAGATTGAAGGTTGTTTCTCTATTCTCAATAATAGTTTAATTATGCGTTTTTATTATATCTTGTGTTTTGTTAGTTTAATTATGAGTGAGTAGATTTATAATCCGGGGTTAAGTTGAACCCTAGCTATGATAGATGCATGATTCCCCCAACCCCAAATTGATTGTTTAATTGCACTCGCTTATTGAGTTGTGCTGATTTACAATTACATGTCAGGCATGATTATGTGATTTGTTTGAACCGATATCTATTTACCATCGGAAGTTGGATTTAGATGGTTGTGATTTATCCAATAAGGACATGAAATTCTCCATGGAAATAGGTAGAATGGATTGTTAGGAAGCCAGGATGCTGTGTTTAATGTCTCTCAACTGCATGATACCATGGAAATAGGCTTGATTGTATTTTTAGAGAAGCCATTAATACTCGGAAGAGGTTAATGGTATTATATAGGGCGCATCTTTCCTCTTGAGTAATATATTTGATTGATTGGGGTAGGGAATCATAATTGCATTGATTCATACTAGTGGGGATACTTAATTCTGGATGTTTTTAATTAATTGATAAAATCCTTGTTTGCCTTAGTATAATTAGTTTAATCAATCTCTAAAATATTATTGTGTTCTTTGCTTAGTTGAATTTGATCAGAAATAACTAGTGTTTGACACATTTGTCTCTGTGGGATCGACTCTGACTTGCCCTGCTACATTGTTAGGAGGAATTGTTAGAATTATTATTTGATAGGCACGCGACAGCCTTGTCAAATTTTTGGCGCCGCTGCCGGGGACAAAGTGGTGTTAGATTAGTTTATTTTTGATATTTTTAGCTAAGTTTTTAGTTGTGCTGCTTCGGCTATTATCTCTTGTTTTCTGATCCTTTGTTCTAGTTTTCTTGATATATGCACACTCGAAGTTCAGGTACAGAAAATTTGATTCCACTTGATCCTGAAATTGAAGCTACAGCAAGAAAGCAATCCGGTGAACAAAGGAGAAACAAAAACAAGGAAATTATGGGCGAAGAAGTACCAGCGAAATCTTTGAGGGAGTATGGTATGCCAGACACTACAGGCGTCATGTCCTCTATTCTCAGACCAGCTGTCACAGCTACTCACTTCGAGCTCAAGCCTCAGTTCATTCAATTCATCTCTAATGATTCTTTTGCGGGCTTGGCTTCTGAAAATCCAGTTGATCATCTCGAGAGTTTTCTTGAAAAGTGTGATATGATAAAGCTGACCAATGTCCCTGATGATGCTATCAAGCTGCGTTTGTTTCCATTTTCTCTTCGGGATTCAGCAAAAGATTGGTTGAAAGATGAAGGGCCAAATAAATTCACTACTTGGGATGTCTTAGCAAAGGCCTTTCTACTCAAATTCTTTAGCCAAAAGAAGACTGCCAAGCTAAGGAATGACATATCTACTTTTCGTCAAGAAGACGATGAATCACTACATGATGCTTGGAAAAGATTCAAACGCCTTCAAAGGCAATGTCCTCACCATGGAATTCCTGACTGGCTGTTGATCCAAACATTCTATAATGGGTTGACACAAGAATTTCGAATCTTTATTGATGCTGCATCTGGGGGATCAGTTATGGCAAAGAGTACCAAAGATGCAAGAACTCTTTTAGACGAGATGGCGTCTAATGACAATTATCCCTACAGTGATCGAAATCAACCCAAGAAGGGTGGTAAGTACGATGTTGATGCTTTAACCATGTTGACGAGTTCTATGAAAGAATTGGCTAATGAGATCAAGGAGCTAAAGTCTGGGTCCTCTTCTACAGTTGCTTCATGTGAAATATGTGGTACACAAGGGCACACTCAATATGCTTGTCAATACAATTCGTCTGATATGGCTATGGAGCAAGCAAATGCCCTTTACAATCAGAATCAGAGGCAACAATACAATCCTTACTCCAACACGTACAATCCTGGTTGGAAAGATCATCCAAATTTCTCATACAAGAATAACCAAGCTCAATCTCAACCACCTGGTTTTCAACCAAGAACACCTTTCAATGCACCAGTTCAACCACAAAAATCCAACTTGGAGAATCTCTTGGAAGGATTTATTTCAACACAGGTAAAGAAAAATGATGGAATTGATGCAAGTATCAATGGCATCGGTGCAAGTATCAATGAGATGAAAGCTCACAACAAGATGATGGAAAATGCAATCTCTCAATTAGCTCAACAAGTGAATCAACTTGGCAAGTCTTCGGGTCAACTTCCTGGCCAAACTGAGCAACCGCCAAGAGGTCATATCAATGCGGTAACTTTGAGGAGCGGCAAAGAATTGCAAGAGCCAGAGTCAAAGGTGAGAAAAAGTGTTGTGAATCTTGAAGAAGATGGGGAGAAAATTACATCTGAAAAAGTGATAGAGAATGATGCAGTGGAAGAAGAAAAGAAAGAACCAGTCGTTGTTCCTATTACACCATATGTGCCACCTGTTCCTTTCCCTCAAAGGTTGGCAAAAGCTAAGCTTGAGAAGAAGTATGGTAAGTTTCTTGACATTTTACAGAAGTTGCATATTAACATTCCATTCATGGATGCCATAGCTGAGATGCCTTCTTATGCAAAGTTTCTCAAAGATATTTTGTCAAGAAAGCGAAAGATTGAAGAAACTTCTACTATTTCATTGACGGCAGAGTGTAGTGCTATCTTGCAAAATACTTTTCCGAAGAAGCTAGCTGATCCGGGTAGTTACTCTATTCCTGTGAAACTTGGTGATGTTGAGATCAAAAGAGCTCTATGTGATCTTGGGGCAAGTGTGAGTCTTATGCCATTGTCAATCTGCAAAAAGCTTCAAATGGGTGAGCTGAAACCCACACGTATATCTCTACAATTGGCAGACAGGACTGTGAAATTCCCTCTTGGTATACTTGAAGATGTTCCTCTCAAGGTAGGAAAATTTTATATCCCATGTGATTTTGTTATCATGGAGATGGAAGAAGATGCAAATATTCCTATCATTCTTGGGAGACCATTCTTAGCTACAGCCGGTGCTATTATCGACATGAAAAGTGGAAGGATTTCTTTTCAAGTGGGAGAGGAGAAGATGGAATTTCAGCTTCAGAACTCAATGGGTCATCCTTCTATGGATGAAACTGTAAACAGGGTGGATGCTCTAGAAGAAGCGATCAACGTCAAGATCAACACTCTATCATGTGATGATCCACTTCAAAATGTTCTTGTGGGAGAAATTGATGCTGAAAATAGAGAGTGTGCGGACTATATGGAATTTCTTGATACAACACCAACAGTCATGCACCCTCATCTCAATGTACTAAGCCATGAAAATGTGAAGGAGAGTTCCACGCCTCCTCAGGTAGAACTAAAACCACTCCCTGCATCTTTGAAATATGTGTTTATGGGTCCTAATAGTACATATCCTATTATTGTCAATGCTGAGCTTGATGACAGTCAAATTGAGCGTTTGCTCATGATTTTAAAAACTTATAAAAGTGTCATCGGGTACACCATTGATGATATTAAGGGCATCAACCCATCTTTGTGCATGCATAAAATCATTCTTGAGGACGAACACGCCTCCTCTAGAGAACCTCAAAGGAGACTTAATCCTAATATGATGGAGGTAGTCAAAAAGGAGGTTCTAAAACTTCTTGATGCAGGTATAATCTACCCTATCTCTGATAGTAAGTGGGTTAGCCCTGTACAAGTAGTTCCAAAGAAAGGAGGAATGACCGTTGTCAAAAATGATAAGGGTGAGTTAATTTCTACTAGAACTGTAACTGGTTGGCGTATGTGTATTGATTATCGCAAATTGAATAAAGCCACCAGGAAAGATCATTTTCCTCTCCCTTTTATTGACCAAATGCTTGAAAGGTTGGCAAAACATTCCTTTTTCTGTTATTTGGATGGATATTCGGGCTTCTTTCAAATTCCCCTCCATCCGGATGATCAGGAAAAGACGACCTTTACATGTCCTTATGGTACGTTTGCATATCGCAGACTACCATTTGGATTATGTGGTGCTCCTCCAACCTTCCAACGTTGTATGATGGCAATTTTCTCAGATTTTATTGAAAATATAATGGAAGTTTTTATGGATGACTTCTCTGTTTACGGAACATCTTTTGACATCTGTTTGCATAATTTAGAAAAGGTGCTTCGTAGATGTAAGGAAGTTAGTCTAGTTTTAAACTGGGAAAAATGCCATTTTATGGTACAAGAGGGAGTTGTTTTGGGTCATGTTGTCTCAAATAGAGGCATCGAGGTCGATAGAGCTAAGGTAGAGGTTGTCGAGCGCTTACCACCCCCAACCTCGGTGAAGGGTGTAAGAAGTTTTCTTGGTCATGCGGGATTTTACCGCCGCTTTATAAAAGATTTTTCAAAAATTGCTCGACCTCTAACTGAGCTCTTAGGCAAAGATGTCCCTTTTGTTTTTAATGATGCTTGCGTTGAGGCTTTTGACAGGTTAAAGAAAGCTCTTATCTCTGCTCCAATCATACAACCACCAGATTGGAATTTGCCATTTGAAATCATGTGTGATGCTAGTGATCAAGCTATTGGTGCAGTCTTGGGGCAAAGGAAAGATGGAAAGCTTCATGCCATCTATTATACAAGTAAGACCCTGGATGGAGCTCAGATTAATTATGCAACAACAGAGAAGGAACTGCTAGCAGTGGTTTATGCTATGGAAAAGTTTCGGTCATATCTTGTTGGCTCGAAGGTTATTGTTCACACTGATCATGCAGCACTGAAATACTTGATGAATAAGAAAGATGCAAAGCCTCGCTTGATTCGTTGGATTCTACTTCTTCAAGAATTTGATTTGGAAATTAAGGACAAGAAAGGGGCTGAGAATGTGGTTGCTGATCATCTTTCGCGTCTTGTTCTTGATGTCGATTGTACTAAAGACCTTCCAGTTGATGATTCATTTCCTGATGATCATCTATTCTCTCTTGCAAGGATAGATGTTCCTTGGTTTGCTGATATAGCTAATTATTTGGCTAGTGGTACTGTTCCTCATGGGTATTCATCTCAGCAGAAGAAGAAGTTTTTCTATGATGTGAGGAAGCACTTTTGGGATGATCCTTTTCTCTACAAATCTTGTGCGGATGGTGTCATTAGAAGATGTGTTCCAGAAAGTGAGATCTCCTCTATAATCTCACATTGTCACGATTCACCATGTGGTGGCCATGCAAGCACCACCAAAACTGCTGCAAAGATTCTTCAATGTGGTTTTTATTGGCCAACTCTCTTTAAGGATGTTCACCTCTATGTTCATTCTTGTGATCGCTGTCAAAGAACCGGAAATATCTCAAGGAGAAATGAGATGCCTCTAAACAACATACTCGAAGTGGAACCTTTTGATGTTTGGGGAGTTGACTTCATGGGACCATTCCCTTCATCTTTTGGAAACAAATACATATTACTCGCTGTTGATTATGTTTCCAAGTGGGTTGAAGCCATTGCAACCCCCACTAATGATGCCCGTGTTGTGAGTAAATTTTTCAAGAAGACAATTTTTCCTAGATTTGGAGTGCCAAGGATTCTAATTAGTGATGGAGGAAAGCATTTTCTTGAAAATCGCTTTGAAGCTATGTTGAAAAAATATGGAGTACACCATAAGGTGGGCCTTTCCTATCATCCTCAAACTAGTGGTCAAGTTGAGATCTCTAACCGAGAAATTAAGACTATCTTGGAAAAGACAGTTGCAAAATCAAGAAAGGATTGGTCTATGAAACTTGATGATGCACTTTGGGCGTATAGGACTGCATTTAAAACTCCTATTGGGACAACCCCATACAGACTAGTTTATGGGAAAGCTTGTCATCTTCCGGTTGAGTTAGAACATCGTGCATTTTGGGCCATCAAAAACTTAAATTTTGATTTGCAAGCAGCTGGCGAGAAAAGACTTCTTCAGCTTAACGAGCTAGATGAGCTTCGTTTTGAGGCTTATGAGAGTTCTAAGCTCTATAAGGAGAAGACAAAAAGATGGCATGACAAGGGTCTACTGCGAAGAGAATTTAATGAAGGTGATTTGGTTCTTTTATTCAATTCCAGATTGAAGCTTTTTCCTGGTAAGCTTCGTTCAAGGTGGTCGGGTCCATTTAAAATCCGAAAAGTTTATCCATATGGCTCCATTGAATTATGGAATACAACTGGTGGGACTTTTAAGGTAAACGGACAAAGAGTAAAACATTATAGAGCTGGCGAGCCAATAGAAGAGAAAGTGGAGATTCTGCTTTCTACCCCTTCTTCAGAATAATTCTGCAGATGTCTAGCCAAAGACGTTAAAGAAAAGCGCTTCTTGGGAGGCAACCCATGATTTTTGTAAGTTTGTATAAATATTATAAGTATTATTATTATTATCATTATTATTATTATTATTATTATTATTATATTTCACTATTATTATTATTATTAGTAGTAATATTTTTATAGATTTTCATATTAGTTGTTTACTCCCCCAAGGTGCCTTGATAATTTTTGTGAAGTGTTTCAGGAATATATTAATAATTTACAGCAATTTTGGAGGTGCTAAAAAAAAAAATTGAGTGGCTGAGGTACATAATTTTCTTTTGCCGTCCATGCACAATTTTGAAGTCTCCGCGTTTCATAATTAAATCTGCTGGGCGTGTGACTTTTCGTGCTGGTCGTGCGCTTCATACTGTTTTAATAAGCTGGTGGTGCGGACTAATGCCGCCCGTGCACAAGCTACTGGATATTCTAACGGTTTTTACAATTTATGTGCTGAGCGTGCGAATTCACTTCTGCCAGTGCGAAAGCTACTGGTGAAGCGCTTATTTCCTCGACTCCAAGGTCTGTTGGGCTCATTAATCATTCAAGCCCATCTATTTCTGAGTCCAGCCCGTCTCGGGCCCAACTCGCAAGTCTTGCACTATTCGGCCCATATGGTTATTTACTGTTGGGCTTTGTAAATCCGGCCCACCAGCCCAAACATTTTCAGCCCAAGGAGCCCAAATTTCACCTACTGTCCAGGGAGTGTGTTTCTAAAAAAGTGTTGGCGTGGGGAATCGAAACCAAGCCAACCAGTTAACAAAGCTACAGCATAACCACCTGGACAGTTCTCTTGTTGAGTTAGATTCCTGAAATCTAATATCTGTACGGATCATGGAGCTGATAATTAATTAAATGAAGCCGCACTTCCATTCTTTTTCGAGAGACACTTCGTGCTTATGCACTAGGGGAGTATTTCTAATTTTTTTTTTTTTTTTTTGTATTATTTTAGGAATTTATTTTTATTAATTTATTCATTGAGGACAATGAACCATTTAAGTGTGGGGATGAGTTCTTATTGAATGAAAAAATAAAATATATATATATATATATATATATATATGATTAAAATTAAAAAAAAATTAGAAAAATTAGAAAAACATTGTATATTACCATGTCTTAAGTTTAGAAAATTCATGTTAGTTGCATTAAATTAGAGCATGTAGTAATTTAATTTGTAGTTATCTTATTTTATTTTCTTTTTAGGTTGCATTTGCATGATTCATGAAAGTATATAATACCGAGTTAATTTTTGTGATGAGTTTATTTGCATAATTTCTTGGCTAGTAGTCTTGATCATATGTGATGTCTTGCATGCTTAGAAATTGCTTGTGCGGAAATTTTAATCACACTGTAAAATGCTTTAGAGATGAGACTTAGGCCAGCTTAATTCTTGAGTTTTATCTATGGGCCGAGCGTAGAATTTTGACTATTCCCTTTTGAGTTTAGAGTATGTAAATCTTATGTTTGGGGGAGCTGTGGGATGTATATGCCTCTCGGAAAAAAAAAAAGAAGAAAAAAAATAGAATGTTGAAAATAAAGTATCGAGTACTCCTTTGAGATCAGTGGGTGACAATATAATGTCATGTGAAAGGGACGATCCATGTACATGTGCTGGTATTAAGTGATGTACTAGAAAATAATTTTTCTTGGTGACTTTTCACAACTCTTGGTTACTGGAGAATTACTTGATTTAAAAAAAAAATAAATAATAATAATGAGCTTGTGAGGTCTTATGGTGGTCGTAACTCACTTACCCTGAGAAGCGTCCTAACCTTAGACCGAGTAGGCGAGAAAAAGAAAAAGAAAAAGAAATATGGATAAGAAAAATATAAGAGAGAGCATTGAAATTCCTTTGTGACCCTGAGCTATAGTTGACTCTAATATAACGAAGTGTCTAAGCTTTATTCTGATTAACGGCTCATGGTTAAGACTCTGTTGAAGTTTGTTGGTCTCTGTTTTGTTTCATGAGAGAGCATGTTAAGCACACACGATGCACTCCGTACTTGCAGTAGAAGAGTTGCATGACTAATATGTGAGATAGATGAATGCCTTGATTGTTGCATCTTCTGAAGATTATATGTTGACGAGGTTAATGCTTTCATGATTGTATATGCATATTCATTTAGTTTGCATTCATATTAGTTGCATTCTTGAGACTTGGTAGAAAATATTTGATTTTGTGGGTATATCTTCTACAAACCCTCACGAGACAGAACTCGTCCTACTAGGGCTGCCTAGGGGTTTAACGGCTTGTTGCATGCGCTCAATGCAATCGTGTTATCTACGAAAATGATAGTAGTTAGTTATAGATATTTTATTTCGCTTATTTGCCCGAGGACGTGCAAATGCTTAGTGTGGGGATATTTTGATGGAGTATATTTTATATATATTCTAGATGATTTTATTCTCATATTTAATTGTATTTTGCATTGATTTGGATATTTATTTAATAGATTTTAATGTTTTATTGTAGAGTGCAAGGAATTCCTAAAGTTGGAAGGATTTGAAGAAATAAAGCTCAATTGGACTCAAATTTGGATGGAAATTCAGATTTATTGGGCTACACGTATTATTTCGCTGTTTGGGCCATATCGGGAGTTCCGTACATCAGATTTTGACGATCTTACAGCCCACGCGAAGCTTAGAGAATTTTCTTTAATTCAGAGATGGTCCAATATCCAAAATCCAACTGGAAAAGCCCATAAACTGTGGAGAAAGCAGACCTGCGAATTTTAATAACGGACTCCTATTCGGTTTCGGAGATTGCCTTGTAATTTGATAAAAGCATTAAAATACTTTTATTCTAGGAGATCAATTAGTTTTTATTATTAGAGATACATACATAGAGATAGAGAGAGAAGAGAGGAGACTTTTACTTTTCTTCTTGTTCAAGATTTGAAGATTGAAGGTTGTTTCTCTATTCTCAATAATAGTTTAATTATGCGTTTTTATTATATCTTGTGTTTTGTTAGTTTAATTATGAGTGAGTAGATTTATAATCCGGGGTTAAGTTGAACCCTAGCTATGATAGATGCATGATTCCCCCAACCCCAAATTGATTGTTTAATTGCACTCGCTTATTGAGTTGTGCTGATTTACAATTACATGTCAGGCATGATTATGTGATTTGTTTGAACCGATATCTATTTACCATCGGAAGTTGGATTTAGATGGTTGTGATTTATCCAATAAGGACATGAAATTCTCCATGGAAATAGGTAGAATGGATTGTTAGGAAGCCAGGATGCTGTGTTTAATGTCTCTCAACTGCATGATACCATGGAAATAGGCTTGATTGTATTTTTAGAGAAGCCATTAATACTCGGAAGAGGTTAATGGTATTATATAGGGCGCATCTTTCCTCTTGAGTAATATATTTGATTGATTGGGGTAGGGAATCATAATTGCATTGATTCATACTAGTGGGGATACTTAATTCTGGATGTTTTTAATTAATTGATAAAATCCTTGTTTGCCTTAGTATAATTAGTTTAATCAATCTCTAAAATATTATTGTGTTCTTTGCTTAGTTGAATTTGATCAGAAATAACTAGTGTTTGACACATTTGTCTCTGTGGGATCGACTCTGACTTGCCCTGCTACATTGTTAGGAGGAATTGTTAGAATTATTATTTGATAGGCACGCGACAGCCTTGTCACTCCATCCATATATTTATATTATATTCATAATATTATATAAATATATGTATAAATAAAGATATATATATAAATGTATATAAATAATATTTATATAAACATATAGTAATATATATATATACATATATTTAAATATATTCTCATATATTTAAATATATATAATATACATAAAATTATATGTAAATATAAATATAAATATATATAGGGATATATATATATATTTATCTATAGATATAAATATACACATATTTATGCACATAATATAATATATATATATACACTTAAATATATAAGTGTTTATGTGAAATATAAATACATATACTATATACATATATATTTATTTAAATATATATACATATAAATATACATATACATATGTTTAAAAACATATATACATATATATTATATATATTATATTTAATTAAATATACATATATACATATATGATTATATTTGTACATATACAAATATATAAGTGCACACATATATAAAATGTCACTTCCTGATATGGCTTTCTGTGGAAGCTTTGACGTATGGCATTTGAGCAGTAAGCTTTGGCATAGCTGGCATTTGACTTGGCTTGGCTTGGCTTTGGAACAAATGACTTGATATGACTGGATCAATTCTTCGATCGATAAATACTTTGCAAAGCTCCGTACGTGCTGACGCTTAGTGCACTGGTCTGGTTCACAAGCGACTAACACTGAAGTTAAACATTGTACCGTCTTTGTCAGCAAACATTGATCAGTCGGTTCCGGGTTAGTTTATGCTTCAGTTTGTTGATTATAAATAACCAACCAAGATATATAGAAATATCTTGCTTCAGGGGTTGCACTGAAATCTTTCGAGTACTTGGACAACATCTTCATTGCTTCCACAATCTTGAATACTTCAATCTTTATTCTTCACTGAGGCATGAACATATTAATGAACTTCTTCCAGTGAACTTATTCCTTCAAGACTGTAGATGGCTTCTTCAACCTTTGTCTTCGTATCTTCCGATTCCAGTGCAGGCGTAGTGTTATTTACTTGTCCTGTTCTATTGTTGAGTTATCATCCCTATGTAACAGATAGGGTTGTCTTTACATTTAGACTTACATTTACAAATTAATTCGAAGTTCAGATTGTCATTGAAGCATGTGTTGCTCAGTGATGATTAGAACCTAGAATGACTTGGGATCTTCTTGATTATTCAACCCGCCATTGTCATGCTGGTTTAGCAGGCTAAATTCAGTTGCTTAGCCGATAATGGAGGATACTGAATAGTTAAGGATTTCCTGAACTATGATTTGTGGAAGGATGGACTCTGGTTTATAAAAAGTTGATTGTTAAGTTTGATTCGAAGTTATTCAGTTATTGATATTGATTGTGATACTGTTCTATTGATTTACTGACCTGTTGAATTGAATTAGAGAATTGGATTATTGTTTTTATATAAACCTGTGGACCAGATGAGTGGTCATGTTAGGCCAATGAGTGCCTTGGATCCAGTGATAGAGCATGGCGGGGCCTGCTCGGGGTTAGTGCAGAACTGATCAGCTGCCTAACCTTGGTTTTAATTAAAATGTGATAGTCCAATTCAATAATTCTTTGAAAAAAATTGAATTTCTCAGTTTAAATGCTGCAAGGTATTGTAAATCATTCTATACAATACCATGAACTCATGAACTCAGGTTGAATCCTCTTATATCTTGAACTCGTGAACTCTAGTTATATCATTTCAGAACTATCATTGTTTATTATTACTTGCTGAGCATTGTTGCTCACCCTTGCTATTCCTTTCTAACCATTTCAGAAAGGCTTAAAGATGAGATGATTGATTGAGATTGTGAATAAGGCTAATGCTAGGCGAGGAGACAGAGTTGAGGATCCAATGGTCGAGGAGTGTTCAGGAAAGTTGATGAGGTTGATGCAAGCTAGAGCTGTGCTATAAGGATTCAAGTGTAAGTCATAGCTGGAATAGTTGACAGTGATTCTTCTTATCGAAGATGATATGATTTGGTAAGAAAAGTTGTGTAATATTAGTGGTTGATTCTAATTTCAATACTGTAACCTGGATGCGATCCTGTTGTTTTAGGGGGTTAAAATGTTCTCATTCAAATCTTTTATTAAATGTTTTCAAGTTTTAAATTCTTTTGGATTTTCATTATCTTTAAAAAAAAATAAAAAAAATACAGGTTTTCAAAGTGTTTTAAAAAGGTTTCATGTGGTGACGTCAGAATCCAGGCCCCCGGATTCTTGGACCGTCACAGATATGGCATGTGATAAAAATATCATATTGTTGAACAGTGAGATATTTTGTGACATATATGGTTGTGTACAAAGTTATTATCAACTCGCAGCCTGAAGTATGCGAGATTCATTATTTGGAATATATGCTTATAATGCTGGTGCATCTCATAATGAGTATTATCTCGTCCATAAAAATAGTTGTTGATTATTTTGTATCACATATTTTTTAATTCGCATCATATAAACCAATTTTTGGAAGTGGAACCATAAATCGAATCGACGTCGATGATATTTATAGAACTTGAGGTTAATGATAACAATGAGGATCATGAAGCAGAATCTGTTAGAAAATATTGATATAATTGGCCAAAGAATAAAGGATATAATTGAGGCAATTATAAAGAAAAATTATTTGGACCAGTAGTCCTCTCACACCTGAAGTTGTGAAAATAGTGCGCCCTACGAATCATTATCTCTTAAAAATAGAGAAATATTTGAAACTGCAGTTAACACACCTAAAGGTGTAAAGTCGGTGGGGTATGAATGATTATTTGTGTGAAAACAAAATGAAGTTTCAGAAATTATGAGTATAAAGCTCAAATAATTGTATGATAACCTTGTGGTGGTTATGAAGAGTAATAGTATTTGTTGTGGAAATGATTATTTGATTGCGAAATTGTAATATTCGTAGTTTTTATATTTAATTGTTATGTATATATATGTATTTAATTGTTATGTATATATATATGTATTGTATAAATTTTTGAAAAAGTATTTTATTGTGCAATATTTTATTAGTATTTTATGATGCAAATATTTTATTGTGCAAACTTTTACTAATATTTTAAATTGCAAGATTTTATTTATTATGAAATATATTATTAGTATTTTATTGTGTAGGAATTAAAAGTATGTTGTTAATAAGATTTTATTAATGTTTGGTTTATAAGGTTTTATTAATATTTATGTGGTTACAGTTTTAAATAGAATAAACATCCGTGTCCTATTGTTAATATGTAAGGTTTATCCGTTAGCTAAGATATCTGTACGTAACAAATAGGTTATACCTAAAAAGGCTTATATATACGATAGCCTGTAAAGGTTTTAACCACAAAAAGGTACGCTCTCTTTTACCCTACTGTTATTCTCCTGTTATTGTGCTTTTCTTTATTATTAACTAAATTGCTGAAGCTGTGATGTAAAAAATAGGTTATGTGCAGTATGTTTTGAAACCCTCCTGTCATTCTCTCTGTTATACTGATTGTGTACTGATACTGTTGTAAATGAAAGTTATTCTCTATTTGTTTATATTCTTAATGTATACTGTATCTCATACTGTTATATATATGAAGGTTACTTATATTTTTGAAAATAAGTGTTCTGTAACAGGAAAAAGATTTTCTTTAAATCTGTATTTTATTATATTTAATTTATTATAATTTTCTATGACTTTACAAATTATATATATGTGTATTTTATGAATCGGTAATATGTGTGGATGTGTTAAAAATGTGTTACCAGTGATATTTGTATTTGGTAAGGGTTTTTAATATTTATGTACCATGTATTAATTATTATATATTTTGATTTGAAAACAAATAAATTATTTAACTACTTTTATTCACTTAATTGATTTTTGTGTACATTAAAAATATTATTATATAAGATGTTTTTGGAAACAAAAGAAAAGAGATTTTTATTAGTTCTTAATTTATTTACAAGTAATATTTTACTCATGTTCCTTGAATATCAGGTTTGGTCAGTTGTGCAGTGTCAGATTATAAATATCAGTATCAGTGTCGGCCAGTTGGGCAGGGTTATATTATATTTAATATATGCTAGTGGAAGGGTTATATTATATTTAATATATGCTAGTCCTAAACCTTACTGGTGTACTGTTAGAAATCATAGGGTTAAAAAGATTGTAATTTTATTATCTAGTAAACTGATAATCCTTTATTTTTATGATTAAAAATCTGTGTAGGGTTCAGTGCTGCGAGTTATAAGTGATTGTTTTGCTAAGGTAAGATTACTTTTCGCACTTTTAGAATTGTTTCAAATGCTTTATACTGCTTTGTTATGAAAGTTTGGGATTGAGAAAATATTTTAGATATAAGGAATTCCCAACTAGCTATGAATTATGAACCTGTTAGTAATTGCGTATAGTTCCGGAACTAGATTATGATACCTTACTAGGGCGTGCTTGACACAATTTATAATACTTTAGTAAGGGGCGCATTATTGACACCTATGAACCTATGATACCGTGCCACCGGGTATTAGTGGCCTAGCGAACTATGGAATTTACTTTATGAAATAATGGTTTATGATTTTTGGTTATGAAATTGTGAACTATAGCAAGTCTTAAAAGTTTTTGGTCTGTTGGTCGAATTTGTTTTCTTACTGGGCTGTGTAGCTCACGACTTACAAATTTCAGGTTAATGTTATTGGCACGGCTTTGGAGTTGGATTTGGTTGGAGTGGGCTAGAGTCTAATAATAATGATTATATTTTATTTTCAGTCATTTTAGGAGCTGCGTCTCCATGAAGGATATTAGTTTTATGTTTCAGAATTGGGATTTTTGAGAGATTGATTTATGATATTATGTGACTTTCTTTATATTATTTATAGAATTAAATTTGGATTTCTATTATTTGATAGAATGATAATAGTCCGAAAAATCGGGCTGTTACAGAAATAGTCCCGCAATATGTGAAGGTTCAGTTTAAATTTTATATGACCCACTTGACAATAAATCATCCTAGAAGGATCTTAACTGCCAGAAGCAGTATAACAAACTCTCGAGAACTATACCCTCTCAAATGGAAAAGGGATTCGGACCAGCAGTCCAACACTAAATTATTTTGACAAATATATGTTATCATTGTATATCAAATTATAGGTTACAACTCATAAAGTCTCTGGCCAGAGCAGATAGAAACTAGAATGTGTTTCTAGTTAACATTGAATTGAGTTGCACCTGATTAAAATACTATATGCTATATTATGTGATAAAGTGTTTCTTGGTATATATATTGAAAGAAGAATTACCCTTTGATGATTGATATATTGTCATATGTGAATCCCAGAATGATTATACACAATAGTACACTAACTTTTGTGAACACTTGAAAGAAATTCTCAGTCCTGAAGTACTGTATCTAAGTAAACTACAACATGTTTTGTCATACACGTTTTGACATAATTATTTAAAGCAAGTCTCCGCTTTCGGTTAGTGTTCATTGTTTAGGGATCACTCGCTTAAAGGGCGTGTTAACCCTCAAGTTACAAAGTGAAAATTTTATTCGATCTGCACTAACCTATTCTATAAATTTTAAGCTATAATTTTGCAGGCGTAAAGAATATGGGATCAAAAGTTTAATAAATTATCGTGGAGATTTTCTTTTGTGATGAAACAAATTGCAGGCAGCATCACGTACAAGGAAGGATACATTAAAGGTGACGTGGCGGAACATATAGACTCGAAGTTCTTCTTTACTCGTGAAATTTTACAAAAGAGATAAATCGGTGATTTGTTCGAGAAATCAGTACACATGATCGGGATGCGCATACTTCGTCATATTTGCTAATTTTTATATTCATATCCTGATGAGGGGGAGACATAAATGGAATATATTTATTTTGTACAACTCGTGTACTCTTTTTCCTTCACTAGGGTTTTTCCCACCGGGTTTTTCCTAGTAAGGTTTTAACGAGGCATGATGTTGATACAAGTCATCCAAGGGGGAGTGTTAGAGCAAGTTCAATGGTGATGTTAAAATAGATGTAGCTATTGTTATAATTTGAAACCAAAAAGTGATTTTTGGTGTTAAAATAGATCTTATGGTCCAATGATAAATGCAAAATAGCACCAAAAATATCCAAATAAAGCTATATTCTAATTACATAATCTTAAAGTACATAACTATATTTGTCACTATTACTTTATCAATGCATTTTGTCACTTGCATGCTTATGTGGCAATTATAGCACCATCTATACTTGGTTCTATATTTAGCACCAAGTATAGCATTTTCCTATTTTACATTCAAGTTTAGCATCTCATTGGAGTTGAGGTTTTTGCTTGGATGCTATATTATAGCAATAACACCTACTTTAGCACCACCATTGGACTTGCTCTTATGTATAGTGTGGATGACTCTTGTGTTATCCTCACCTTTTATATTCTCTCATCAATAGCTAACCTTTGGCTTTTCACTATCCTTGTAACTTAATCTAAAGGGCTTATATATAGAGCCATTTGTGTAAGTTTGAGATGTACAACAAAATGATAATACAAGTCTTTCTTCTCCCTCTTTTCTATACTCTTTGAGCTAGTTATATTGTAGTTATTTTCATAACAGTTTTGTTTTTTTTTTCTTGGGGCACAAGCCTCAACTCAATATTTTTATGTTCTACTAAAATAATTTGATTTTATATTTTAAATTGAGAATATATATTTTATTTTAAATTATAGATTAAAATGATATGATATTTGAGTTTTAGTTTTAACTAGTTCAGAAGCCGCGTTGCGGCGGCCTATAAAAGTTATATTAACAATATACACGTAATTAACAATTTAAGGCATGACGAATCTTAATTTTATTTTTTCTTTTAATGAAAAGTAATCATGTTCTTATATTGTCACCTTCCTCCAATTTTTTTGGATTGATTATGCACAAAAACATCTAACTTAAATCTGTGACATAGCAGTCTATAACTACCATTGCTTGTAACAACTTTTATTTTTTAATACTGTATAAACAACCTTTACTTGAAAGTTGCTTGAACGGAGCAAACTGAAAATGCATGAATAATTTTTTCCTGTATACAAAGTAAATCATATAAAAATTAACAAAAACAAACATGTCCGATGAACAAAAAAAATATTATAAAAGAATAACCAAGAAACATACATCACTAATAGTTAATTTATTAATATCAACCATCAATATCATGTCAAGACTATATTTTTTTCCCATGTTTGGATTTGTCGACTCCAATATAGCGGTCTATAACTACCTTTGCTTGCAACAACCTTTATTTTTTTTAATACTGTATAAACAGCCTTCACTTATCGTTGCATAAGAACGGCACCTCCGAGTTTGAAATCGAGCAAGAGAACTATCACCAGAGAGAGGTAGGGTTGTGGTAGTGAGAGAGAAAGTTGTGTTTAGATGATCTAAAACCCTACAATCTATAGGGGTATTTATAGGTGCAGAGAGACTTGTGTGCTACTCTTTCCTATAATTAAATAATCTGAAACAAAATGGGATAAAAACTTTCAAGCTACTATATTCCATAAATAATATGAAACAAAATCAGATTCTGAAACTTGCTTCTAATATACCCGAAACTAAAAAAGGTAGTTCTATAATCTTAGATGATATTTAGGTTATGACTAACTAAAAAAGAGTAAATTGATTTCACGTTTTAAACATCACTAGCCCATAACCCGTGCGAAGCACGGGCAGATATATAATTCGTATTTATTATTTAAATTTTAACTTCGTTTTATTACTCCCTCCGTCCCAGTCAATAGTATACATTGGGGGACGGGGGCGCGGCACGGACTTTAATGCTTCAATATAGTATAGTTCTGTAAATTATTTTTAAGATTTTCTTTTTTGTATAAAAGTATAACATTTATATTTTTATACAAAAAAAGAAAATCTTAAAAATAAGTTGTGGAACTATGTTTTATAAGAGCCTTAAAAAGCGTGTCGAGCAGTGAAAAAGAAACGTATACAATTGACTGGGACAGAGGGAGTAATATTTTAGTATTAATGAGTTGAATTTTAATTAAATTATATTAACCAACTGATTATACTTTCTCATGAAAATTTATTTTTTGCAATTTATTATCTATTTATAAATATTTTTCTGTTATTAATATGTGTAATTTATTATTTAATTAATTTTAAATCAGATTTTTCCATATTTTGTATATCTTCCTATGTATGAAAAAAGATATTTATCGTGTAACGTATTAGAGTCAGAAAGGGTTACGTAATGGTTAATGTTTGTATTTAAATAGACCACTTTAGAGTTAAACAAAGTTATATGAAGGTTCTTGTTAAAAAAAGATATTAAAAAATTGGATATTTAAAATCTTACTTTTAGCATCATTATAATTTTTTTATGAAATATTATATGATAATGTATTGTCATGAGTGTTTTTAGTATTTAAAACCATTTAGCAATATAAGAGTAACAGACCTCCACATGTTGTAGACTTGTAGTTTTAGAGGGAAAGTACCAAACCAAAAAATATAACTAAAAAGTTGGACTACAAATTATACCTATGTTGGCTTAATATAGTATAGTATAGTATAGATTGGTTATTTGGCCTCCTTTGTTTGATACTTGACCTCTTCCAAATCCTTGGAATGTTACGCTTTATAAAATCAAGTTGTTTGTTCATAATTTTTTGAATACATGTCCGGATTATAATATCCGACGATCGATAATGTAATAGAGGCATACGATGTAAGACATAATGTAACGTAAATTATAATAAAGATAACTCAACACAATAACAAAATTCGAAAACAATAGATAAGTATAATATAAGAGACGATAGACTGAAGAACCGGTACTTACAGAATCAGGCGATCAAATAAACTGAAGCAACCATATGATCATTGAAAGAAATTCATTAAAATAATCAGGTCTCAGTGGAGAATGAAGCTGTTGTAGGAATCAAAAGTTGCCTGCCGATTCGGTATCAAGTGATAGTGGATTATAGTATCGTCAAACCGATTATTCATAATCAATATTTGAAGCATTTCTAACCAAGAATGGACTGATCAAAGACGGTATTCAATTTCAGTGTTAATCGTTTGTGAACCAGAACAGTGCACTAAACTTTGTAGTATTTATCGATCGACGAAGTGATTAAATCAACAAGTCAATTGGTCCAAGTCAAGTCAAGCCTGACAGTTGCTTTTAAAATACAAATAAAAAAAAGCGTTAAAACATTGTAATTAATTATATATTTATATGCCTTAATAAGTGGAAACCGATGATATAAAGCAAAGAAATGACCAAGTAAAAGGACGTGGTGTCCTTACAGTGTAGTTGTATATGTATGAATGACGCTAAATGATATAAATCAAGAATTTTCTAAATCGTGGAGGTCCTGGCGCCTGCTCTATACACTTGTGCTATTAGTGCTAGCGCCAGGTGGTTGTGTGTGATAATTTTCTAAATCTTAAAAACCTAGCGCCTTTAAAGGAGAATGGTTGTGGCTTCAGGTGCTTCAACATCAGCACATATTCTAAGGCAAAAGACCTGGCGCGCTACTACATACAAGGAAATTCTTTTTGACATCAGGTACGCTTATACACTCATACATGTACTCATTGGGCAATATGATCATACAAGAATTATACTAAAGCAATTTAGCGCGATGTGAACATAGCGATACACACTGTGAAGCATCAAGGACATGGGTACTAAATAATCATGGTGAGAAATGGAAGTCTATAAATAGAGCTAAATAGTTTTATTTTAAACTAACAACACACATTGTATTAGGGCTGAGCAAAACCGAACCGAACCGAACCGAATAATTTCGGTCCTAATTTTCTGAAATTTCGGTCCGTTTGGGTATTTCGGTCCGGACCGAAATAAAATACGGTCCAGTCCGGTCCCCATTGAGAAATTTCGGTACTGGACCGAATGGACCGAACTTTTATAATTAATAATTAATAATTTATTTTATATATTAGATAAAATATTATACTACTATGATACTGTCTGTAAATAATCGACTATCCTAATTTATATACCTATACCTAGTCTATCATCCCAGTGACCCAGTCCAGCGCCGCGCCGTTCACACGCAACACACGCATCACACGCAACTAACCGCCTAACTTCATCACAATTGATTCGATTCGAGAATAAAAGATACGAGCCACAGATGGAGGGTGTTAGGTCATTGCATTTGAGGTTATTGGATTCTATGGCGTTGCCGTTGTATCAGAGTGTACCAGATGGGGGGCTGAAGATTGGTGGGGGTAAGGAGGTTGGTGAGAGTGTTGGGGAAGATCTGGTGAGTGAAGAAGTTGAGACCATGAAAAAGAAGGGTGATGTGAAAAAAGGACCAGTTATTGATAAGAATGTGGAGAAAGAAGTAAAGAAATTTGTAAAAAACTTCGGTTTCAGCGGACTGGACCGGACCGACCGAATTATTTCGGTTCGGTCCCGGTTCGGTCCATAAGCAAACTCCGGTCCGGTCTGGTCTTGGAAATTTCTAAAGTTCGGTCTTCGGTCCTTTCGGTCCGGTCCGGTTCTGGACCGAACCGACCGAATGCTCAGCCCTACATTGTATTGTGCACACTACCACCCAAACACTCTACAAAGCTTAGTCGAGATACATTACTAGAATTGTAGAAAATTTTCGTGGTTGGTGTATTGTTGTCTTGCGGCTAACCTTCATATTAGAATTTGTAGCACCCTCGAGATTTATATAATATACAATATATTTCTTGAACTTGTCAGAGTTATTGATTACGATTTAAAATGAACTGAATGAACATTCCGCAAATTATTTAAATCGATTATTTGATAATGACGTATTCAACCTCTTACTACGTCATTTTGGGACTAACACAAGATAATACGGTGTTTTTTTCTAATGTTATAAGTTCACTAAGAACATATTCATAAAGGTCGTGAGGAATGAATCACATTTCTTGAATTTTATTTTGGAAGAACTTATTTATATTTATACCTTTTGAAATTTTTTCGAACGTCTACCTTAGTATAGTCTTCCTGCTCAATGAGTCTCATTTATTGTCTATTATATATATAATGCTGCAACATGGGTTTTGGTGAGCCAATTAAATCATGTTTATATATAAAATAATGTAACATGGATTTTGGTGAGCCAATCAAATCATGTTAAATTACAATCTTACCCTTTTTTATTTATTCATTTTATTTCTATATATCCTCGATCACTTCAACCCTTCTTCTTTCCTTTGTTATTCACTCTGCAGAATATTGATTTGTGAACCATTTTTTAAAGACGATCGATCACTATTATCTTTGTTATATGCTACTCCAACTCTTTCCTCCACACGATTACACTTTTCTTTTATTCCAACATCTCCCTTACCTTTATTGCCAATAATTTTATCAAACATTGTCCAAATATGTCAAATATATAGTGTCACTAGTGTTTGATGAAATTACTGAACCAGTTTGAATCTTACAAATTTTTGTGCATAAAAAAGGAAAATATGGTTAAATTATTTTTGATAATATTTGTCGTGTGCCTCTCATATACTGCGCTTTTGGCATTCTTGTTTTCTGATGCAGTCCACAGTGACGGAACTAGAGGGGGATCGGTAATTCTAGAGCCACCCCTAAACTCAAAAAAATAGTGTATATATTTTTTGAACCCCTCCTGAATTATAGATATCAACGTAACTTTTTTTAAATGTTTTATAAAAATAGAGATAGGGCTTATTTTGTCAAAAAAAAATATGAAAACATATGAAGAATAATGTCGCAAAAAAGAATAACAAGTAATGATTTTACAAATGTTATAAATTAATCTTTAACTTAAGTAATTTAAGGGGAAAAAAAAAAGGAAAGAAAAGCCAACATTACAGTCTACCCCTAACTCACAAGTCGGGTGTTTGCATATTACAATTTACTCTTCTTTCATATTTCTATTCGTTCATTTCATTCTGTAGAGCCTCCTACCCCTCCTTCTCTTGATTCAGTCGGTGTTTTCGTATTTACTCAATATTTTGTTTTATCACTTGCTTTCCAATATTCAAGATATGATAGATTGATCATCCTTTTGATTTTATTATTTTTTCTTATGAATTTCTTGATTTTCGGATAAATTGTTAGTCTTCAATCTGTTTGTATCATTTATGATTTTGTATAAGTTTGCCCAAGAATTAGAGTTTGAAGTGTGTTCACTTACACAATGTCGTTGTTTAATATATAGTTAACCGAGAAAATCCTTGCTAATTAGAATGATGTTTTAGACTTCTTTGTTAGTTGAATCATGGTAGTATAATTTTGAATGGTATTGGCTATATTGGTTGGCTATAATTTAAAAATAATATGTTATTAATATTTAGATTGTTATAAATAGAATATATCAGTTTAATATGGTAATAAATAATATTTAATCAGCGGGAAGGAGGAAAATAAATTGCGGGAGATGACGTGGAATTCACTACAGATCTGTGGTGGTTCGACAAATATAGTCATCCATGGGGGGATGGCTATAATTATACACAAGGGCTTGCTATGGTTGGAGTGATGTTTTTTGTGGATATTGGCTATAAATTTTAATTTTGGTAAGCCACCTAGACTTTTAACTAAGGGATTCTCATGGTTGGAGATGCTCTCATGCTCCAACCATGAAGACCCCTTAGCTAAAAGTTGAGTTGTCATACCAAAAATAAAATAAAAAATTTAGTCGATCTTTTCAAAAGTTCACACTCCAATCATAGTGATATGTTGGCTATAAATTAGCCAACCTCTTGTGCACGGCTAAATTTATCGAACCTCTACAGACCTGTAAGAAATTTGTAGGGAGATTACACATCATTTATTACCATATTAAACAGATATATTCTATTTATAGCAATCTAAATATTAATAACATGCTATTTTTAAATTATAACCAACCAATATAGCCAATACCATCCATCAAAGCACAATGTCTTACAGGTTTAGCAAATTTTACATAATGTGCTACAGGTCCAATTTAGCCAACGACTATAACCAACCCCATCGAAGATGGTCTTATAAGGTTTGTCTAGTTTGTGCTCATGAACACATACATGTTAACCATTAAAATCTATGGTTTTGATTATTGTGGTTGTTGTAATTGCGGAGACTACACTATTATTAAAGAGTGTAAGCTAATAAAAACCATCCAAATTGTGCTTAGCATGTGCCGACACACCATAGAAAAATTGTTTCTTAGGGCAAATCTAACAGTGGCCTAAAGGTCCAAATTTAGGCCAGTTTCGGCCTAAAACTTCCCAACAGTGGCCTAAATCTTGGTCCAAATCTAAGCCGGTGAACAATACTGGCCTAAATTTAGGCTGACACTATTCACGAGCCTAAATCTTTTTAGTAATATAATAATAACCTTTTATCTTTTGTATATTTAGCTAATTGAATGATTCCATGTTAATATAATTTTACTTAAATAATTATATATATATATATATATATATATTATGAAATATAATAAAATTAAACACTCTTCAAATAATTCGAATTAACAGTACATTAAACATAAGATAAAGATTGCATTTGTTAAACTCAATTGCAGATACACCTCACACGAAAACATAATAACTAAAATTTCAAAAAATTTTAAAATAAAGAAGCTAATATTGCATTCTGAAATGAATTAATTGAGCATTTGTGGGAACAATATATTAATAGAGAGTAGTATTGAATCTTTACAATTTTTATTTCAGCTAATTAAGTAAAATGTTAAAATTTCTTTTATTTTGTTTGTTTAAATGTAATGTTTTTCTAATTTAATGAATTCAATATAAAATCTTAAATTATTGTTAAAAGATTAGAATAATAATATAAAGATAGTTAGAAGTAGGGGTGTCAAACGGATAAAACGGATACGGATTTGCCCATATCCGTATCCGTATCCGCCTACTCAAAATCGGATCCGGATCCGGATACGGATACGTAAATTTTAGAATAAAAAGATCCGTATCCGTATCCGGCCGGATATTATCCGGATACGGATAATATCTGTATCCGCTTTTTCAAACATCACCAAAAATCAAATATACATTCTGAGATTATTTAAAAAACATATTTTGAACCGTTCAACAGCAAATGTATACCTGGTCATAAATTAATAACATACTTTAACAGAAGTTTGGGCATTCAGGCCAAATATTTCGAACAAAATATTAATTTTACCAACTTAAAATCACAAAACAACATTATCTGCAACAATTTTAAAAAGAAAAAGCTTAATGAAGATAGTTCCATTTTCTCCATTTGCAAGATACTTAATATTTCTATTATTTTAAATATTAATTCTTTATGATAAAATAAAAAATATAAGTAAATAATAAATTTATATAAGTATTATTATATACATATAATAATAATTTCGGATACGGATATTTTCGGATACGGATACGCCTATATCCATATCCGTATCCGCAAACTCCGGATTCGAATACGGATAATATCCGTTTTATTCCGGATACGGATTATATCCGCTTTTTTCCGGATACGGTAACGGATTTTTCGGACGGATATCGGATCTTTCGGATTTTTTTGACAGCACTAGTTAGAAGAATAAATTATTGATATATGAATTTGGAACAAAATTTAGGTCAAATTGTTGGAATTGAAAGATGTTTCGATCTAAATTTGGATCAAAATTTAGGCCAAAAACTGATTTCACGGTTGGAGATAGCCTTATAATTATCCTTATGTCACTCTGAATTATTTCTAATCATTGAAATTTTAATTTCTTCCGTTCCCCTCATTTTTATCTAATTTTTTTTATTTAACACATGCTCTTGTAATATATAGTTTTATAATTTATTTTTAATTTTTTTATATATAAACAAAAACTCACATATTAAAATTTTATTTTAAATTTTTTAAAAATAATTCGACTTAAAAGTTAAAATACGTGCATTATATTCGCCGGGACATAGGGGAATTTCCTTTATTAGCTCGGTTATCGATTGTAACGTATCTTTGATAAGTCTTCGTTTGCTCATCAGATTTAACGTCATCATTATTCATTAGACATCAGACACTAGCAAGTGGGAAACTAGAAGAAGATAAGGAAGGTGACATGGAGGTAGTAAAATATGGAATAATCGGTGTAGGAATGATGGGTAGAGAACACATGTTGAATCTTTATCATCTGAGATCGCAAGGTGTTTCTGTTGTTTGTGTTGCTGATCCTCATCTCCCTTCTCAACAACATGCCATCAAGCTTGCTCAGTCTCTTGACTTCTCTCTTCAGGTATCACCATGTCATCATCCATGTCTTTACCTATATTTGCACTTGTTACTTTACTTCTATGATCGTCTGTTCGGGCCCGGACCCTTGCATGGTACTTCCAGGCAATCATCCTTATCTAATTTATATGTATTCATACGAGTATCGCTTGTCTGGGACCGGACCCTTGTAACGAGTGTTTTATTTAGTTGTAATCTCTTTTATTTATATAATTTGGTTTTGAAGGGTTTTAAAAAAAATAAAATAATTTACTTGTTTTGAATGAATTTCAAGAAATTGAAGATATTTTCTTGAGATGTTGAGATGCATTAGTACAGAGTAATTGCTATGTTAATGCTTCATTGTGCTATATTACATACCATTAGGGCCAAAATTAGTGGTTTGCGAGAAGGGGGAAAATACTTTTTTCCGAGCTGTTTTAAAATTAAGAAAAAGGTTTTGTGATACTGGATTGTATAACTAATTTGTAATACTGGGATAATTTTGGAGTTCCTGGAACATTATGTATTTTTTAATTCATGGGGAAAAGTGAGAGAATACGAATTTAGCTTTTAAATCTGTGAGAAGAACAATGTGGATGTCAGAATTGTGGAATGAGGAAGACATATAGGAAAACTCTAAAGAACAGTGCGTTTAACGATGGTGAAGAAGCCTCGCTTGTATACTAGAGCTTGAAAGTTCAAATTCTTTATCAGAATTTTTGGCTGATGACTTGAATTGAGAGCAATTACTGTATAGTGTGATATTCCCCTCTGTGCATCAGCTTACTTGTTCTCATCACGTTTTAATTTATTATTTGCACATGAAAACATCTTAGATCTCTAGTCCTGTAGAAGACTGTTAATTGTCACCGGCCTAAAGTATGCTTTGATTACAAATTGTGTGTATTAAAGGTGTTTTCAGGGCATCAGGAGCTATTAGATAGCGGACTTTGTGATGTGGTGGTTGTTTCATCTCCGAACATGACTCATTTTGAAATCCTCATGGATATCATTAGCCATCCGAAACCTCATCACGTGCTAGTGGAGAAGCCTCTCTGCACAACCATATCTGACTGTCAGAAGGTCAGTTGCATAACAGAGGACTACATATATATGTTTGTACTTCTCTTTGAACTATGCTAAGCTAAAATCCGAAAAGCGAAAAGTCTTACAAATATTTAATAAACATATATCTTCCTAACCATAGGATAGTAACTCAGGTTGTAGAGGCTTCTAAAAAGAGACCCGATATGCTGGTACAAGTTGGACTGGAGTACAGATACATGCCACCTGTTGCGAAGCTAATAGACATAGTTAAAGGCGGAACATTAGGAAATGTGAAAATGGTGGCATTCCGGGAGCATCGATTCCCATTTTTGGTAAAGGTAATATAGATCATTAAGTCTCTCCATTTATACTGGAAAGTGTTTTCTTGCTCATATTTTCTGTAGGTCAACAATTGGAACAGGTTCAATCGTAATAGTGGGGGAACACTTGTCGAAAAATGCTGCCACTTTTTTGATCTCATGAGGCTGTTTGTTGGTGCTCATCCTGTTCGTGTAATGGCATCTGGAGGTATCGACGTTAATCACAAAGATGAAGTGTATGATGGAGAGGTAATCTTACTTTCTGTGCAGGCGTAGGTTGTCAAATAATTATCTGTGTGATCTATGTTGATGTGTTAAGTCAAGTCTGAACAAGCAATATGATAAATTGTATGCAACTTATAGTAATCAATCTGGTGTTACGTCAAGTCTGAACAAGCAATATGATAAATTGTAAGCAACTTATAGTAATCAATCTGGTTATAAATTTGATAATTAACCATCTTATTTCTCACAATTTACATATTATCTTGTTGCTTGCTAGCTGAGACCTCTCTATCCTTTAACAATACCATCACACTTCTGCAGGTGCCTGATATTATTGACAATGCATATGTAATTGTTGAATTTGATAATGGATCGCGTGGCATGCTTGACCTGTGTATGTTTGCTGAAGGCAGTAAAAACGAACAAGAAATATCTGTTGTCGGTGATATTGGAAAGGTGATTCTCTCAACCTGTTGAACTTCTTAAACCACAATACCTCCTGGGATTGCATCATCATTGACAATTAAGATGGACATGACACAATTGATTAATTAGTGTAAATTTTAAAACATTTATAGATTTTTAGAAAACAAACCTCTGCTTCAGAGTTATACATTATGTTTCCTGTCCTCTCTTTTCTTCTTTCTGTTCTTGTCATCACAACACCTTTATTGGTTTCTTGTTATTCACAGGGCGAGGCCCTTATTCCAGAAAATATTGTGCGGTTTGGTATGCGAACGAATGGAAGAGAGGGAGTTCAGACCCTAAAGACCATAGATGACCGAATAAAGTTTGCTTCTTTCTCATTATTCCCATTGCCTCCAACATGACGAGTCTTTTTATCATACACTTAAAGTATTCACGTTAAATTGCGTTCTTTGTGCTTGTTAGGTATGACGGGCTGCACCATGGTTCTAGCTATCTAGAGCACCTTAACTTTTTGGCTGCAATAAGAGCAAAAGGCTCAGAACCTCCAGCCGTAGATTTGAATGATGGTTTGATTTCAGTAGCTATAGGAGTTGCAGCACAAGTCTCTATCGAAGAGGGCCGATTTGTTACAATTGAGGAGGTGACTGGCAAGAATAATCTCTCCCCTTCCTGTTGATGTAGTAGTGGTGATCTTTTCAGCATATTTGTTTCAGCATACTTGTCAAGCTTTCTTTGGGCTGCATTGCTAAATATGAAGTTTGCAGTCTTGAAAGGAGACAAAAAAGGGTCAAGCACACTACTATTAAGTTGCTTGACAGAAAGAACAGACGTTTGATCATGGGAATTACTCCCTCCATCCCAAATTAGATGGTCCCGTTGACTTTGGGCACACCATTTAAAGTTCATTGACCGCATAGATACGTGACTTATTTTTAAAATTTTATTTTTGCAAATAAAAATTAAAATATGAAATTTTCATTTATAAATGAAAAAATAAAAAAATAAATTTCGGAAGTAGACGGTCAATGCACCTAAAGTTACGTGCCCAAAGTCAACGGGGACATCTAATTTGGGATGGAGGTAGTACTTTTTTTTCCGAGAGTAAAAAAACACTGAATTTTTTCAAGTAAGCGTTATTAATTTATCGATAACTACTTAACAGAGGTTTACCATGTAAAACATAGGTAGAATTTCCAAATTATGGTGAAGGTGGTTATTGACTAGTTCTGTTGGTTGTCTGATGACTCTAATTTGCAGCGTTTTGTTTGAGATTCAAGAGAATCGAAAGAGATTAGTTAAATAATATCTAAAAGCTATTTTTTTTTGGTAAGATGACAATATAACAATATCTTTATCATTCCCGCTGAGATATCTATTTTATTTAAGGAACGACGAACCATTCCTCAATTTATTTTTAAATATTTTTATATATTAACTTCACTTTTGCATGCTTTTTTCATTTTTTTCACATTACTTTACTTTTAATAAATTATGGATTTTATATTATCACAATAAGGAAAATAAATTGGATCGTTATTAGAATTGTTGTGCAATTTAATGTCCCAATTTGCTATTTATTCCGTTTTGTTTAGTTGTCATTTTGACTTTTTACACTTAGTTTTCGGTTTGAATTTTACTTTTGTGAATAACAATATAAATTATGAACTTTATTTAGGAAAAAAATTCTTAAAAATAAATAAAAGTGCCTCCTCAATTTTATTGGGGTTTTCTCATAATTATCCAAGTCTAAAACTTATTCTGCAAAATTACAATTTTTTTCCAGATATTTTGCAAAAACACAAAACTTTTAAAATTATTTGCAAAAATACTGTATGCAACTAGTTGCAATTATATGCAACCATAACATGCTATCATACTTGCAACCAGATGCATGCAATTATAATTGCAATCCTTACGGGGCCAATTAATAGAATTGCATATGGTTGCATTAGTTGCGGACTGTATTTTTGCAAATATTTTCTAAAAGATTAGTATATTTGCAAATATTTTCAAAAGATAGTAAAATTACAAAAAATCTTAGAAAAAATGGTATTTTTGATATATTCCCGACTCTATTCCGCCTCCTAAATTTTTGATGAGTCGTGGATTTAGTTAAAAAAAAAAAGGTTATCCTGTTCTCTAAAAAACGTTTTCGTAATTGTAAAATAAATTCTAAATTTGGAGATTTATTATTTACCTCTATTTATATTTAATATAATATTTATTCATAAAAGCGGAGTAAGAAAGATAAAATAATAGTTAATAATTTAAGTTGTATAAAAAAAATAAGAAAATAATAAAGAAACATACAGAGATTAATGAAATGGGAAAACGAGGTGTAAACATGTAATACTTCTTTAGATAATACATGAATTTTGGTGATAATTTTAAGATATTATTTTACCCGTTTCACTTTTTAAGTCTTCATTTCTTTGTTTCTTTATTTTTCAAAAGATTATCAATATTAAGTTGATATATTAAATTATATGTTAAATTTATTAATTTTGTTAATAATACAAAATTTAGTACACAAACTTTCTTTATTATAATTAGAAAAAATAGGTATTGGACAATAAAAATAAGACCTAGGTGGTGTTCACTTGGATGGAATGATATGAGGGAAGAATGGAATGAAAAAATTATAAAAAATTTATGGAGATGCTATAAATATATTATTAGAAGGAAGTTCTGTGTAGACCACAAAAACACTGTAGTATCGGAGACCAACATCACAGCCGTCCATCCGATCAAATCCAACGGTTCCCAGTGTTTCATTTTCAAAAATAAATTAATATTTTATTACCCAAGTACACAAATATACGATTGTGGTGTACGCTTGTAACGGTTTTTTAGGACAGTTACATGCAAAACTTACGGAGTAGCGCGTCTGCTATTGCAGTAATCAGTTTCTTTATCCATATTCTAGTAAGAGCAGTTGTAGTTGTTGTCCTGCTAAACCAATTTCTGAATTCAAATCATCATGGTTAAAGTTCAAATTAAATCCTTAGATTTGTCGTTTTTTAATCCTGTTATCAATTGTCCTTGGGAGTTTATATATTTTACTTGTCACACTTTGTTTGTGCAGGATGGTAACATGTGTTAAGTTATTTTATCTGTTTCTTTTAACTTTTAAAAAAAAAAATCAAGGATCCAGAAAAACAAGTTTATCTGATTTGGAGTTCATAAATAAGCTTTAATTTTTTTAATAACAGGTTTCTCATTTATCAATTTATATTAGACACTGTGTCTAAGCATCACAATTGTTTTTTATTAAAATGCCCAATACAATAACAGAGAAAGAGAGTATCTGGACACAAATATAATTTCATAGCAAAAGATTTGAGTTTTTCATAAAGTTCAAACTCAAAACAGAATACAAAGTTATTGTCCATAGCTAAAAAAATTCATACGCAGTAACAATCTATTTTTGTTCCCTCAATTGATGATGATTTTTAAAGTTGTAGAATTTCATAGTCACATTGCAGCCTTTTTGCCTTTTTCCAAAGCTCTGGCACTGCACTTCTCAACAATAAATTTCCATCGACCCCTTTTGCTACACTTGTGGCCTTTTTGTTCTGCGATTTGCCTCCTACTTCGTTACCATTCCTCAATTGTGATCTTGATTTGCATTTACTTCGGCTTCTTACAAGAACGTCCACTTGTACACCATCCTGTAAAGAACACATTCAAATACATGAGTTTGATTGTATGTAACTAATCTCAGAGTAATTATTTATATTCATGTCAGAACCAGAGAATACAATACCTCGCTCTCCCTTGTCCTCTTCTTGCCTTTAAGTTGCTACTGTGCTTTCTTTCCCGAACTGACTAGTATCCTTCCCTGATCTTTGCCAACTGCTGCACTGCCATTTCCCCGATGTACTTTTTTTATTGCTTTTGGGGAAACTCTTTACAGGAGTCATAAAGTCGTTTTCTTCTTCACTTGAGGCATCATTGTGCGGTAACCATGCAAGTTCCCATTCTTTCCTAATGTCCTACGGGCCTGCTAAACAACTATTATTATTTAGTGCTTGTCTTTTCGATGCAGAACTCTGAGACTTATTGGTATTTACAAGTGGAATCTTCTCCCCAGTACTTTCATGCAGCAACACAGTCTCATGACTATCCTCTAAATTGATGTAAATTGGGGGCTTTTTGGGTCTGTTATGAAGCCATGGCTTTCAATCAGCCGATTACTGCGTCGTAGTCCTGCAATAAGTATAATTTAGTTACAGGACTGTGTGTGTAGAATAGATTAAAATATCACAGGACTAGTACAATATAGTGTCGAATGATTGCAGCACAATTCTAAACATCACATTTCATACATTAGTTCAGCAACATTACATAACATATCTTCTCCCGAGACATATATTTACTGTAAAAGTTATCCAGCACAACAGATCATGCATTAGCAGCACAAAACATTATTTGATAAAATTAAGGCATGAGTAAACTATACCAATACTGCACTACATGTTTACTAACCAACAGCACATCTCAATAACAAATCACAACCAAACTAATCCAACTTGTAGGATGTACTGCAACAAGCCTCTATACAATGCTAGATGTCTACAATTACAAATATAAACCAAAAAATCATCAAACATTTTTCAAAAAAGGTGCAGAACATGATTTCCCCCAAAACGACTACATGAATCTCAGGGTTCAGGCCATACAATTTTAACTGAAAGCTTTTCGCAGTATACAAAGCATGCATCCTATAAACAAAAATATTCAATTAAAAACTAAAAAGCTGTACATACACCTTCTACAACTCGGACATTATTCAATTTATACAGATACCCATTGTCCTTCAACAAGAGAATTAAAGACATAAGAAGTACTGCAACATACCTCTGAACATCTCTGTTCTTGATCTTAATTATATGTTTCCGTGCTGCAATCGAAGGTCTTTATGTAGTCTTATATCGTCGGATCGTTCTCCAAGAATCGTGTTTCACTGATCTTCTTGTTAAAAGAGTTGGGTCTGTAACCGCTGGTTGTGGAGAGTGAGGTGTAGGATTGTACACCCATGTATAAAGCTCCAAGAGATGCGTTTCTTATTTTTCTTATACGGTCTGATTTTTAATTTCAACATCAGTTATTTCACGGGACAATCATAGCCGCACAATCTGGTGTAGATCCAACGGTGGATTCTTTGGTCTACGAGGTCTATAAAACTTTTAGTCCCCCACTGAACCCAACTCTATGTTATTATATTATTATATATTAGGCTACTAGAAAAAGAGTAGGACAATGATTGTCTATTACTTGTGATGTGTGTTTACAGGATCAAGTTGAGCACCTATATTTAGGTGTACTACATAGAGGTTATAAGTACTTGAAAGACCAAAGTTCCATCTATATATTCTTAATGAGCGCAATGCCCATTTAGCTCTTTTACCCATGTTTTACCCGATTCCCAATAATAACAGCACATTTGCTATGACCCGTTTAAAAAAAATAGCCGGAATATACCCGTTTTCCCAACTCATGTCTCAAACTTACCATCTTCGCGGGCAGTTAATGCAGAATCAAATCACGAGCTTCTAATTCCGGCATATGCTTTGAAGTTATGGAAATGAATGTCATCAGCGATAAATATTATGTTCTGTTCATTTCTTTTCAAATTTCAAATTCTAAGTCATTCTTTTTAATCAGAGTGTAATTATGTGGTTTGATTTCTGACAAGAGACTCGTGTAGGATGGATTCATATTCGCAACTGACTTAGGAGAATTCTTCAAGCACAGTTGGTAGGATAATTTGATGTGAGATGGATGTTTGTGTTTTATTTGTGCAGCCCAGCTGTTTGATATAAGTTCTAAGAGAAATATGAACTGTTTTTTTTCCTAAATTTTAGACTTTGAGTTATATAGAGATATGTTGGTTTTGTTCACATAGATTATGTGATGTTTTATTCGACACATGTCTTCGTTCTTTTTTTGCAGGTTGGAGACATCTTTTAAGAAATTATTTTATAAGAGAAAAGCTTTAAACAGGTACTAATCATGATTATATTCTTTTTAAAAGTTTTCGCTTGAATAAGCTCTGGGAAAGATAATTTTTTGATAATATATAGTTACTTTTTACATGTTTTATTATATCATAAATGTGTTTATGTGTAGTTATGACAATTATTATAATTTTCTGATTATGTATTGTTCACTGATTGTATATAGTTTGAAAGCAATTGTAATTTTTAGTTTTGTTCGGATTTTTTTTGTCATTTATAGTACCTGAAGCGTGATATGCTATATTTGTGTTTTTCTGCTGTGTGAAGAAGTTGTTTTCCTGTTTTACGTTAGTAAGATTCTTGAATTCGGAATTTGGGAATTGTATGTAATAATTTGTCATCCCAGAACTTGGCATACATACAAGTGTAGTTTTGATAGAGGAGCAGTTTTGTATCATGGAGAAAACATGAACCAGGAATCTCATCGTTATCTTTCGGCTTCGTGAACGGCTCTTGAGCCTTATTTTGAGCATTTGTTTAAAATTTTTTATGATTTTAATTACGTGAGTTGATAATACGTGAGTTGATATTCTATTATGTAAAACTCATGTGGTTTCTAATTGGCTAAATATTCATCATTCATCTTTTGTGTTCTATTTTTTCACTATCAGGTCATATACCTAGAGTTCCTGGTACAGCTCTACATCAATTTTTGAGCAATAGGGCGGAGAGAATTTAAAGACAAAAAGCTGATCATCAATTGCAGGATGCCCGGTAAAAAGCTTCTTATCTAATACATGGGTATTTTGGTTTGTTAAGGACTACATGTGACCGTGTATTGAAGTTACCATTTGAATAGTGTTTAAGTGGTAATCATAATTTATAGTGAAAGTTATGCTAATAACTAAATTTAGGATAAAATGATATAAGGATACATTATTGTTACTAAATCTTCTAGGCTGTGATTAACTACAACTACCGCGATGGTCTGGTATTATGCACAATAGTGTCCTTTTTATATACCCGTCGACACTATAGTCGGTCATGTCCTTTCCGGCAACTACTCGGTGTCTTTCCTTCCCGAGTGAGCAAGTCTGCCTTTCTAGCATCTGCTCTGTGTAGTGATTTCTATGTTCAGCTGGTATGGTTGTACATAGTGTGTAGGCTGATCATGAGAATTAAGCCAGGTCACCCTTCTCCAGCGGACTCTTCACAGTTTCATATAGGTATTGCCTAATGGATAAGAAATCAAGCCCCATGTCCTTGGGCTTTTGGTTTTAAAATGTTAATGGCCTAGGTCTTGGCTTAATTTGATCAGAGCATCTGCATTTTACAACCATGGTATTTAAATGATTATGCTTTAGTCGTAAACACTTAATTACAAATGGGAATTAGTCTTTCCGCGGATTTAGGAGGAGAAATGAAAGGGAAATTAAAAACTTCTTAGAACTTAACGGTACACAAGTGAACATGTTGATAATTCAACAACTAATTGACTCCAGGATATCTAAACTATAATAAATGAAGTGGTGTATTCTGGCAACAAATCAGAGTCATTACTCTAAAAGGACTCACCAATTAATTGACTCCAAGATAAGCTGTTAAGGCAATTGTAGTAAAATTTTAGAACATATAGTATGACCGTATTGAATAAAAGCTCTATATCTGAAACAATGAGCTCATAGTAAGGAGTTACTGCTTACGCCAGCACCGGACTATAACAATGACTAATTTAAATCATCATTTTAGTGTTTGATTTACACAGCACAAGCCAGGTAACAGTTTTACAAGTATTCCACAAAAGTCAGTAGAACATGTCGAAATTTGGCTGGCAGTGCAGCATTGAGAAACTCAGCATAAGACATTGTTGTTTAGATTAAAGAAAATGCTAAGCTAGGTATGATTAACGTGCAGTTGGAAGGCTGATGTCGTGTAAGATCTGGAAAATTTAGCGATTGAGCATAGCTAGAATCTCTAAATATTTTAAGGGTTCAGAATGTGTGGTTGTCTAGAGTTTTTTGGCTGCAGGATTCCATTAGGTTTGCTCAACAGTTGGTCTGGTATTGGTTCGATGACTTGCCGCTTGGCATTTTATAGAACTAATAATGCAGGTCCTGGAATTGCTTTGCTGGAGAAAATTTGGTTTGAAATATTTATTACAAAGGATTTTTTGCTGTTGATTGCTTTTTGCTCACGAATTTTGTGAGCAGAGCAGTTGGAGTGGAGGAAATTATGCTTATGCTTATTCAGTTGTTTCTCTTCTAGACATTAAAACCTTTTATAGCACTATTGAACGTCTTATAGAGAATTTCGTGAACAGCAGGGGCTGTAAATAATCTCAGTTATGACCCATTACCCTGGCTATTTAAGCCGTGAAAAGTTCCCTAAGTTACATAGATACTGGTGGAAGGTATTAGAAATTGAGTAGAGAAAAAGTTATAGAATAATGTTGTGTTACAGAAACGGGACTGTAGTTGATTAATGTAACTGAACTCCTCCCTGGATACAAGATAAATTCTACTCCCTCCGTCCCTTTGATATGTATACGTTTGGATTGGACACGGAGACTAAGAAAAGTGTATAAAGTAATATAAAGTAGGGATTTTCTATGGTGTGCCCAAGGGCACACAATAGTCCCTAACTCCAATAAAAATAGATCCTTTTGATTGGTGGATGAACATTAAATGATAATGGCCCCCCTGCATTCACATCAACTCTACCAATCATAATAGGCCATTTTTATAGAATTTAGTGTTTATTGTGTGCCCTTGGGCACACATTAGAAAGACCGTATAAAGTAAGAGGGAAGAGAAACAAAGTGAGTAAAGTGGTGGGACCCATCAATATATAATTGATAGATTTGTAAAAGTGGATGAAAGTAGTGGGTGATTGTGATTGTTATAATATAAAAGGTTACCACTTTGGGAAGGTTTTGAAACGTATAGAATTAAGTGGAACATCCAAAAAAGGGAAGTGTATAGAAATCAGAGGGTCGGAGGGAGTACATATTAGGCATTCAGATTTAGAAACTAAGCAAATTTCAAGGACAAAATTCCAAGGCAGGGAGATTGTGACAAACATGTTTCTTTTAGTAATTTTAATAAATAAAATTTAACTTAATAAGTATACACATAGAATTTTTTTTATAGAGTTTTGTAGATTATTTTAGAGTTTCTCATACCTCACACCTAATGTATCAAACAACCTCTTTGTACATCACACTAATTTAAGATGTTTATCGTGGGTGATGTTTATGCTTCCCTGTTTATCCTCTTTTCAGAATAAAAAATAATAACTAATATTATTTAGAAACATCTTATGTCGGTATATTTTGATTTATTGAAAGTACTGTTAGTTATTAGTTGTATATTAGGCTTTGAATTTCTAATCCATGCAGAGCCACCTTATAGAGTTGTTTTGCCGGCATATATCTTAGTTAGTTTATATACTAAAACCGAGTTTGCTTTGATGACCGTAAAGAAATATGTAATTGAGGGTAAAGACTTCATTTTCTTCGATAAGTATTGTTAAGCCTTTTGTTATAGATAGTGAACAAGAAAACAAGTAAGAAAGTTGTCTTACAATTGCGTTTTCCTATTCGAGTTTGATTAGTTTTATTGGATATCATTACATGGTTTTTCTGGCAGCAAAGCCTGTACTTGTATGAAAAAGTTATACTATTAGTGTTTTTATAATGCAAGGTATCAGCGGTTAGATAGTATCATTATCAGGATGTAAAATGTGATAGGATACCTTATGGTGGTGCTAAAAGAGGGATATCATGTACTCAAGAGGAGGTGAGTATTTCTGAGCTAGAATGAGGTACCATAGTTTTTATGCAGTAGATACATGATCTGATTGGTGATAGATGTTCCTGCACCTGATATGCGAAAAATTTCATAGGTCTACACGATAGTTTCAGCTAATTGTGTATATAATCTTTCATATAATGTAGTAAAAAAATAATTTGCAAAGAGTTAACATTGTTCAAGGTTTATTATTATTGAAATTTATATTTTTTAATTTCTTTGTGGCCAAACAGACAATGGTGAGGATACTACAGGAATACTTGAAGTTTTATGGCTACTAACCAGCAGTAGTGACCGGAAAAAACCAGCAGGTATACAAGGATTCCGATTTGTCATGATTCATATTTTATCAATTTTGTTATTATTGGAATATGTTTTTTAATTTCTTTGTGGCCAAACAGACAATGGTGAGGATACTACAGGAATACTTGAAATTTCATGGCTACTAACCAACAGTAGTAACCGGAAAAAACCAGCAGGTATGCAAAAATTCTGATTTGTCTTAATTCATATTTTAGCAATTATGTATCCAATTAAAAGCCGATTTAATTTCCTTTGTTACAATAATCTTTAAGTGATTCAGTTTCTCATAATTTAGGAATTTGTTGCTGTCATTAGATTTTAGAGAATTAGTTCATTTTAATAAGATTTGAGATTGATACCAAGGTGGGAATTACTGTTAATTTTTATGGTTCAATATCATATCAATAATTTTCCTTTACACCTATCAGTGAAATTAAAATTGGTGAAAATAATTATATCAATAGCTAAAAGAAAATCTGCTCCATCGGTATCGAAAGAAAATAGAAATCCGAAAGCAGATGAAGGTATTTGTCATAACATTTCTGTGTTTAACTGTTTATTTCTAACAAGGTTGTGTGATTTATTGATCTTTAAAATATTTAGTTAAGGTGTACAATTACATTTCGGCGGAGAACACATTCCAAGGTGGTTTTTGTCAGTGGACATGGTAATGATTTACATGATATGGCAATGATTTACATGGAAGATGTAAGCTTCATTAACGATTTTTACAGAGATCTTTATCGTCACAGAGAATCTATCGGACATATTTTTGTGTCTACGTTTGTTTTGTTTCATTACTGGAATCACGAATCAGATCGTCACTGTACTCAAGGTTGCAAGGCTTCGCATACATCTGGTCCTGGTTTGTTTACTACGTCTTTGTTATTAGCTTAATGCCTTCTGAACCAGTCATACTTATTTATGTGAACAAAGTCATTGTTCGATTCGCTTATTCATATATTTGTTAGCTTCTAATACTGATTGGGTCTCTACTTGACAGGATTCCTCAAAGGTTCAAAAAAAATTGACAAAATATATTTCCACTGGTAAAGGTACCCTTTCATTAAACCTGTATTTCACTATTAGGCTTTGCCATCACAATCGTCGTTGTAAGTTGTAACTACATTTACTGTCTGTTCTTTTTGGGCTTTTTGGGCTCTCTACATAGTTATGTTGGACACATCACAACATAGGAATCTGGTCTTTTTAAGTTTCTGCAAATATTCTACTTCCTTAATAAGGCTTCTGTCCCATGTAAATGTTAATTGTAGGTTTTATTGGGACATCACATAATAGTATGTGCTATTTGGAATCCTGTGTTCATGGCCTAGAGCTGTCCTTGGAAGAGATCTTGCTTGATTTGGCACCGTCAACCGGAAGGATATCAGGTACTCCCTCTGCATGGACCACAACTAGATGCAAAAGCTTTAAGAAAGAGAAAAATTTATGCTTTTGCATGGAGCGGAGCATGCACTGCGTAATTTTATACTTTTGCAGTCTATATACAATTGTGTGTGGCCTGTGTGTTGTGGAGAGAGATTTAATATTCCTTTTATATATGCTGGTATATTGAGTCGAATTTTTTCCAGGTCTTAATATTATGTATGCAGGTCTGGACATTATTGTTGGGATACCATTGATTAGTCAATATTTTTGCATATTTAAGTACCTATTTTTTTGTTTATTTTCGTAGTATTAATCGCTTATTTATTTTATTTCAGGAAATTGTAGATAAAAAAAGAAAGAAGAGAAAATGCAAGAAAAAGAAGAAAAGGAAAAGAAAAGAAGAAAAAAAAGAGTTGGCAACTAAGGGACACATGGAGGGCCACAATCTTCCCAACACACAAGGCACATGGATGATCAAGATTGAGCCACCCTACCCCTAAACCCTAATTCTTTAGTTATAAATACCCCCTTCTTTTTACTTGTAATCACTAACCTAGTAACCTAGCTACCTACCCACCTTTTCTACCTAGTCATTTCTATAGTTAGCATCTTAGATAGATTTACATTTTGCTAGCCCCAATTTCCTTTCCAAGCTTGTATACATTTTTTAATTTCTATGCAAATCTCTTTTAGCTTAATCTTGTATTGTCTTTTTAATTTATTTTCTACAAGTTGTATGATTCTTCTAAGTACCACCACATGCTTTTAAGCTTTTGGGAAATGAAGAATCATTGAGCATTGTGATTAGTGTAGATCTCTTAATTTTTAGTTTTAATTTTTAAGAAGAAAGTAAAAGCTCTAGCACAAAAGATGATTTGTGTGGGGGTTTAGCTTTAAATTTCAAGATCACTAACATAATATCAATTCGGCATTTCCTTAATTTATTAAACAAGTTTAGTAGCACAGATTAATATGCTTTGGTTTAGTTGTTTTTAAAACCCATTTCGTCCGTTTTTAAACTAAAACCCACCTCCCCTGTTTTAGTTCTTTCGAGTTTCGACACACCCACTTGCTCTGTTTTCATTTTAAAATTAAACCCCCCCCCAGCCGAGTTCTTTGTTTGTTTTCTCCGAGTCACCCACTGCGTCAGTTGTCCGAGCAGCACCGAGTCTACTCTGTTCGGTTCTTTTTTCTCTTCATTCCGAGTCGTTTTTGCTTGCCTGGGTTTCGTTTGCATTCTCTGTTGCCGCGTTTTCGTACGAGTCACTGGCCATGGTTTTGTTTAGTCGAGATTTGGGTTCTGTTTAGTTAAATACAATCATTGCTTGTGTTCGAGTTTGCTGGGTTTGTATTACCGAGTTGTGGAAGTTAAGTAGCGAGTTCATCTTTCCGAGTCTGCTGTGTGTTGATTTCTGCCCTGTTTTAATCAAGTCTTGGCTGAGTTCCGAAGCTGTTCTGTGGTTCCTTTTCCTGAATTTCTTGATGGTTTTTTTTTAGTTTTGTACGAGTTTATGGAGTTGTTCGTTAAATCTGTTGTTGAGTGTTAATTCTGTGGTTGCGTAGTCGATAGGTGTGAGTTGTCGCTGAGTTCATTGAGCTCTGTTTCGAGTCTTGTAGTTTTAACTGGGTCTTTCCTGTGGTTTATGTTTTTGAATTTTAGTTGTTTGCTGAGTTTTGTGCGTAGCCGAGTTGTAGTGTTCGATTGAGTCATGTACCGTGTCTGGAATGAATGTCTGGGTGGCTGTGTAATGTTTAATGATCACGTTTGTTTTATTATAGGCTAAAGTGTGAAAATTGGTTTTGTAATTGGTAACGTGAATCTGTCGAACTTTAGTTTTAAGGTTCCGTTTTGAATTTGTTTGCTTTGACTTTAACTTGTTAAGTAATTTTGATAATTAAAGTTTTGGCTCATTAAGGTAAATCGGATTAGATTCTAAATTCGAGTTTTTAGATAATTACAATTAGTTTTATTTTAAAAACATATCCTTCACGATTAATTGTTCTAATCCGCCTAGGTTAATAATAAGGATTTGCGAAAATTAATTTTAATCTCTGTGGATCGAATCATAAATATTAAAACGGTGATCGTGCGCTTGCGATTTAAAGGTAATATTTCTAGCACATCAACCATGGACATGATTCAACTTATGCAAAAAGGGAGTATATGATGGCAGTCAAGAAATAGACTATGAGACTATTAAGTTGCAGCGGCAACTATCTAGCTAAACATTCGGGTGCTTGAGGATTTACTTATGTTCTGGTATTTTAACCCATGGTACTCATGGTTGTACAGTTGTTTTTTAAACAAGAGAGAAAGCCAAGAAAAGCCAATTATCCTAGCAGAATCTAGGTTTCAGATTTATCAAAATTCAAACAATTTTACTGCTAAAAGTCGTGGAAGAATTTTCAGGTTAATTATTCTCCATTTGGATGAAGTGATTTGGTTTTCATGTGCTTCTATGTCACTTGATTGTGCACATTATTTAACAAATTTGGCTCAGTGTAATCAAATTTTGTCAAGAAGATGGCCAAATTTATTTCATCTCTTAGTTGAATTATCCTTACCCTCTTTCTAAGAGTCGAAGTTGAATTACATTTATTTAAAAAATAATATGTTTTGCTAAAATATTAAAAATAAAATGTCTTACTATAATATATAATATGTATATTCTATAATTAAGAACATATCACAAATTTAAAACTGATCGGAAAAATTTAAATTTTACAATTTTTTTTTCTCAGTTATATTAGAGTGCGACAAAATATACTATGAAAGTCTTAGTTATAATGTTTATTTATTTTCTTAAATAATAAATTACTCAGAACTAACGATCGTGTTAGCACGCGGCATAATTCTCTGGATCGAGTCTGTCAACACAGTCACTTGATTCATCGTCAGCATATATTTGGGTTCACAATTAAAACTCAGAACCGTATCAGTTTAATGCACTAAATTTCAATAATGTGATACCCAAAATCGAGTCTTTTATCATTGTTCAGGATAATATCTAACAATATTAATGTGATTAATGTCGAGTTACATGATATGTTATTTTGAGTTATTATGTAAAAACAATATCGGCATCAATTACACGTTCACCAAATGTAAATCATATTGATAATATTAAAAAAATGTTTTTAAAAGTGTTGGTAAGTTTGGATTTTTAATGTTGTGTGCCAAATAATTAAGGATTTAATGATGCACTACCAGTAAATATACATAAATATGTTAAATAAAAATTAAATATCTAATGTAAATATTATTTTAATTTACTTTTTTGACCTCATTTTAAGGAAAATTTTAATAATTTACCCGCACGCGAAGCGCGGGCATAATTCCCTAGTAGTTACAAGAATGTGAAAGACCAAAAGTTTGGAGGATGAAAAGCCAAAAGTCTATCCTTGAAAGGTCAAGAACATCCACACATATATATTATTTATAACACCCCCTTGGATGTCCGTCAAATGAAATAATGTCTTGTTATAGCCTTCCAGGAAAAATCTTTTGGGAGAAAAACCAAGCGAAGAAACAAAAACATTTATTTCATAATGTGTACGTGATGCTGCCTCGTTAAAAACCTTTCCAGGAAAACCCAGTGGGAAAAACCATGGATAAGGGAAAAAGAGTGCAGCATGCATTTGCTCCCCCTCATGATAATATCAAATAATATCTTTGGGTTGATGAGCTCCTTTGTTCCAAAACTTCTCAGATAGAGATGTTAAAAGTGTTTTAATGAATGCCTCATTGAGTTGTGTAGCTATCATCATATGCAGTCAATTGAGCTTTCATATTTATAGTTGGCGGAGTTCTAATCTTTGTATAATATCATAATGTTGTCATGCTGTAGTGTTTTTCCAGCTTTAGTCATCTTGGATTGTTGAAGTCAAAATATTGTGATAAGAAGTTCTTGCAACAACTCATTTCATAGCAAAAATCTCCAATATAATTTTTGATCCACAATATCATAATTGAAATGAGGACTTTGCTCCTGCAAAATTAACTTAAAACCCTTATGAGATAGATTAGTTGAGATTAAATAAAATTACAGGATTCAGACGCCTTTAGAGCGAGCGATTGCTTAGCAATGGACACTAATCAAAAACGGAAAACCTGCTTTTAATAAATCTATAATAATGTCAAAACATGTTTAATAAAACATGTTTTACACGAAGTACGGTACTCCAGGACCGAGAATTTCTTTCTTTCTACTATCCACAAAGTTTAGTGGACTATCATGTATTTATAATCCTTATGGGGTTTAAATATAACAAAATATCACTCATTCAGGAGTTTATTCTTCTTTCAGTATATATAACACGAAATATTTTATCACGAAAAGTAACATATATCTATTTTAATTATGAGGTGCAACTCATTTCAATGTCAACTAGAAACACATTCTAGTTTGCATTTGCTCTGGCCAGAGACTTTATGAGTTGTCACCTATATTTTGATATACAATGATAACATATATATATATATATATATGAGTCAAATTCTATGGAGTATACAAAAACATTGGAGTATTGGAGTACGAGTTACAATGTTTTAGTTTAATCAACAATAATATCTTTCATTATCCAAATTTTTATGTAATTTATCATGTATAAGTTGTCTTAAGCAAAATTATCAATCAATCAATAATATTTTTACTTTAACAAGTATTAAAATTCATGTCCTGGTTATTTGTTATATTGTAGAACATAGTATTCTCTGATTTATAAAAGTAATTGTTCAACATTTTGTTTACAATGTTTATATTGCAGAACATAATCTGCTGGTTGTCAGAATGATTACAAATATTGTAGGACAAAAGAAAATTGAATTTTGATGACTAAATTAAATTTTTTCCAAATTTCTACTCCAATACTCCTATGAGTATGTCTACTTCATAGAACTTAACTCTATATGTATGTATGTATGTATGTATGTATGTATGTATGTATGTATGTATGTATTACAAGACATTACTCATTCAGTCATGCTTATTGTTTCTGCAATATTCATGCCAAGCAAGGCCAAATTTAAGGTTTGTAAATTTGATCTCTTTTGTATTTAATTCACTTGTTTGTTTCAAAAATATAATAATCAATCTACATGCGTAGTATAGCTAATACATGTATGTATAATCTGTTAGATTTTGTATACATGATTGTATAAAGTTCTAGGTGTTTGTAATAAAATCAGTGATGGGCCAATTGTGACTCACTTAAAGCAAAATTTCATCTATGTTGGGACCCACTTTTGTTGACTATATCTCTACAGTTGAGTCTTAATTCGGCAATGTTTGTGTTCATCATGCCTCTTATGGTAACAGGGAATAAATTTCTGTTAATAATTATCTGTATACTCCCTTTGTTTAATATACGATATGCTAGTATCTGATAAAAAAAATTAATCTCATTTAATGATGTGTGATGTTCATGCGGATGGGGTCCATAGGGAGAATCATGAAATTACACTACACGAGATTAGAGATGTTGGAACTACATTTTTGTTCTCAAATTGATGATAAAATTACATATGTTGCTCAGTCCTTTTTTTTATGATGGTGATATGGATCCGCATGAAGAACTTTCAGGAGGAGGTAAATTTGCAGGTGATATGGATTCGATATCATGTCGTTCCCATTATAATCATGTGCCAACAAGACCCAGAACTCATCGAGTTATTGTCCGAATTTCGGCTGCTAACCCGGAAAATGATGTGTATTACTTTTAATTTGATCGTGGATGAAAAGAATTTGAGTGAAAAGGTGGGGACAAGGACAACTTGTTTAGTACTCAGATGATTGTAGATAAAAAGAATTTAAGTGAGGAAGATGGGGACAACTTGTGTAGTACTTTGATGATTGTAGATGAAAAGAATTTAGGCACTAAAGATGGTGGGGACAACCTGTGTAATACTTAGATGATCGTACATGTAAAGAATTTAGGTGTTGAAGATGGTGGTGATAAATTGTGCAGTACTCAAATGATGGTAGACGAGAATAATTCAAAAAAATGTAAAAAATGCTCAAGTGACGAAAATTGTATTTTTTTGTTGATGATGGTAAGGAGGATAAGAGTTTTAAGAAGAAGAGGCGAAAGAATCTGAGAAAAGAACAATGGCACTTGGAAATATATTAGAAACTACGGTAAAATTTTCCACCCTATGAATTGCCTCAAAATTGTGAGATTACATTAGTAGGTTGAACTCGGAGTCACCATCGTTGTTTGTTATGCATAAGGTCTTGCATCCCACTAAGATTCATCGTAGCAAACTGTCTGTCTTTGCCAGCCAAAACAATTATCACTTGATTTTCTCGCCAAGTGTGTGACTGATACCGAGAGAGAAATCATTGTGGGAAAGGATCATGTAGAAGTGAGTCTGGTGGATAATAAGATGCATGGGTATCATACATTTAACTTGTGTAAATGGGATATGAACTCGTCTTCAAACTACTGTTGATTGCAGCCTGGAGAAATGTGGTGCATGATAAAAAATTTAAAGAAGCGGTTGTTCAGAAGGATGACACAGAGGACACAATTGTGGTGGTGAAAGAGGATGAAAAAACTGAAGTTAGACGTGGTTGTGCATGTATAGTGTCTTCACAAAGAAGCAAGAATATAGTTTGCACTTAACATACAAGCTATGACTGAACGTAGTGTTACAAGCAGGATTAAAGGGCGTGACATTGTTGCATAGATACTATCAGACTAATCAGATTCTATAATCTTGTACATGTTCTTCATTCGACATACCGAAACATGAAATTTGATCAAATTTACTTCAGTCTTTCCCCGTTATGCAACATTTTATAGTTTTGTTAATACTATTAAAGGAATGCGGAATATTATGGTAGTTAACTTAGCCATTATGATTTCGCAATTTCTCAATCTCTTTTGATCTTGCGCTACAATGCATTCCCTTCTTGAAATGTTTTCACATACCTCGATGGTCACTTCTTGAAATTGCCAACCAATATTCTTCTTCTTCACTCGACTCATGATAATGCTAATTACAAATTTTATGATGGAGAGGTAATCTTACTTTTTTGTACAAACACATGTTATCATTTAATTATTTGTCTGATCTATTTTGATTTGTCACGTCAAGTCTGAAGAGGCAGTATCGTCGATTGTAAGTAATCTATCTAGATTATAAATTTGGTAATTAACCATTTTTTTCTCATAATTTATATATTATCTTGTTTTCTACTATGTTGGGACTTCTAAATCTTTAAACATACCAAATATTATTGACAATACATATGCAATTGTTGAATTTGATAATGGATCACGTGGCATGCTTGACCTGTTTATGTTTGTTGAAGATAGTAACAATGAATAAGAAATATATGTCATCGGTGATATTGGAAATGTGATTCTCTCCGCCTGCTAAACTTCTTAAACAACAATCTCTCCCGTGATTGCATCCTGATTGACATATAAGATGGACATGATAACATGCACTTGAAATATCTAATATCTTTAGAAATATCTATGCCCATATTAAAAATATAAAATATTATCCATATTAGTAAATAATAATTTCGATTACTAATATGTAAATAGGTATATTTGATAATATTTGAATTGAATATGAATAGTTATAGTTGATAAATATCATTATATAATATTATAATATCAATAAATGTATAATATATTAAGAAAAATTAATAAACTAAATTTATTTTCATTATATAACACACACACACACACACAACATAAATATGATATATTACTATACTAAATTACGAATATCATATTGTGCAAATCTGTTTTTTAACAACAATAAATATCACATTTATTCTCCATTTACCTAAAAAAAATCACCTAATTTAATCTGAATTAGGAGATTATTCGAAATTCAAATATTATTTGTCAAATTTAGATTTAAATGTCATTTTTTGCATATTTCTTAAATCTAATTTTGAACGAATATTTCAAAAATTGTTGATTATAATTTATAAATATGGATTCAAAATTTTGAAATTAAATTCAGATATTAGTAAATTTGTATTTTAAATACCTTTTTACATCTCTGCTGCATATTATGTCTGGTCATGAAATAATGTAGAAATGTGCAATATTTACAAATAATGAATTATAGAATTACAATTAAAAAAAACTGATAAAGCAAGCACAAAGTATACGTATCACAAAAATTGAATTCGAAACAATACAATCCATTATGAACTTTTTTAATATGAATAGGGTTTTATAAGTCTTCCTCCAAGCCAATACAAATCTTCTACTTTTTTCTTTTATGAATAAGATTTATAAGTATTCTATCAATCAAATATAACTCTTCTATTTCTATTTCTGTTATGAATAGGATTTTCGTAAACCAGGTTTGTTCCTATACATATCACAAAAATTACTCATTCAGTCGTTCTTGTTGTTTATGCAATATTCAAACCGAGCAAGGCCAAATTTAAGGTTTGTAAATTTGATCTCTTGTATTTAGTTCACTTGTTTATTTCATAAATATGATAATTAATCTGCATGTGTAGTTTAATTAATGCATGTATGTATAATCTGTTGGATTTCGTGTACTTGATCGTATAAAAGTTCCACGTGTTTGTAATAAAATCAGTGATGGGCCCACTTGGACGAACATAGAGCAAAATTCTTTCCGGACCCACTTTCGTTGGCAATGCCTCTGTTGTTCGAGTCTTAATTTTGGCAATGTTTGTGTTTGATCATGCCTTTTATTGTAATATGGACTAAATTTTGTTAATAATTATTTGTATACTCCTTGAGTTTAACATATGATATGCTAGTATATGATATAAAAAAAAATCTTATTTAATGACGTGTGATGTTCATACAGGAGGGGTACATGGGGAGAGTCATTGAAATTGCAGTACACGTGATTAGAGATGTTGAAACTGAATTCTTATTCTCCAGTTAAGTATAAAATTGCAGATGTTGCTCAGTCATTTGTTGCTGATGGTGATAAGGATATGCACGAAGAACTTCCAGGAGGAGGTAAAGTTGCAGGTGATATGGATTCAATTAAAGCATGCCGTTCTTGTTATAACCTTGTGTCAACAAGACGAAGAACTTGTGTTTAAAAACTCGTAAAACTCAGTCGAATACTCGGACTCAGTGCTCCTCCCGCACTGATCTTACTATACCTCATGACTACTCAGATTTATGTTAGAATGGGGTCAAACTAAGGTTGACTATCGAGTACTCTGAGTAATATGAAAAAATTGACTGAGAAATAAAAATGCTTCAAGGAAATAAATAAAGCCCAATACGGGAAAGTGAAAAGTAAGCAGAAAGTGAATCTAACATAGTAACACTCGCTCGATAATACATTGTTAATATCAATCTCTCAACTTTGAATTTGAACTTGATTATCAATGTATGCTTTTCTCTATCTTAAACTCGTCTTTGTTTGTGATATTGTTTGTAGTTTTGAATAACAATACAAGTTTATAACATATTTGCTACCCCAAGTGTTTGCACCCTAAGTGTTTATTTTTTGTCTTAGTCGCTTGCTTTAACTATCAGTTTTTTTATAGTTTTAAAGTTGTATGTGGGGGAATGGAACCTTCACCAAATACAGAATCAATGGATACTTTGAAACCCAATTCAAATGATGTTGGATGGGAAGACGCTAGGCTGATCAATGCTACTAATCTTAGACAAGTGAGGTATGAATTGTGCAGTGAAGAACTTAACGGAAGTATCAATTGTCTTAAGTATCATATTACTGGAATAAAAGGGAATGTGAAAGGTTGTCCTTATTCCACACCTTTAGACAAAGAAAGGTATGAAAGAACATTAGATGAATTGAAAAAGAAAATAAAGAAGGGAAAAAAAAATACACATTCAGAAGGTGAGAGATACTATAGATATTGTTGAAAATGAAAGTAATGTGGTTGAAATTCAAGGTTCTGCGGAAAAACCACGTACACTTGGACATATGGATCAATTTAGTAGACCAATTGATCTAACAGATAAACTTTGGAGTTGCGTAAAAAGAGTAGATATCATTCAACGCCATAAACAATGATGGGTTTCAAAGATTCCATGAGGTAGTTGGATAGTTTGGTCCACGATATATAAAAGCAAGTAAATATCAACTGAGAGAGCCGCTCCTTAAGCAAGAAGTTGAAAAGACAAAACAATTGATGAAAGAACAACTGGAGTGGAAATCCAGTGGGTGCTCACTAATGACAGATTCTTGGTTTGATAAAAATAGACGAAGCATCATGAATCTTTGTGTTAATTGTAAAGCTGGCACATGTTTTATTTCTTCTCTTGAAAGTTCAGAAGAAGCACACACTGCAAATATATATATTTGAGTATGTTGATAAATATATTGGTGAAATTGAGAGTGGCAACATCATTCTGGTCATGTCAGATAATGCTACTAATAATATGGCTGCTGTAAAATTATTGAAGGTTAAGAGACTAAATATTTTTTGTATATCCCGTGCTACTCACACGCTAAATTTGATTCTAGAAGAAATTGGTAACTTTCAATGCCCTTTGTTTTTACGTTTAATTTCTTAGCTGTCTCAGCCTCGTATATTTTTCCACGCTTAGCAGCTGGATTTTTTTTATTGTTTTTTTTAACACTTAACAGGTAAGATTCGAAGAATTCAACATATAATTGAAAAGGAAAAGGCACTGCCAATTTTCATTTATGCACATCAAACGACGCTGACTTTGATGAGAAAATTTATAAGAAAAAGAAATATTGTTAGACCAGGGGTCACAAGATTTACAAGCTTGTTTCTTACTCTCCAAAGTATCCCGGAGAAAGAAGGAAAATTGAAGCACTTCTTCTTATCAAAAACATGGGGAGAATGCAAGTGGTCTATGAAATCAAAAAGTATCAAAGCATATCAAATAATTCTCTCAAGCTTTTGGATGAACATTGCTATATGTGTGAAATTATTTAAACTTTTAGTAAAAGTACTTCGACTTGTTGATGGAGATTGATGTGCTTCAATGGCTTTTGTGTATGGAGATAATAAGGAAGTAAAATCTGAGAACATTGGAATTAGTGTATGGAATTCGCTTATGTTGGAGGTTAAACATTGTAATGTTGGGTATGCAACTCTCCTAACTCTTTATGTTTAGATGCTAGTTATGGGAATATACTATTTGGACTGCATTGACTGCATTTTAAGATTAGTAAATTGAATTTAAAATTAATTATATATCATTTATAAAATGTTAAAATACATACTATGATTAAAAATTAATTTTATATTATTCTGATTTCTCAATAGAATACTCAGTACTCCGTCCCTTCGCCGAGCCGAATCGAGTTCTGAGTTATAGAATACCGCCAAGAACTCATAAAGTTGTTGTCGGGGTTCTGACTGATGACCCTGAATCTAATGTGTGTTAGGTCCAAAGTATCGTAGAAGGGGGGGTTGAATACGATACTCACTACAATTTAAAATTCTTTCGAATCTTGCGGATAAACAAATTGCAGTTCTGTAATGGGTTTCGTGTTCCAGATATTTCTTGGGTCGGTTTCTGAGGATATGAAAATATTAAACCAACACACAATATTTTCCAAGGTATATCTGTATATTGATAAATACCTCGAAGGTGCTACAAATCCAAACCCGAAGGTTGGCTACAATGACCACTCCTCTAAATATTACAAGCCCTATCCACTACAAATATTTATGGTACAAAACTAGGCTAGGGTGTGTGTATATTTGAGAGAGTTTGTGCATAGCACTTGGTCATCCATCCCGAAGGATGATGTGTAAATTGTGAGAACACAATTCACATATTTATAGGCTTTTCATAAACTAACCATGGTTAACGAGTTCGTCCTGGACGACTTGAGTTCGTCCTGGACGGATTCGATTTAACAAAATAAATCTAACTCCAGAATGCAGAAAGTGGCGCAAGTTCTATATACACACATATATATATAACAAAGTTGCGCTTTGAACATATATATATGTATATATAGAAAGTCAAACATTGCGCCAGTCAATTGTTGCGCCTTAACATGTCTTCACTGTTGCCATTGTTCTTCCAGTACTTGGAGAAATTTCAAGTAATCAAAGTTGCGTTTTGGACAAGTCAAACTTGGCGCCAGTTGAGTCAAACCTTGCGCTAATACAGTGTACCACTGTGTTTTGCCTTAGACACAGGATGAAACTTGCGCTTTAGAATCTCCAATGTACGTAGCGCCATCTTTGACTTGGGGTCAAAGTTTGCGCCATAAAGCTTATACTCAGTGTAGCTGTGAGCACTTAGAAAATTTCTAAGTGGAGAGGGATGTCGAGGCGCAAACTTTGACTTGGTCAAAGTTTGCGCTTCAACACAGTTGATGCCTTTCCTGTACAAAGTACTTAGACAGAATTGTGCATCTTTAGCTGAGGTTGACCTGAGTCAAAGTTTGCGCTTTGACTCTTGGTCAAACCTTGCGCCTAGTGCACCTGTATTAAGCTTTGTGACTTAGACATATTTGCACCATTATATATATTTATATTATATTATATTCATAATATTATATAAATATATGTATAAATAAAGATATATATATATAAATGTATATAAATAACATTTATATAAACATATAGTAATATATATATATACATATATTTAAATATATTCTCATATATTTAAATATATATAATATACATAAAATTATATGTAAATATAAATATAAATATATATAGGGATATATATATATATAATTACTTATAGATATAAATATATACATATATTTATGCACATAATATAATATATATATATACACTTAAATATATAAGTGTTTATGTAAAATATAAATTCATATACTATATACATATATATTTATTTAAATATATATACATATAAATATACATATACATATGTTTAAAAACATATATACATATATATTATATATATTATATTTAATTAAATATACATATATACATATATAATTATATTTGTACATATACAAATATATAAGTGCACACATATATAAAATGTCACTTCCTGATATGGCTTTCTGTGGAAGCTTTGACATATGGCATTTGAGCAGTAAGCTTTGGCATAACAGGCATTTGGCTTGGCTTGGCTTTGGAACAAATGACTTGATATGACTGGATCAATTCTTCGATCGATAAATACTTTGCAAAGCTCCGTACGTGCTGACGCTTAGTGCACTGGTCTGGTTCACAAGCGACTAACACTGAAGTTGAACATTGTACCTTCTTTGTCAGCAAACATTGATCAGTCGGTTCCGGGTTAGTTTATGCTTCAGTTTGTTGATTATAAATAACCAACCAAGATATATAGAAATATCTTGCTTCAGGGGTTGCACTGAAATCTTTCGAGTACTTAAACAACATCTTCATTGCTTCCACAATCTTGAATACTTCAATCTTTATTCTTCACTGAGGCATGAACATATTAATGAACTTCTTCCAGTGAACTTATTCCTTCAAGACTGTAGATGGCTTCTTCAACCTTTGTCTTCGTATCTTCCGATTCCGGTGCAGGCGTAGTGTTATTTACTTGTCCTGTTCTATTGTTGAGTTATTATCCCTATGTAACAGATAGGGTTGTCTTTACATTTAGACTTACAATCTCCCCCTATTTGTTTGTTAATCATAACAAGCAAATCCTCTGGAGGATAACTCAACTAACACTAGAAAAAGTAAAATCCTGGACTAGTAAATAATGCTACAAAGTTTCTGGATCATATAATACATTTCCAGATTTCATGAATAGAAATAACAAATGTGCATATCACCTTTATTTCTCTTGTTCTTGCTTACCTGCCAGATAATCCTCATAGTCTGTCTTGAAGAGAATTCAAAACATTCCATTATGCAAAGAACAATCAGCAGCTTCATTGAATTCTTCAGTGGTAATGAATGAGTTCATGTCTACCACATACTGAAGAATAAATGTATCACCTTATACTTCTCCTCCCGCTACCTTGATCAGGTTCCCCTTAGTGATAAGTAGTTGTCTCCCCTTAGATGAAAGATCAATCCTCCTCCTTAGTTGAAAGAAGAATCTCCCCCTCAGTAGTACACAGCTAAAGAGTAGTTTAATCCCCCTTAGTTGTAGACAGCTAAAGAAAGCTAACTTACTTTTTCTTCCCCCTTTCATAAATTCTCCCCCTAAATATATTCTCCCCCTTAGTTGTGGAATCCTCCAAGGATATGTGGTATCAAATAGGTCAAGGAACGTGTACAATACTTCCTGTACCAGAAGATAATCTCCCCATAAAGAACTAAACAACGCTAAAGCTGGGGTCGAAGAAAGAGTTCAGAAGAAGGGTTTACTTTGATTGGGTTGGTGCCTGTGCTGAAAGAATAGGTTCCAAACGGAAAAGTAAGGAATAAAAACTGACATTCCAGTAACAACATCCACTTTGTCTTTAGGTATAAATTTGGTAATTAGTGGGTGTCTCACTAAAATGTTCTGCAGGTGTATCACTCAACACTCAATTTTCTCTCGGTTTTTTGGGTAAGGGTGTCACTCACGAGTTCTGTAAGTGTATCCCACCACACAAATACTGAGCTTCCAAAATGCTGAGTACCTGCAAGAAAATCACCTTAGCCACCCTTAAAGGGGGTCACCGGTGGTGCAATGGGAGTTCGTAATTCCCAGTCCCTGCAGACTCATCAGATAAATCCGAATCATAGTCCACAAGTTGCCAACCACTAAGTGGCTTATCCAATTAAGGATCCAGAGTTGTTTGCTCTGGGAGGTTAGACAAAGGCTTAATTATGGCAAAGGCCTAAGTCCTCCTCAATGTCTGTGAAGACACTTGATTCTAGAGAATCATCAACCATAAGTTCACATCGTGAAATGGAATGAACTATAGTTGCTTCCGTCAATTCTTTCAACAACTTGTGAGCTTTCAATACCGATTATTATTATATGTACCTCACAAGTGTTTCACTCTTCTCAAAATCCTATGTGTTTGCACTCACTCATGCTCACATATTTCTCATTCTGATATCTCACTGGTTCTTCTCAGAATCTCACCAAGTGTTTAACTCTCAGTGTTTGGCTCACAGTGTTTCTCTCAGCACTCAAAGTATGGTCTTCTGTACCTGCATGAGAAAATCACCATAGCCCCTTCAAGAGAGGTCACTGGCGGTGCAATGAGGTTTCGTAAATCCCCGATCCTCAACCGACTCATCAATAAGTTGACTCATAGTCAGAGAGTTGCCGATCTCCTATAAATAGGAAATCCATTCCGATTGGATCCAGATCTGTTCTTATCTGGGGAGGGAGACGAGAATCCTGAAGGTTTGGCAATTGAGATCCTCGTTTCCTCCTTACACCTGTAAAGGCATCAACCATCTTATCTACCGTAAAATGGTAAATGAAGAAGTTGCTTCTGGAACAAAACCTTTAACTTCACTGTGCACTCTCTTGTATTGTGTCCATAAGATTTTTTGTTTAGGCTCTTCATCAGAGTGATTACTGATGATGTGCTTGACTCAATACAAGATGCTCTGGCTGACGAGCGAATTTCAATGGACTCATCCTTTTGAGAGAATGATTCCAGAGACTGTTTAATTGCCTTTTCAGCTCTATATTCTTTTGAGAGAATACAGATGAGCAACAGTTACCTCAAGTTCAAAAACACCTTTTCTCCTTGAGAGGTAGAGCTGTGGGTACACTATCCCTCACATCCTTATTTGCTGCAACAAGTACAGTTTCTCCCTCATTGACCTCTAGTCTAATAAGTTCCTTATTACTCCAGGGGGAAAGTTGGGATGTGTTCTGAATTTGGTTTTATAGTCTGGGATAAAGATTGTTGGTTTTCAACCTTATGACTATCTAGGAAAGCCAAGAGGCTGATTAAGTTCCAAAGAACAGAAAGAGATATAAATGCACTTTAGAAAATCTATGATTTTGAATGAAAGCAATTGCATTTAATCTTTTGAGAAAAATGAACCAGTTGTGAGCGTAAAATGATTTTCATAAAGAATGACAATCACAACTGATGAAAGAATCAAAGTTTTCCATTAAAAACTTGTTTGAGTACGAGAGTCTGAATCTATGCATAAAAGTTTTAAATGAACTTGTCTTTGAAAAAGACACAGACTCTTGTTTCTCACTACAATTTAAAAAGGAAACAAGAAAATTTATGCGCTACAGTGTATAAAGAACTCGCCACAATAATTAGTGAAAAGGCATCATACTAGCACATCGTCAAAACAGACGTTGCAAGTGACAAAGATCACCAAGTACACAAATACAAGATAATCAATGTCTCGTCCTATGACGCTACATGTATAGATGCAAAATATTCTAAGAAATATTTATGAAATAGAGTAGTGGATACCAATTGTTGAAATCAAATGATAAGAAAATTTCTTTAAAGAAACTCACCACTCCAGAACATAAATATGAGACGGAATAAAGATTTTGGTTGTCTCCCTTGTACTCAGAATATTAAACACCTAAAATATATTAGCACTAGTGGTTTTAAGAAATATGCAACAATATTTCACTAGTGCCAATACATCACAATCAATTCAAAAATAAAACATCAATAAAGCATCAAAAATAGATACCAATTAAATATTTCAAAAATGAATCAATCATGCTTCTATTATTCTATCAAAGTCAATCATGAAACAAATAAGCATATAATTGTCATGGATCACAATTTAACTAAGATAAAATAATAATTACCTACGCAATATCATATAATTATCAAATCAGCATATAACAACTAAAATCATGACAATCATACAAAGATATACGCAAGCCCGAGGGAAAGTTGAAGAAAAGTTCACGAGTCTTATACATGTAAGCATTGAGTACAAGTAAACTCACACAACTCCTCGCAGAAAGTATTAACAATTAATATTAGTGATGTACATATAAGCATCCAAAATATCACTAACACTAAAAGTATCACAACTATATGTAGTTAGACATGAAATAAAATATCAATTAATAAATCATCAAATATCTAACACAAACAGTTATGCTTCAAGTATATACACTAATATAAATGGATTCAGCCTAGAGAGAATCTAAGTAACTCCACAAATACTAGTATATCATGACTAAATTCTAACTAGATTCTAACCACATACCAATTACTGATACAAGTCACAAGTCTAGAAACAAATAAGTCATGCTTCAGATTTTATACCTATAAAAATGAATTCAACCTAGAAAATAATCCTAAGTATGTTCACAAATACAGATATATCACGACTAGATTATGACAAAGTTCTCTACTAGATACCAATTGTTGAAGAGGTATAGATCAAGAAAAATAACATAATTAAGTCATGCTTCATGTCATCTCTAATCATTTAAATCATGAACAAATAAGTCACTTAATTGTCATGCACCATAATTTAAATAATTTGAAATAACAAACACTCATGCTAAAACATATAATCACCATCTAAGCATGCAAAACAATAAACATGGCAATCACATATAATAGCAAAAAGCACGAGGTACTGGATTTTAAATAAATTCACAAGTCCTATGTATAGACAATTTAATACTCATGAATTCATTCAAGAAATACGATAGACATGCTCATGAATGAAGTAATACCTTATAGAAAATATAGTATGTGATCCACTTGCAGTTGAGTAAAGTGATGAGTTGAATACCTCTGAGACTTGACATTTCAGTTGATGTATCTTTCTTGTACTGATCAAGTCCAGTGGTTGTTGGCATAAGTCTTGGCAGGTCTAGAATCTTCCAAAATGCGCATATTCAAAAGATCCTTGACTTCCTTTTATTGCCATCATTCTTTAGGCTAACTAGTAGGCCATAAAGAATTGCAACTTTCCAACAAACTCATCATATCACTAATCTGCATTCACTTAGCATTTATCTTGCACAAGTGACGTTAGTCCACATATAATATAATCATGGTATCACAGCACTTATATTTGTATTGTGTGTGTCTTGTATCATGAGAGGTAATAATTTGGATACCAAATATGACTCTAGCAAACAGATATTAAAATAATATGCTAGTCAGAAGTCATACCACGTCCGTGACGATCATCAGGTGTTGGACAGCAACTCATAGAGAGCTGGTGAAGAAAGAGAATACAAATTCCGTTGGATCTGCAACTGCAAAGTCCTTGAAATGTTGCATGAAGCTTCATCTTCTAGCTCACTGCATTATCCTGAACCCGAGTCTCGTCAATGGTGCTTTAGTTCAATCATGAAGGTCGTTGAGTCCCCTAAGATGTAGAGTCCTGAACTTGAAGATTCTGTTTCCATCATCTTCATAACCTTCTCCTTTGTAGTAACTCTAAGCAACCAAATTGGCTTGTCCCTCGTAACAGAGCCAAAAACATCCAGTTGGAATCTAAATACCCGACAAATACTAAATATTGAATTGTCTTTATGTCAGGGTATCAGAACCCGCACAATCTGCTTTTCAAATTGATTGAGATTACCTTGCTATGCAATCACTCAATCGGGATCCCTTTAAGAGCTTCTGAATCTTCCTCTAGTTTCACTTCAGATTGAAACCCAAAGAAACAACATCTTTTTACAATAGCTCTCCTAGTCTTCACTTCACCATTCGGAACACTTAAGAACTAGAACCCGGGAATGATATTGACTCCAAACCCTTTGTCTAAGCAGATACGTTCTTGATATGTCCTGTTCATCTTCAATGTGGTGTTGAGTTTGACTAGTGGATCCACCAAATGCTCCCCCTAAGCTGTTGCTGGGATTTTCTTAACAATCCTTATCCTTGCAAAGAGATTCTGCTTGGATTGAATCATCATAATACCAATGATATCACCATTAACAGCTTGGAGCAAAGTGTCGTTCAATATCCTGTCCAGACTTACAATCACCTTCTGTTGAATAATCATAATCACCCTGTAGACTGTAGACTCCATTGAGTAGCCGAGGAAAATATTCTTTGAGCTTTAGATGCAAGACTTGCAAAGATGCATTTTCCTCCAAACACATACCAAAAGATAGTGTTTGCTTCTGATTGGCCACTAACAAGAATGGTGTCTTTCTAGATTTATCAATGATCAGGGTTCATCTTGATCATCCTTCATTTGTGACGTCTTGTCCTTTGAACACATACGAATAACACGAAAGAATCTAGAGTAGTCAATGATCATCGCAAAAAGAAATCTGGATTTGTTTGCAGACATGACATTAGCTGCTCCGTAGAAATCCATACGTATCATCTGAAGCGGCTCAGTAATATTGATCATATCTTTGCTTCTGTGCGATGCTCCTTTGACTTCCCTATTGACATACCTCATAATCTTCATCCATAATGAATTCCAGATGAGGCAGTCCTCTCACCAAATCTCTTCTTACGAATAAAAAGAGCTCCTTGTTTTGACATACAAGTGTGAGAGCTTCATGTTCCATAGCTAACACTCATCCGATGAAGCTTTACTATCGAAATAGCTCACTTCATCTTCAGTTGAAGTTCCATATTAGCTACGAGCAAAATTCACATCCTTCTTGATTTAAGATAAAACACTATTCCATGAACTGACATAATGTCCTTTGTCAGAGAACCGTCTCATGCTAGGAATTTGTGTGCTTTGACTCTTTCAAGAAAGATATGTTTCCATGATGACATTCCAGGAAAACAGGCATGTCCCGCAAGGAAATCTTTGTTGTCATCTTTCAAAGATTATTGACGGAACTGCTCACACGATCACATTTGCTAACAGGGTACTTTTGGTGAATCATATGATTTCAGCTACTCAGCAAACAGAGTGCACCAAAAATCATATGGAACATATGTAACCTGCAATCACAAATGGAAAGAGTTCTATGGTCCCCAATCATAACTGGGTCCGGATGGATTAGAGATTTTTTCTTTAACAGTGGTAACAACAGAAGCAACCTTAACATGCTAATTCTTATTTAGACATTGCCCTAATGTGATTCTCAAACATGCTTTTCTAAAATCAATGCAAGTACAAAGACATGCATTCATGACATGAAAATAAGCAGACATGATGTTGAATACACATGGCAAACAATCAAAGATAAGACAAGAGCAAGATAGGCAGTTATGCAATTCAGAAGATTCAGTACTCTCTACTTAAACCAATTAACACAAGTGTAACAGGTAGAAAGCAGAATTACAGATATTCAATAATCTCCTAAAAGCATAATGATCATAGACAAATTAATAATCACATTATCAATTCATACTAATCCCACTCTATTGATATATGGCATTATACTATCTCTATAACCTAAGTCAGTTTTAGATCTAACATGAAGTTCTAAAAGTTCTACTGACACAAGGTAGACATTCCATCATAGAACAAAATAAAATCCTTAACAAACAATTCAGATTAGATAAGCAAATCTAATTGTACTAGGGAATCTGAAAGTAAGTGTTTTAACAAAGTTATACATGCTAGGATCATAACCCCTAAAACTAAGAGTTGTGTTCCAAAGGAAAGCTTCTAATCTCACCATTGCAAATAATCAAATCCTAAATATTCATACACATGTTAAGAATCTGCTAAAGACACATGCACACGATTATCATCAATCCTAGTTACCAGAACAGTGATCTAGCATACTAGTCCAATCATTATCTATTGTGATGCTATCATGCTTGTGCTTGTGTGTTAAACAATTCTACTCAGAGATTTATAACATGCTTTGAATATAAAGAAATATGTATTGCATAGATAGAAAGAATTCATACCTGAGATGTGCGAGTTGAGTCATCTTCAGAGAATGCTAGGATAGCCAGATAACCATAATCATCCTTCTCATTAGCAATTGATCCATCTCACACCTTTCCTAAAATAGCATAAGAACTTGTTGTGATGTTTCTTTCAAAACATCCACTTGAATTTCAGACAAGCCCTATCATCCTTGTTTGTCGAGGCTTCAAATATATATAGCAACCCTCTTTTGCTAAAGATACCAAAAATATTGTGTGCGCTGACCAACTCAGTTTTCAAACAGCCTGTTGAATTGAACCCTGAAGAGTCTCCACTTGAAACCAATGGATTCCATCTGAATCTGACATGACTAAACCTCTCAGACAATGTTATGCTAATCCTTGAAGTTCTGTCCTCACATTCTTCAAAAGTGTTAACTTTCGTCGACGTGAGCTTCCTCAAATTCAGTAGTTACAAACTCTTTTGTTCAATCCTAAGGTTCTGACATAAATGCACGAAACTGATTTGGTGCGGTAGTAACTCGATAATGATATCCTTAAACCTCCACAGTTCTCTGTCTTTGATCTCAGCTGATTCCAGATAGATTTAGCATTGGTACAATTCACTAGGTAATTGTATATCCCTGAATCACTGAGTTAGATTGAAATCCCTTGAAGATTCGTCCGTAAAAACTTCTCTTTTCCTACTACCAGTGGTGCCATTCAAAGTTGACATTCCGAGCCCTGGAAAGATGCTTCACTGCAGATGTAGCAAATTTCCATCCTGATCTGGTGATCTGATAATCAAGTCGGAGTAATTACTCAGATCAAGGCCTGAAGTGCCTTCTTCAAAATCCACTCTTAGTAGTACCAAATTAGTCTTCAATAGAATCTTCTTCGAATCACAATCAGCTTTGTCGAACATAGAAAACTGCTTCTAATAATCCTTTGAGTAATCAATTGGATTGGGTCATCAATGTACTTCCATTACCGGTTCTGAGAATCTGGTATTTGAAATCCCGGTGTTTGTCTTGTAATCTGTCAGCCTGATCTGTCTCAACTAAATGTCAATCTGATTTGTCTTGGTGTAGAATAATTAAAAAGGTTACGGGACACTTGATTATTTAAACTAAGTTTAAATTATAAAGAAAATAAATTTTAAAATTAAGTTTTAAAAGATGAAAGAAAATAAAGTATAAAATAAACTTAGTTAAATCTATAAAGTAAATTTAATTATATTTAAAAAATAAATTCAAATAAATTCATAATAAACTGAATAAGTTTAGAATAAATTTATTTCAAATTCATTTAGTAAATATATTAAAATTTATTAGATAAATTTAACTTTTGAAAATATTCAAGTGTCTCGTCTCCAATTAAATCATAGCTTCCAGAACAAATGAATTTGAACCCTTGAACTTGAACTTATATCCATAATCAGTTAAATCCTCTTAAATTTATATTTTATATTTTAACTTAAATTTAAATCATAAACTATACAAATTTAAATAATAAATTTATAAAAATTTATGATAAACTTGATAAAGTCTAAGAGTAAACTTTACAAGTCTAAAATAAATTTAAGCAAATTTATTAAAAGAATTTAGCAAAGTTTATAAAGTAAATTTAATTAAGTTTATAAGATAAATTTAATTAATTCATAATAAACTCAATTAATAAGTTTAAAATAAATTAAGTTAAATTTATAAAATAAACTTATTAAAATTTAAAATATAAATTTATAAGTCCTGGTCCAAAGTTCAGTATCCGACAGATAATCCTTGCTTAGGCCTACGGACAAATTCAGCAACACAAACCGGAAGAACATTTCCCCTTATCAAATATCAAAAGCTAGGTTCTTGATTTTCCGTACGATAAGGATCCTGATTTGTATATCAATCAGCCTGCGCTCTGATGCCAATTGTTAGGTCCAAAGTATCGTAGAAGGGGGGGTTGAATACGATACTCACTACAATTTAAAATTCTTTCGAATCTTGCGGATAAACAAATTGCAGTTCTGTAATGGGTTTCGTGTTCCAGATATTTCTTGGGTCGGTTTCTGAGGATATGAAAATATTAAACCAACACACAATATTTTCCAAGGTATATCTGTATATTGATAAATACCTCGAAGGTGCTACAAATCCAAACCCGAAGGTTGGCTACAATGACCACTCCTCTAAATATTACAAGCCCTATCCACTACAAATATTTATGGTACAAAACTAGGCTAGGGTGTGTGTATATTTGAGAGAGTTTGTGCATAGCACTTGGTCATCCATCCCGAAGGATGATGTGTAAATTGTGAGAACACAATTCACATATTTATAGGCTTTTCATAAACTAACCATGGTTAACGAGTTCGTCCTGGACGACTTGAGTTCGTCCTGGACGGATTCGATTTAACAAAATAAATCTAACTCCAGAATGCAGAAAGTGGCGCAAGTTCTATATACACACATATATATATAACAAAGTTGCGCTTTGAACATATATATATGTATATATAGAAAGTCAAACATTGCGCCAGTCAATTGTTGCGCCTTAACATGTCTTCACTGTTGCCATTGTTCTTCCAGTACTTGGAGAAATTTCAAGTAATCAAAGTTGCGTTTTGGACAAGTCAAACTTGGCGCCAGTTGAGTCAAACCTTGCGCTAATACAGTGTACCACTGTGTTTTGCCTTAGACACAGGATGAAACTTGCGCTTTAGAATCTCCAATGTACGTAGCGCCATCTTTGACTTGGGGTCAAAGTTTGCGCCATAAAGCTTATACTCAGTGTAGCTGTGAGCACTTAGAAAATTTCTAAGTGGAGAGGGATGTCGAGGCGCAAACTTTGACTTGGTCAAAGTTTGCGCTTCAACACAGTTGATGCCTTTCCTGTACAAAGTACTTAGACAGAATTGTGCATCTTTAGCTGAGGTTGACCTGAGTCAAAGTTTGCGCTTTGACTCTTGGTCAAACCTTGCGCCTAGTGCACCTGTATTAAGCTTTGTGACTTAGACATATTTGCACCATTATATATATTTATATTATATTATATTCATAATATTATATAAATATATGTATAAATAAAGATATATATATATAAATGTATATAAATAACATTTATATAAACATATAGTAATATATATATATACATATATTTAAATATATTCTCATATATTTAAATATATATAATATACATAAAATTATATGTAAATATAAATATAAATATATATAGGGATATATATATATATAATTACTTATAGATATAAATATATACATATATTTATGCACATAATATAATATATATATATACACTTAAATATATAAGTGTTTATGTAAAATATAAATTCATATACTATATACATATATATTTATTTAAATATATATACATATAAATATACATATACATATGTTTAAAAACATATATACATATATATTATATATATTATATTTAATTAAATATACATATATACATATATAATTATATTTGTACATATACAAATATATAAGTGCACACATATATAAAATGTCACTTCCTGATATGGCTTTCTGTGGAAGCTTTGACATATGGCATTTGAGCAGTAAGCTTTGGCATAACAGGCATTTGGCTTGGCTTGGCTTTGGAACAAATGACTTGATATGACTGGATCAATTCTTCGATCGATAAATACTTTGCAAAGCTCCGTACGTGCTGACGCTTAGTGCACTGGTCTGGTTCACAAGCGACTAACACTGAAGTTGAACATTGTACCTTCTTTGTCAGCAAACATTGATCAGTCGGTTCCGGGTTAGTTTATGCTTCAGTTTGTTGATTATAAATAACCAACCAAGATATATAGAAATATCTTGCTTCAGGGGTTGCACTGAAATCTTTCGAGTACTTAAACAACATCTTCATTGCTTCCACAATCTTGAATACTTCAATCTTTATTCTTCACTGAGGCATGAACATATTAATGAACTTCTTCCAGTGAACTTATTCCTTCAAGACTGTAGATGGCTTCTTCAACCTTTGTCTTCGTATCTTCCGATTCCGGTGCAGGCGTAGTGTTATTTACTTGTCCTGTTCTATTGTTGAGTTATTATCCCTATGTAACAGATAGGGTTGTCTTTACATTTAGACTTACAATGTGCATTACTTCTGCCATACTAATTTGATAGTGCATGAAAAAAATGTGAGTAACATAGGTGGGGACAAGGACAACTTGTGTGGTACTCAGATGATTATTGAAAGGATATCTTCGATATTGATTTATTTTGGTATTTATAAAATAAATGTAAAATTTAAATCACCTAGATTCTCCCAATAGGACATTTAATTTAAATGATTACTTCTAAGTGAAAGGTTAATTTTAGCAAGTGATTTGAAAAATGATTTCCATGTCAAAAAAAAATATTTTCAGAGATTTCTTGTGCACTAGACATGCTGAGGAATATCGCCATTCTACGATTTTCTCTTTCTTACTATTGCAAAATCAAATTGACATGAAGATGAGAAAAAATATTTTTCACGTGTTGATATTCTTTAAAAACTTCATGTAACATTAATTTTCAAAATCTAGTATTTAAAGTGATTTATTCCCTATATTGTCAATTTCTTATTTTAAGGGATAAATTAACTTTAACTACTCAAAAAATAAATCTTTCTTTCCAAAACATCATTTTCTATCCAAAAGAAAGATTTACTCCTACATCTCATTAATATTTGGACTTACAAATATTAATATCAGTTTTTATAACCATATGAAATATTTTCTCTTCGGTCTCTCAAATTATTCATTTTTCGGAGAAAAATATTTTAATACTTAGGATGCTTTCCAAAATTATCAAAATCATGATTTATCATGATTCTCAATATTCTAAGTATTTTGGTTTCAAAAATTAGTCAAGGGTCTACTCGTTTTGACCAAATACTAATTTTTCCGGTTTTCATATATTTCCTTATTTATCGAAGGAAATTAATTTAAATACTCAAATATACTTCCCAACACTCCAAACTATTTTATCTTTGAGAGAATATATTTATAGTATTTATTCAAGTCAAATTTTTGTCCTAATCCTTTTACAAATCGTCGAAAGAATTTTCGTATTTTATCGTATCTCGAAAAGCGGTTTTTATCGTTTTAATTCCGGATAAAATACTTCCACTTGCTAGAATGACTTGAAACTTTGGGGATGTCATTTTTATATGTATATCCATGTTAGGTAAAAGTTTCGTAATTTTTCGAGAACTTTTGTCGGGGTGTGTTTTTCTGAGCCGTTGACCCGAACTTCGAGTGAGCGTTTGACCTAGCAAACTTTGACCATAAATCACCAAACTTGGCAGGATGCCATTTTCCAATATTTAGAGATTTATCATATTTTTGGTTGAATTTATTGAAGACTTTCGGAAATTTGTCATATTTATTAAACGATACGTGATACGCATTTAATTGCAAAACCGAAGCGTTTCTATTGTTTAATATATATTCAAATCTGATGAGAATAGTGGCACATGCTTAAATTCCCCACCATTCATCAAATTTGGCTCACATTTGGCCACATCACTCTCAATCTCACCATACACTTACATTTAATCTTAACCCTTCATTCTACCTAACCCCTCTTATAAATGAACCCCCACCCCCACCCATTTTTCTCAAGCTAAAAGCCATAGAAGTGCTGAGATTTTTGAAGTATACACTCTCTCTTTCATCTACAAACACTCTCTACAAATACTTCTTCTCTAAAACCTCCATTCGTATATATATATATATATATATATATATATATATATATATATATATATAGACACACACACATATATACACAAGGTTTTAGTTATACACGCTTTGTTCATCCAACCAAGCTTTGTCTCACCACTTTAGCTCATCAACCACTACTATCTTGCCTCTCAAAGGGCTTCCCAAATTCGTCCGTGTGCTTATAGTCCTACCGAACCTCCGGCGAACTTTCCAATCGTTCTCGTAAGTGGTTATATTTTTAGCTTCATTAATCCGTGTCTTAACCGACCATTTTATTTATACAAGAGCTCCTTATTATCATCGATCTACTCTCTACAAAAGCTCTTCATCTTATATCTCTAATAAAAGAGATTTCTTATTTCGAACAAATTAAATACACGAACTAAAGATTCGTGATATTCGAAATATACTAAGACGAACTAAAGTTTCGTGAAATATTCTAACGAACTAAAGATTCGTTATATTTGAGTTTTATTATACAAGAACAACATTTATATCATACGATCTAATATTCTCAAATATATATTATACAAACGAACATCGATTCTTATTATTTTATATACGAACTAAAAGTCGTATATATCTCAAAAAAAGATTTATATTTGACAACGGTCAAATCAATTACATAAAGCTTGATCAAATTCCCTACTAGCACCTTGTGTTCCGTTGGGAAGAAAACGATCTAAACGCTATTTATTTTCTTTAACGTTTATTTAGCACCTTAACTTGCCTAATCTAACTTTCCGCGATTAACTTGTTTCGTTATTTTTCTTACTTGGTTTAAGTCCCGCTAGTACCATTCGAGCTTCGTGGGATTAATAACCGAATAAGCCTACTATACGTATTTATATACTATTTGCACTTTATAGTTGTTACCATTATAAGTGTATAAATATTGTATTGTTGGATTTGCGGAATTTATATTGGCTTGTGTTAAAGTTAAAGAAACTCTCGACTCTCTCTTTACGAACTTCATTGATTTAATTTAGTCTCAAAAGACTACATAAAAGAGAAGATTTATATTAAAAAGAAGCAAGGACTTCTCGATTATATTACTTCAAAAATAGACGTATTTTCATTTAAAGAAGTAATCATATAAGTCTTGTGCCATCGAGCCTAAATAGACTTAAAACTTCGAATATAATTTATTCGATCTACACGGAGTTTATATTACATGTATTCTTTGATTCTTCAAGATCGTATATTTATCAAAGAAAGAATACTTTTACTGCACACATATATTATCTTTTATTTGGAGTAAGATATAACATATACTTCGATTTAATATTTATCACTCGAAAAGTATACAAGTTATAAATATTCTTTGTTGAATATTTTTACACTCGGCCTAGACATTTCTAGTCCAAAACTCTTTTTATAAACCCAAGTTATCTGTCGTAGATATTGTTTTCTGAATTTTGTATTGAGGAAAAGTGAAGTGAGGTGATCTTCGTTTCAAGACCCAAGTCCTAGATGTGCTAACGGGGAGTTCGTCGTCTTTGCACCGTGAGGAAGAGGAAAGACCCAAGATCTAAGACCTTTGTCCAAGACCCGCAAAAGTTTAGAAGTTCAAAGATTACACCCAGGGTACAACGACTTTTGAGGAGGTGGGGAGTTACGCTCCAAGACGAGTCTTGTAAGTTTACATTTATAGTGAGGAGGTAACGTGAAGTTACGCACCAAGATATATATTTGTAAAGGCTTCTCCGCCTACTGTAAAGGAGTATCTTTATAGTAGAGAAAATCTCGAGTTTGGGGAGGAGCTCGGGGACTGGAGTAGGGGTGAGTGGACTCCTTAGGTTGAGTTAGCCACCGCGAACCAGGATAAATCCTTGTGTGTGGTACTTTACTTTTTTGTTCTTTGCTTCCGCACATATATACTGCTCATACTCTCGATACAGGTTTTAAAAAAGGGATAAACTTTTTATTACAACACATAAATTTTTAAATTGATGATTAAGCTATTCAACCCCCCCTTTAGCTTAATTAACCTCATATCGGACCTAACAATTATAGATGGAAAGAATTTAAGTGCAGAAGATGGTGGGGACAACTTGCATGGTACCCTGATGATTGTAGATGAAAGAAATTTATGCGCGAAAGATGGCAAGGAAAAATTTTGTAATACTTAGATGATCGTACATGTAAGGAATTTAGGCGTTGAGTATAACTTATGTGGTACTTAAATGATAGAAGACGAAAATAATTCAAGAATCACAGTGCTAAAAATGCTCAAGTAACAAAGATAATATTGTATTTGCTGATAATGGTAAGGAGGATTTGATTTTTTAAGAGGAAGAGGTGAAAGAATGTTGAGAAAAGAACAGTAACTTTGAAAACATTAGACATGACTACAAAATTAACCACCCTCTGAATTGCCTCAAAACTTGCGAGATTACATTATTAGGTCGAACTTGGAGTCGCCATTGTTGTTTGTTGCACAAAAGGTCTTGCATCCCAGTGAATTTCGTCATAGCCAAAACCGTCTATCTTAGCCGGCAAAACCGTCATAGCTTCATTTTCGATAATTGATGACCTTGTCCATTGCATGAATGAATAAGATTTAGTATATCCATCAGTGTATTTAATTTACTTAAATTCATATGTATACGTATTAAAAAAATTTATTTTATTTTAAGTATTCAATAGATGAAATCATAATATATAATTATAATTCTAAGAATCGTATATATTTTAGAATTTTATATAATACATCTTCATAAATTAGTAAATTATAAAAAAATTATCGATATATTAATATTTCAATTAAGAGTTAATTACACTTTGTAACCCCTAAATTTGCTACAAACGCAATTTAGTACCTGGACTTTAAAATGTGACAATATACACCATATACATAAAATTCCCGTGCAAGTTGTAACCCCGTCACTATTCTGTCTAAATTTGCCGTTAACTTTAACTGTTTGAGAGCTAATAGTGTGTATATTAGTTTATAACAGCTACTTTACACCCCTCAAAATTTATGTATTATATTTTGAAATTATTTCTGAACACACACAACGATGAAAAAAATTTTAATTTTTTTAAAAATATGTATTTAGATTTAGAATCTGAATTTTTTTTAACATAAACGATGTAACTTATTTTAAAATTTTTAAAGTTTTCTGGTTCTTTGAATTCGAACCTTGCGGTGGACGGCACGGGGTACTTTGAGCAGTACTTTTTGATGCCGCGACAAAAGAGGACACAACATTTTCCTTCATACATACATTTGCATAAAAGTAGACAACGTGATCAAGAAATACCCCCACATTACTTCTGAGATGTGTGTTAAGGAGGAAAGATACCTTTGCTTAAAGGAACTCTTGTATTTCTAGAAGACGACAAAATAAAAGGTTGAATGTTCCCCTTGGAACAAACATCTGGCCATAGTTACATATATACGTGGTTTAGTATATTTGTAAAATCGATTCATCGAAACTTTAAAAGCTGTCCAATGACAATGATATATAAAAATTTTGGAAAAAGAAAAACATAAGGACCACCTGAAACAGTATGTAACCCAAAATTCTTGGACTTCAACACAGTTTTGTCTTGCATCATTCCAACTTCGTAGTTAACTAATATAACAAAGGGACGTAGTAGAAGAGTGAGCATGTGAACTGCTTTGTTAAGAAATATTAGAGGCCAAACTTTACATTTACTCACAATACGGAAGACAACAAACATTGTTCCACTTTACTCCTCTTCTGTGGAGAGCAAGGTTTTCTGACATTATCAAAATCATAAAAATATGTAAAAACTCAACAATAACTGCTGACTGAAGTACAGTCAATACATTTTAAATGACCAAAACTTAAATGGAACAACAATTTCAATCACTCACAAATATCCTCTCTTTTCTTAAAATATCACCATATTTCAAAGCTGTAAATTGAATTGAATAAAATAATTAGGCAGCAAATAAATATCGAAGAAATCATTGCGAGAATAATATGGAACAAACTCACGGCTTGTTATACGGTTTGAATTAGTATCAGAAGTTTGCATTTCATCCGCATCTAAATTATATATAGCAAAACTGAGGAAATTACTAGAGCACAGTGCATGAAATAAATACATCTATCTTTCGACGAAGCCAGGACTTAGAGAAAATTACCCAAGTTGGCTGAATAATGAGGCGGCGGCCATCTGAAAGCTGATTTTTCCCGAGAATCCATCTCTAATGTTCAAACCTGCAAGAAAAAGAAGACAGATACAGTGAAGACGGCGAGTTTCAATTGAAATGTAATCTGGAAAAAGTTTGAAGGAGATGAAGTTTAACCTAGATTTGTTGTAATTACTTTTCAAAATCTCGGCTTATAGACAATATGGGAGGGAGTGAACACAGAAATTTCGCCGATGAGCAACACGTGTACTGGCAGATGGTAAGAACGAGTTTGATGTACACGGGCGTATGTGTAGCTTATTTATACGGTGATTATTTTGAAATAAAAAAGAATACGCGAGGGTGTAATGGTCATTTGAAGAGTAAAAAAAGCAACAGACTTTATATGGCCTAAATTCTGTGGAGACCTTTTTTTTCTTGGAGTATTGGAGTCTCCATCCTGACCCTCCAATCTACTTTAATCCTACGGTTGGTGTTTTTTCTTTTTATAACTCTAAAAACCTGTAGTAATATACATTTATATCTCAAAAGATTTTTACGCCGTATAAGATCGCCCTATTCTGTTGTTCACTGAAATTGTTTTCCTCTTTTTCCAATTTGTCCATTTGCTACTACCTTCTAGGTTAGTTCTCTTCTTCTTGTTTTCGAAATGACTATTCTAGAAAAATAGTTTGGTATGTGTTTGTTCTCTTGTTCTTCAGTTTAATTTGTTACTATGTGTCCAGTGAGTCCGAGTTTAGCATTGTGTATCTCCACGAACTGTCACCCTGTTTTGTTGTTCACTGAATTTGTTTTTCTATTTTTCCAATTTGTCCATATGCTACTACCTTCTCGGATAGTTCTCATCTTCTTGTTTTTGAAATGACTATTCTAGAAGAAAAGTTTGGTATGTGTTTGTGTTCTTCAGTTTAATTTGTTAGTATGTGTTGTTCCGTACTCAATTCACGGTGTTGTTGTCATCCAGAAAAATATTGGATTTTGATTTTGGGGTGGGGGAGGGGGGGAGTTAATGAAGGCACTTGGTTGTAACTATCAAGGCACTTGGTTGTAACTATCAAGTGACAGGCTTGCAATCCATTCAAAGACTCCAAATTACGTGGTCTTTGCAGAGCCCATAGATAGATGAAGTAAATATCGGCTTAGTTTTTTGGGACTTGTAATGAAATCATTATGAAATTATACCCAAGGAATAATGGGAATAGAAGGAACACTTAATCACAGCCATCGAGCAAAGCAAAATTTAAGGTTTGTAAACTAGAAATAAAAACCTGAATTTTTTGAATACTAATACGAAGATACACATATATAATAAAATCTGAATCGAAAATTAAAACTGATTAACATTGTTATATGATAAAATAATATTAAAAATTTATAATACACTAAACAAATTAATAACATAAATTTTGTTCATTAATATGTTTTTTCATTTTAAGCACATGCATTATATAAAATTATATAACATAAATATGATATAAAATTATATAATATAAATATGATATACTGATATCTTATATCAAGAAATATCATATTTTGTAAATCTCTTTAAAAAGAAAATATTAAATTGATTCTCTATTTAAAAAATCATCTAATTTAATATAAATCAAGAGTCTATTTAAAATCCAAATATTATTTAGTATATTAGATTTCGATATCATTTTTAGATATTTCCGAATCTAATTTCTAATAATGTTTCCAAAATTATCACTTATAATTTATAAAAATGTTTCATTTTTAGATATTTCTGAATCTAATTTCTAATAATTTTTTCCAAAATTATCACTTATAATTTATAAAAATGTTTTTCTTAAATTTATATTCAAATAACACAAATCCGTTTATAATATCCTTTCACCTTTCTACACTTGCAACATTTAAAATTTATATAATTCTAAAATTATAACAAAAACAAATGATCGATAAAGGGGAAAGTAAAATAAATACCAAAAAAAATTGAGCTCAAAAAATACAAACGTTCATGAAGTTTTTCTATTACAAGTAGGATTTTATATAAGTCTTGTATTAATCCTATAATTTTTCTATTTTTTTTTCTTTCTCTGCTATGACTAGGATATTATAAACCAGAGAGTTCTGCCTATATAATATAGTATGACACATTACCCATTCGGTCATTGTTAGTGATTCTGCAATATAGCCACCGAACAAAGCAAAATTAAGGTTTGTAAATTTAATATCTCTTGTATTTTGTTTAACTTGTTTATTTCATAAATCTGCATGGTCACTTATTGAAATCGCTAAGCAATCTTCTTCTTCACTTAACTCATGCTGATGCCAAGTACACATAACGCAGACAGAGCTACATTCTGTGTCTCGAATACTCCGAATTGAAACTAGTCTTGTACTCACTTTCTTCTATATTTTCTATTTGGAATAGGATTTCAAAAATTAGATTTTCTTCTTGTTTACACCCCACAAAATCTTCTTGTATTATGCATTCAATTTAATAATTCTTTCTGAATTTCACAAAGCGAAGAAACCATTTTAAAAGGTCGAATTTTCTTTACCCACATGAGTTTTTTAATCTCTGTGTATATGCTCTTGCTACTGTATGTATAATTCTGTGATAATATTTATACCCATCTTCTTTAAGTTTGAAGAGTTTTATGTAGTTCGAATTTTGATATTACATGCAACAACAATAGTAACGAAATCCTGGTGGGACCCTTGTCTCAAACTGGGCCCCACTTTTGCTTATAATTTTGGCCTTTTGGGGTTTATGTTTTGCTTTTTTTTTGTCACATTGTTTTTGATTAATGTCTTGAATTAGTAGTCATCTTCATGTTTGCGAATGTTTTCGTAATTTTAGATAATTTGGTTGTGATTATGATGCGGTGTGTGCATGCAGATGGGGTCTATGGACGGGATGATGTTCAAGTTCACTAGGCCTGACACGTGTACAAACTCAAATTCTGCAAATGATGATGATAAACTTAAAGATCATGCTGAATATGTTGCTGAGGCTGATGATGAGAAGAATGTGAATGAAGAGCGTTCAGTAAATCAGTTTGCAAGAGTGACCGATTTGAAACAAGTGTGTAGCTCTATTCATTGCCCGGTGCCAACAAGGCCAAGAACTCCTCGAATTTGTATTGGGATAATCACCACTGATTCTGAGGGTGTTGAGTACTATCGCGGTGCTGGTGAGGTGATCGCGGATGAGAATGGTTTGAGAAAGTCCAGGAAAAGGCCTCGTGATGAGAATTGCGATGATCAGGTGATTGCAGATGGAAATTATTCAAGAAAATCCAGGAAACGGTCTAGTGATGAAAGTTCTGGTGTTTGTGATGATGGTTTTGAGGAGCAGAGCTTAAAGAAGAAAATGCAGCAAGATTGTAGTGTCTCTCAGGAGGAGAAGAGTTCTAAGATGAAGCAGCAAGATTGTGTGGTCTCTGGGGAGAGTTCAAAGAAGAAGCCGCGAGAATATGTTCTCTCTGAGGTAGAGCAAGATCATTTGGGCTCTGATGAAGATTACAGGGAGGAGAATTCTAGGAAGAGAAAGCAGAAGAGGGTGGAGCAAAAGAGAACAAATCCGAGAAAAGTAGTTCAAGTGTATAATTTACAGACTGATTTGCCTCAGAGCTTGAAAGAGTACATTGAAGGGTTGGACTTGGAGGCGCCGCCCTTGTTTGTTGCACAGAAGGTCTTGACTGCCACGGATGTCGACCCTCACCAGAGCCGCCTTCTACTGCCAAAAAGTCTGATCAAGGCTGAATTTTTCAGTCATTTTCTGACAGAAGCCGAGAAGGAAATGCTGACGATGGAGGCTGTGGAAGTGAATGTGGTGGATGACAAGCTGAGGGAGTCTTATGGTCTGCGCTTGGCAAAATGGAAGATGACCTCTTCTCTAGAGTACGCGCTGAGAAGGGGCTGGAACATGGTGGTGGAACAAAATAATCTGGAACCACTCAAGTTATCGGAGGATACTACAGACAGAATTGTGGGGATGAAAGATGGGGAGCTGTGGAAGACTGATGTGGTGGTTCTGGCATGGTGTTTCCGGAGGGAATCAGAAATCTGGTTGGCACTTCATACACAAGCCATGGTCGAACTTGATATACTTGGCGTCGGAGAAAACAGCGAAGGCAAGCGTTATATTACTGGCTAGGCCACAGAATTTTCAGATGGTTAAAATGGTAGTGTTAAGCAGCAATGTAGTTCAGTTGTGATCAAACATTAATTTTCTGTGTATAAATCAGATAGCCTTTTGTGAAGCATTATTCGTTGAGTATACTTGATTCATATGGTCTTAATATATGCATCAAAGCGTTATTCTACTCCTAAAACATAATTTCCTCGATCCACTGAAAATTAAAATGAAGGGTTCATACGAATTTCAGCTACATTGGATCACCACAACAATTTCCGGTAATATACAGATGACGAGAAAGAAAATCACGATCCCACAAGAATTTAGGGAAAACAGCCAACCACTAATTGATGCACAAGATATCTTCAGAGAAACTAGGCAACAAGAAAAAAAGGGCCAAACACACCAGAAAAAAAAAAAAGAAGCTCGATGATGGAACACAAGTGGTCAAGTCATTAACAACTCGCAACACGAACTAAAAAGCTGCTGAAATACACACTGAGCCGGATAAATTAGGTTTCTTGATATATAATAAACAGGCAATATTGTAAAGCAGCACACTACTACTCTGGCAGCACAATGGTATAGAAACAATAGAAACCAATATTGTCTGCAAAAAACCAATTATCATACTATAGGAAAGTCTATTATCCACACCATGCCAACAGGTAACTAGAACACTGGACTAATGACGAGAGCTTATCCTTCAAGAGGAGAAGAGTCCAATATATTTAAAAAGTATATACACCAGATAGGATATGGGAACATTCACAAATAAGATACAAGTGCTGCTACTATTTAGCTACCACAATGAAGAGCAAAGCTGCCTCCTAATTTCCTTCCTACTTCCAAACAGCAAGTGGGAGGTATACGACCAATCTGGCTTGAACTCATCCTTGAGGACCTTGACTGCTAGCTTTACTTCCAAAAATGGGTTGCACAGTCCTTTAATGACTGCTAAAGATTGTATCACTTACCGATCTGATGCCATCTAAAGTTCAAACTAACTGAAATGACCACAATGTAACCTTAAACTGCAGGAAAATACAGGTCATATGTTTTTGGCCAAAAAAATCGGTTACCTACCACAAAATACAGCATGTCAGTAGTGAAAACGCTTCATTACTTTTCAGGCTGTAACTGGCAATAATTAAAAGACTAATGTGAAGGCATGTTTTCACTTCTCAAGTGGGTGAACTATTTTTCGGACAGGTCAAGCCGTCTAAGCATATCAATAAATCCAAATCCTCTGCAATAACTTCTGAAACAGATTCCTAACACCAACCTGCATCTATGCCATGGGACAAAAGAAGCTTCATGGACAGCTCTAGTGGGATGGATTAAAATTTTTAAGTTTCCAAATCTTGTAAAAATCATCTAGGCAGATAAAAGGAATATCCTTCCTATAGATTTAGTAGATGAAGATACTTTTGTTGTCTCCTTTAGCAATTAGTCAAGCATTTGGCAACTAGCAGCATATGTCTATAAACCAACTCAGATTAATTTGATCTAAAATAATCAAAATGACTGTTTTAAAATTCAATACATGTGAAGAGAGAAGAGGGAAGAAGAAATTACAGCACAAAAAGACAAAAATGCCACCCGAACTAAATCTGTTTAAGTGTCTTGAGCTAATAAGCTAGCCCGTTATTATATATAATATTAATCAAGCAATTTATTTATTACGTGTCTACCTTCTTACAAATGATTATTCAATCATAATGTAGATCTTCTACAGGTTGTCAGTGGCATTACCATAACTGGTGACTTGCTGGATAATTTCAAGTCAAATTATAATCTATTAAAGTAATAATTTGACGGGTACAATATGCCATAAAATTGGTATAACACGTTATGCTCTACTTGTCAACTATCAGATTTAGCTTAGTTAGACTTAGGACAACCCTGCAGTTCCATGTTCAGATATTTGACAAATGGAAGTACAAACTTAATTCACAAACCTAATTTTTGTAGCTTCAAACTCTACTATTTCATCAAGGAGATAGAGATTGATTCCTACTAAAAGAACGGTAAGTTCTTTTTAGTTGTCAAAATAAAAAGAAGTCTTCTACTTACCAGAGTTACCAGCTGCGAAATAGTATTTGGGATCTCAACACCCTTGGGAGGCAGATGAGATTCAACACCCTCACAAGGCAGATGAGATGCAACAAAATGATCAATAACTGTACTACCTTGAATGTACATCCACCCCAAAGTGAGGTTCACACTGAATCCTTGCCAAGTATAGCAGTACAAAAAAAGAAACACAGAGAAGAACCAATTTATGTCTTGCGTTAAAAGAAACAAATAAAAGTTTACAAACCAAGATTATTATGAATTGAACAAAACATTTAAAAGCAGTAATCAACGGTTATATCAAAATAAAACAGACAGAAATGTTAGCATCTGTTCCCTGAAATTGAAATATAAGTCTCAAAATAATTCAATGGAGGCAACTGTCAATGAGAAATATTAGCATTTAGCACCATTCAGACTTGAAAAGCCCTCAAAAGACTTCCAGCTGGAGCAAGAAATCAACCGGATTGACTTAAAGATTTCTGCAATAGTAACAATAGCACAGCAAGAGTAAAGATGTGAGTCTGAAACTTCCAACAAGTTGAAGTGAAATGCAACACGAAAGTAATAAGGCTGACAAGAGCTCCAAGAAACCACACCCTGCCAAAGATTACGACCATGAACAAGACAAATAACTTAGATAAAGCAAGAGAACTCCAGAATCACAGTACAAGAGGTGGAAATCATGGATATATAAAGCTCAAAACTCAGACCTGTTTTATATACCAAACGCGCTAGTAGCTCATACTGAAAATTGATAGGGTATTTATTAGCACATACAATCACATATCTTACCACCCAAATTCCTGTTAACTCTTTAAACATATAAAATGAAGTTATTTGTAATACTTCAATCACTATTTCTTGTACAAGAAAAAAGTAAATATATTATTAACTTTTGAGCACTCATTTGTTGAACAGCACTGACCAACTATTACTGAAGAATTAAATTAAAATATAATTGCACAAAACATTCCATAAAAATGTTAACATGTATTAGTTACATATTCACTTTTCAGACAATTTGCATCTTCAATAATCTATTTTCTTTATTTGAACAAAAACCAGAAGCTGAAAGTAATAACAAGCGAATATTGTTTCGTAACAGATCAATTGAGCTGGGTACACCAAAAATTTTACAAGAATACAGATGCCGATAAAAAATTTGTGTAAAATATGGTCCTCAAGAAGATCCCAGCTTCAGAGACTCCATAATATTTACAAAAATAATGTGCATACTTACATTTGAGTTATGATCCATTGATCCTTGCCAACATACTGTTTCATTTCATCTCAGCCATGAACTTCTCGTACTCCGGGTCCGCTCCATATGTAGTCTGCTGATTTTGATCTGCAGATGGGACTGATGGAGGCAATGGCGGATTCACAGCCCATGGAGCACTTGCAAAACTCTGTTGTTCAGCTGAAGATTGCGGTACAGCCGGAGGTGGGGGATTTACTCCATAATAAGAAGCATAACCCCCTGAAGATGGAGGATAAGTTGGTTGCGAGTTTGGGGCCATTCCTGCTGCCGAGTTGCCATATATATTGTTAGATGCAGATGTGTTACTTTGAGATTGCATTCCAGCAGAATAAATTTGCTGTGGTTCAGCATTTGCCAAGTTCTGATCCGGTGTGGCTGTTTGTCCCGGTGGGGGATATTGCATGGCATAAGGGGGCATGGATTGACCCTGGTAAGGGCCATACATGTTTGACCCCGGAGGAGGGGGAGGAGGGTAACCTCCATAAGGAGGTGGTGGAGGCCTCCAAGGAGGAGGAGGACCCATGTAGCTACCTGGTGGTGCAATCCCAAGAGAACCACCTGACTGCATCTGTTGAGATGGGTATCCACCATACCCGTGGTTGGGACCAGGGTACATAGGCGCAGGTGGAGCAGGAGGTCCAGGGGGGACAACAGGCTGGGGTTGTATCCCTGCAACTCGTACTGCAATTGCTCTTCCATTCAGTCGATGACCATTCATGCTAGCAGTTGCCTGATTGGCTTGCTCAACATCCGAAAACTTAACGAAACCATAACCTTTAGTCTGTCCAGTCATTCTATCTTTGATAACCTTGGCCATTACGATATCTCCAAAAGGCTGAAACAATCTTATTAGTTCATCATCTTCCATAGTAGGAGGCAAGTAACCAATATACAAATTTGTATGATCAATTTCTTTTCCAATCTTGGGTACAATACTTCCAAGACCTGGATGTAAACTGCTACCATTACTTCCAGCAGTACTATTATTTGCCCAAGGAGAAGGATTACTTCCAGAATTCTCAGACCCCATAATAGCTAACGGCGTGCTATGCTTAGTATTAGATTCCGGAACACTCCCACCTAATTCTGCCAGAAAGTTCTGATACTCATCATCCATCTTCTTCCCCGCCGTCCCTTTCAGAGGACAATCAATAGTCGGATGCCCCCCATCGCCACAATTCTTACACAACACCTCACTCTTAAAAGTCGACAACCTCGACGGACACGCATACTGCCTATGCCCCGCCTCACCACACAACCTACAAAACTCATCATCCCTAATCGTCCCATTCAATGCCGCCAGCTCCTTCAACTGCTGCCTCTTATGCTCATTCAACCCTTCATCAACCGGCCTCAACAACTTCTCCACCATCCCCGCTGCCGCATCCAGCGACTCCTGATTATCCGCCTCAACCAAAACATGCAAATCCTCATTATCCGACGAATCAAACTTCAAATCCCTCTTCTGCCCAAACCTACCTTCCTTCACACTCCCCTTCCCCCTAATCACAATCTTCGCCCCAGTCTCCTTCTCCATCCTCTTCTGCGTATTCCCTCTCGGCCCAATTATCAACCCTATAAAATTATACCCCGGAAACTCCCTCATCGGGATCCCCAACTTCTTATACAACTTAGGTGGCCTATAATCCGCAGGCGGCTTAAAAGCAGGATTCCTCTTAATAATCAACGCAATTATCTCCTGTCTCTCCCTATTAAGCCTCTCCCTAGCACGAAACTCTCGCGTATTAATCCTAATTCCCATATTATCATACAATGGCTCAGGTGAAGGTGATCTAGCATTATCAGGCCTATCATCTAACTGAACATTAGCTTGTAAAATCTGACTAATTTCGAGTAATCGAGAATTGAGAGCTTGCACAGCAGGGTCAGTGTCCATACCTTGAGTGAAGTCCTTCATGAAGTCAGGCAGCTGGAATGCTTGCTTTGGCTCCTCCTCTGACCACCTTGACTTTTTCTTCTTCTCTGGGTTGTTGGGTTCTGTTACTGGGTCCCATCGGCTCTTTCGTCGTGTTCGTGTCGTGTTTTCGTGTTCTGCAAGAGTGGTGTTGGGGTTGGTGTCTGGTGAGGTGGGAATTGGGGGAGGAATTAGGGTTTCAGTGGAGTCCATGAGAAATGAGATTTAGGGTTTTGGAAAGAGGGGTCAGACAAGAGCTAATGAAGTTTAAGATTAGGATTTTGTGTCTGGATGAAAACGGAGACAACTTTATTTTCTTACCGCCAAATTTCAACCGTCACGGTAATAACAGGAAGTAAGGTTTGGATAAAATCAGATAAAATCATACGCCAATAAAATTCGTTAATATTAGTGTTTGGTGATTACCGGATTGGAATCAGGTTTGCATTCAAAAAGTTAATTCTGAAAAAATATATTTTGAAGAGTTTTTTGGGCTAAAGCTTTTGCTTTGTGTCAAAAAAAACCTTATCATTGAGCTACTTATCAAAGAGTTTTACTCAATGCTGATTAAAATATCTAATTTAACCATGAGCTAGGCAGAACATCTCACTCAATTCACTGACATCTAATCACTAACACCCGATTTCCAAATACGGTCATAATATTAATATTTACTCCCATATGACAGTTATCTATAACTTTTAAAGATTTTTCTTTTGGATTTTTATGTAATCGACTCTTTTTTATCACCGTCTTCACTTAATTTGCTTTTATATATAACATGTGTTAATCAAATATTAAAAAATTAATTTCATGCTATAAAACACATATTATATTTGTTTTCTTTTTACAAAAGAAGATCAATAATCTATAACGTAAAAAAGTTATTCACCTCTTATTAATTTAATGGTTTAAGCAATATTTCGACTTTAATTGACTTATTACACATGGTATACTTTCTTTAATTTAACGTTGAAAATAATTAGATTTTAGTTTTGACTTAAAATTAAAAATGACTTCACATCTATAATTTTAATTCTCGATCAAACAAGTTCTTCTATATAGTAATCTTGGGTGGAAAAATCAATCTAGCGTATTTTAAACATCTTATACTACTTGCTTGGTTAAAATTGTGCGTATCCATCTTGAATCTTTATATTTTGTATTCAACTCCTCATTTTTTTTATATTAACATGAATTAATATTCTTATTACAACCAACTATTATTTCACTAATATATCATGATATCATAAATTTATAACTATTCAATTATTTAAGTTTATTGTTTAATTTATATTATGAGTACATATTCAACACAAAAATACAATACTATGATAATATTTTTGTTTTATGTACAATTATTCATAAATTTATATATATAGTCAACTCATTTAAATTTATATATTAATATATAAAGTTGATCTGCTATAATTACATTAATACATAATTTAAAATATTTATTACTAATTAAAATAAATTTTCACTTGAACGCAGATATTATTTATATATCAAGGAAAAATAGATTTTTTGGCCACTTAATTTACTGTGTTTTTAGAAACTTGCCACCCAGCTAATGTTTTTTCCCTTTGAGTCACTAATGTTAGGTTTGGATTTTGTTTTAGCCACCAACTTAGTTTCAGATAGCATTATGATAATTTCTTTGTAGTAACATTTATACATAGTGATAGCACATATAATATTTTGATGATTTTATGTTTATATCTTTATATATAGAAATAATAATATAAAATGAGCCGATGAAAAATTAAAATTTGGAAAATCATAATTAAAATTCTAAACATTCAATAAATCATGAATATGAAATCAATGATTTCAAATAATTCACGCCCTGATAAGATAAAGTGTAATTCAGTGATATGATGCATCATCTTTCACTATTAAAGTTTCAATCAACTAGCTTATTCTAAGATCTGTCTTAAATTTATCTTCATAAATTTTAATAACTTTATCTTATTACAATTTTCAAGATAAATAAATAGAGATGAAAACTTAGTTTTCGATGATTATCCTCTATAATGCATCATTTTATGTTATTATTACTCTCTGTGTCCCTCTCATTAGTTTACAGTTTTTTCAACTGCTTAGCACGTATATTAATACTATTATAAAACATAGTTTCGTAAATTATTTTTGTGATTTTTTTGTGTATGTAAAAATTCAAATGCTGAAATTTTATTCAGAAGAAAAAAAGTAAAATTATCTATGAACTACATCTTTTAAAAGTCATAATATGCGTGTAAAATTCTTATCACCCAAGGTAAACGACCTTGGGAATATAAAAAGTACTATATATAAAGATATAAAAATATATCAAATCATCGAAATATTACAGACTACCACTATATTTTAATAATGTTACACAAAATTAATGTAATGTTAATAATCAAATCTGAACTTAACTTTAGTGACAAAAAAACTGAAACTAACATTAGTGGGTAAAATAAATAAATAAATATAGTTGAGTGGTTAGTTTCTAAAGACACAATAAGTTTAGTGACAAAAAAATTTATCATAATGCTAGTAATCAAACCAAACCTAAGTTGGCGGCTAAAAAAAAATCCAAACCTAACATTAGTGAGTAAAAGGAAAAAAAGTTTAGTTGAGTGGCAAGTTTCTAAAAACACAATAAGTTAAGTGGCAAAAAAATCTATTTTCCCATATATCAATAGTTAAAGTACTAATTTTATAAAAAATAAATTAATCATATAAAATTAATGATGGAAAATGAAATGTTACATTATAAATTTTTGAAGGCATAAATTAGACTTGTTTTTTTTTTACAAACAAATGATTTTATTAAGACGAAACGCTTAACAAGACCGATACTGAAATTCACCCGGGACAAACCCCCGAACTGTCAACTACAATCTAATTGTGAAACAAAGAACGAACTAAACAAATAATCACTTGGTTTTCAGATCGCTTAACACATAGAATATTCATATTCTTTGATCTAAAAAGTATTACAATGATTTCCCGAGCAATCCAACCTACATCTGTTATGAAACTTGTAGCATCATAATTGACCTTCACATAAGTATCATCTATAGCCCAATGTTCAGAACTATCAGTCAATTCAACCGATCCTGGAGCATCAAACGTCCCTAAAACACATGAACAATTTTTTGTTGTGAAAGATGAGCTCTTGCGATATCCACCATCGTCTCAAAATCGATGCGAGTCTTGCAGATCTCCCAAAATACTGTATAACTACTTTTCAGAATGATAACCGAAAGACATACCAAGACACATAAGAAGAACAAAATATAACATACTGACATCCGAACCGATAGGCACACACTGATATTCTAAAAAGATGGGTCCGACTAAAAACCTTGATAACAAGGTACTCAACAAGATCTAAACAAAAAAAATTAGATTTGGGTTTTATTGAAAAAATGGTAAAATAATAGAGGAGATGAGAGAGCGAAGGAGGTAATGGTGAGGAGATGAAGATCAAGATCGGGGGCGGAGAAGTAACGGCTGAAACCTGATACAGAAGTCGAGTCTCAAAGCTTTTGAAACCCTACCCTAAAACAATCTGTTTTTCATGACCAAACAAAAAACTTTACAACTTACAAGAACATTCAATAGTATTGCTCGCCGTCGATACCAACTCTAGGGACGTGAGAAATTTTGTGAAAGTCAGGTCCTTCTTCACCATCTTCGCTTATAATCCTATCATTGAAATCTTGAGGCATTCCTTTTATGTCTAGTCCTCGAAGTGAATTGAGGAACATTAGACCTTCCGGAAGCTCCTCTAACTTCTCACATCTTTCAATAAACAACTTTGAAAGGACGGGCATGCTTCCTTTCTCCACCCTCCATCTTTCAAGGTTTTCGAGCTTGTCCAAAGAAAGAGAGACGAGTTTAGGAAAACCAGTTGCGGAACACACCATCTCCTTTCCCACAAATGTATCCCTTAACAGATAGAGAAACCCCAACATTGGAAGCATTTCAAGTATTGGCATTGGGTCTTCTTCCAGGTGTGATCTCGATAAAGTTAATTTTGTAATACGAATTGTAGATACATGCAGCGGAAATATTAGACCCACCTCTGGGATGCGCCCATATATTTTCAATTCCTGAAGGTTCAAATTTTCAGCATATATATACCAATTGTTTCAAGATAGTAAGACCATTAATGTTGAGCTCGATATCACAATAACTAATAGTAACACCCAAGTACCTCAGACATGAAGATGTTGAGGAGGCTATATCACCCAAGTTTTTCATCATTTCTTCCAGAATATCAAAGCCATCTGCAACTGTCAGCCTTAGTTTCCGAAGATTGATTAGTTCACGTAGATCCTTAACCTCACACCAACTAGTGTCAAAGTTCTCCAGGGTCTCTAACTTGCTCAACCCATTAAACCGGAATTTCGACTCACTCCCCAAAAACTGAACTTTAAATTTTGGCAAATACAGATGCCGCAAACAATCCAGCTTGACTAGAACATCTCTTGACAGCCATGGTAAAACATATATCTCCTTGTATGTATCCAAGTTGAGGGTTTGTAGTAGCACCAAATTTTTTAGAGATGGGAAAACCAACAAATTAGTGTCCCTTAGACTAAGATATCGCAAGTAAACAAGGGCCCCTAATGCTCTTCCAAAATTAATATGAGTAAACAAACCACAAAAATTGGTATAGTTCTCCAAAGAAAACACTTTTAGGAACCTAAAATTTGCATTATGTGACCCCAGTGCACGTGGCAAACTTTCCGGACCAAAGTCACCCAAGAATAACATTGATCGATAGCGTTTTTTATTACCTTTCTTAGAAAAGTAGGAATTAGCTTTTTTGCTAGAATATTCCTCATCCAAATGAATCACAAGTCGAGTGTAAGCTGACCTTGACTCTGCAGTAGATTTGAGATGAAACTCATTTCCACTTTGGAAATGTGTATCATCAAAAAAATCTTCTGCTTTTGCTTGTATTAAAGACATGTCTCTCATAAGGTCGTGCAGAGAACAAGCTTTAAACTTTGTAAGCGCTGATTCCACATCGTTAAATCTCTCTTGAACCATACTCCTGTGGACTAGTTCTCCCATGTATGATTCAGCCACTTGAATCATAGTTTCTCCTTCCCTTTTGTCACTCGAGAGTACCAGTCCTTCAGCGATCCATAGATGATACAAAGTCTCTGATTTTATCCAATTATCTTCACCAAACTTAGATAAATATAGAAAGCATGGCTTCAGCTGAGAGGGTAAATCATTGTAGCTCCAAACTAAAAAACTTAATATTTCCCTTTGATAGGCTTCTCCCAGTCCTTTCCCCGCCTTCAGGGATGATTTACCATCACGATATACCTTCTCCCACTCTATCAAGGATGGTTTTGTTACAAGAATTCCACCCAAAATGATTATAGCAAGTGGAAGACCGGCACAATACTCAACCATTTCCCTTCCTATTTCTTCCATCCTTTCAACATCTCTAGTATTGTCTACAAAACACACAAGAAATATATTGACTACAAGAAATATATTGACCATAACGAAATGGCATACTGACAAGGTAACTACTAATTGTACTCATCTTCGGTTTAAACTAAACAAAAATTTAATACCAGAGAAATAATAATGATAGAAGTAATATATTGTGTTTTTTTTAATTGCCATACCTTCATAATTTTGCACTAAATTTCTATGAACTATAATAATGCAAGTCAATTGTGTACCTAGACAATCTCCGGTGCGGAGGGCTTTCAACTTGAGTAGCTCCCAACTTTGTTCTGCACTTAGACATTCTGGCTGGTGAATGAATCCTTCTGGATTAACATGCTCAGCAACCTTAACATTACGGCTCGTAAGCATTAATTTGCTTACGGACTTTTCGGATGTAAAAGCCGCTTTTAATGAATCCCAAGCATCAGTTGACCATATGTCATCAAGGACTATCAAGCATTTTTTCCTTTCCTGGATTTGTAGCATATACTCCACTAGCTCGTCAGTGTCCATATCTAGTATAGAATTTCTGTTCTCAGGGGCGAGACATATAAGAATTCTCTGCAACACACGATCTGTTTGCCACTTTTGCGAGATTGATACCCATGCTAAACCAGCAAAGTGAGTCTTGATGGCGGAGTGATTGTATATCTTTTGAGCTAGAGTGGTCTTTCCCAGACCCCCCATTCCACAAATAGATATAAGTGGGTAAGAATCATCAGCTTCATTCACCAAATGTCGCACCAAACACTCAACATCTTCATGAAATCCAACAAATATCTGTGGTTCAGGAGTAGTGAAAGAGTGAAATCGCTTTAGTTTTCCCGATTCTCTGTTGGAGGAAGTTGATGATTCAGGAGTTGGTCTGATGTTATAATCAGAAAATAAATTGAAGAGGATGGACATCTTTTTCTGTATATCTTTCATCTTTCGTGAGAACTTGGCTCTGTTCATCCACTGGAATGGTTTTTTAGTGGATGAGGCTTTAATAACAAAACTTTCGACAGCATGTTCAGCATCATAGGCAAGCTCTCGTACATCCCGGAGCAAAATACTGATTCTTTCTACATCGATTCTTGAATCAGCATCTGGTAAGAATGTCTTCATTCGCATGAGCTCGGTCACAACTCGTTGAATTTCATCTCTCACTTCATGAAGGATTTGAGCTTTTTCAATCAATAAATCAACGAGCCTGCCCACAACAATCGACACAATTGCTTCAGCCATATAAATTTGTTTTACGTATTCTTCTGCAGAAATCAGATAAGTCTAATATGAAGTAGTAGTTAAAAATGGGATGGGGAGTGATAAATTTGATAAGGCTTAAATGTATGGTGTCATCAGCACATTGGATTCTCTAATCCATTTCTAGTGAAAGTTAAATTCCATGTTACTGTACAGTAGCATATATTGTTCTTCATGTGGCTTAACATTTATTGTTCTTCATGTTCGCACTCAATTTTTGTAGCCTTGAGGTTCGGAAACTGTCTGTATATCTAGAGAATGCTATGCGGAAAGTACAGTTGTTCTTCATGTGCCTCAGCATTTGTTGTTCTTCTTACTCGAAGACTTAACGTGCTTAGATTTAGCAAAAAAAAAAAAAAAACTTGACGTGCTTAGAGGCACTCCATTTCTGTAGCCTTGAGGTTCGGAAACTGGCTGTATATCCATGTTACTGTATAGAGAATTTGTTTATGATGTTGCTATGGGTTCTGTGGCACATGGCCATGGGGAGGTCGGTCGAAGATTAGGGAAGTCAGTAGATTTTCTATGTGTTGATATTTTTTTTTTTTTGCTAAATTCTATGTAATGTTATTAAATGAGAGATTATGGGGCCGTTTGGGTTAGCTTAAAAGAAGTGACTTCTTGCTTATAGTAAAGAAGTGGAGTAGAAGTGAGAAGTAAATAAGTTAATAAAGTGTTTGGAAAAGAAGCAGAAGCTGTGAGAGAGAAGCTAGTATTCTCGGCTTCTTAAAAGTGCTTCTACTTCTTTACACAAACGGGTCAAGAGAAGCATTCTGCTTCTCTCAACCAAACAGGCCCTATAACTGCTGCCCCTTTTCTCTTTATTTTAAAAAGAAAAGGGTAGTCGGAAAGTTAGAAGTGATATGTACTTGTTTGTTGCAAAAGTCGCCTGTACTCATTACACAAGTCTCCCACATTAGTTGAGTTCGGAAAAATGTTCTGATATAGGCAAAACTTGAGTTCAGACTTGAAACATAACATATTGAATCTTAACTTCAAATTCCATGACCTTGCAATGTGAAGCTGGTCTTATTTTGTTGTTTTTGTATTTGTTTTCGGTCTTCTATCAGTGTTTTTTGTTGTTGCAATGTGAAGTTGGTTATGTTTCTGTTAAAGAGCATTTGCGTTTGTTCTATTATTGATCTTACAGATTCTAACTGTTATTAACTGAATAAACTTGTGTTAAAAGATTTTGGCTTAGGCCTAGAGTATACTTATGATACATTTAACTAAACTAGTTGAGAAGCCGCGCGTTGCGGCGGCCTATAAAAATTATATTAATGATTCAAAATTAATATTTGTAGAATAAAATCAATTTGCGGCGATTTATAAAAATTATATTAATGATTCAAAATTAATATTTGTAGAATAAAATAAATTTTATATTATAAACATCTCGATGCAATATCAATATTAATATTTAAAATTGCAAAATTGGACTATAATTCAAGAGTGAAAAAATGATAATAAATTTCTACATGTAATTAACGATTTAAAGTACAACAAATCTTAATTTTAATTGTGTTTTTTTAAAAATAATCATGTTCTTGACTAACATTATCATTAACTTTTCTAAACACTACTTTTTAGACATATACACCACTCCCGGCTTATAAAAAGCATACGGCTTTTTAACAGACTGATTGATGACATCTTACCATATACATCGATCGCCCAATAAAACAGACAATAAACTTGCAAACAACAACTAATACGTCCGATGAACAAAAAAATTATTATAAAAAAATAACCAATAAACATATATTAATATTATAAGATCTCGATGCAATATCAATATTAATATTTAAAATTACAGAATTGGACTATAATTCATGAGTGAAAAAATGATAATAAATTTCTACATGTAATTAACGATTTAAAGCATGACGAATCTTAATTTTAATTGTGTGTTTTTTTTTTGAAAAGTAATCATGTTCTTGACTAACATTGTCATTAACTTTTCCAAACATCACTTCTTAGACATATACACCACTCCCTGCATATAAAAAGCATACGGCTCTTTAACAGAACTGATTGATCACATCTAGCCATATACATCGATCACCCTATAAAACAGACAGTAAACTTGCAAATAACAACAAATACGTCTGACGACCAAAACATATATCACTATGATTAGGGGTGTGCATTTGGTTAACCTGCACCGAATATTTAAGTTCACAATCCAAGTTAATAAAAAAATCTTCAGCTAGAAGCTAATAGCTAGTCCTCTGTTCATGCACATGATATCTTCATTTGATAATGTCACCTGCACCTGATATTTTTTTATAAAGTAAATAAAACTTCGATTAACCGTTCGGTTTTCGGTTAACCGCGGTTAAAAAATCGAATAATCGAAAAATGAAAATTTCGTTATCAAAAACTGAACTGAAATATAAATTTCGATTAACCGGACCAAAATTATTTTGGTTATTCGGTTCGTTTTCGGTTAACCGAGCCGAATACCCACCCCTAACTGTGATATTGAGAGAGAGTGTAGGTTATGTTTACATGATTCAAGACCCTACAACCTATAGGGGTATTTATAGGTGCAGAGAGACTTGTGTGCTACTCTTTTCCATAATTAAATAATCTGAAATAGAATCAGATTAAAAAACTTGTGAGCTCCTATATTCCATAAATAATCTGAAACAGAATCAGATTAATACTTGCAATTTATTATATTCCATAAATAATCTGAAACAGAATCAGATTAATTTATGCCAAAATATATACCATATCAATTAATCTGAAACAAATTTTTTTTTGATATCTTTCATCCAAAAATTCCAAAAAATTAGAAAAATAGAACGGAGCTATCTGAGAGGCGCTACCTACACGCCCCTCGCATCTCCTTTATATAAGTATATTGATTGACTTGGTGCAGAGTTTGTAAAAAATGAAATTGATGGTAACTTGGCCAAAACAAAACTATTATCCTTAAGTTCCCTTAGCCCCTTGAAAAAGGGACACGCAACTTCAACTCTGGAAATATCAGACCAGTTGAAGTTTGTCCAAAGCATGGAGCACTACACGTCCAAAACAGCATTAACACATCTGATTACCACAACCCAGCTGGTTTACCAATATGGCAACATTCTAATTCATACTCTCTAGGTCCCCTGACTTGTATATATAATATACTGGGGGACGGGGATACGGCAGACACTTTAATGCTCCGTAAAGGCTTAAAATTTATTTTTAAAATTTTCATTTTTTCAATAAAAATATAATATTTAAATTTTAATTTAGAAAAATAAAATTTTCAAATTAGTTATAGAACTGTACTTTATAGAAACATTAAATTGCGTTGCGAGCAGTAAGTTAAATGTATAAAAATGAGTGGGACGAAGAGAGTAGTGTAGAAGTCGTTATCAAATATTCAAATCCAGTTTACATTAGCAAAAATTATCAAAGTAATAAATTTACTGATTAGGACAAACTATATCAAAGAATGTTAAGCACATCAACTCGAGAGGGTTTAAGTTAACTAATCTTAAGTAAGCTTAAGCACAGACGCATGTAAACATTGTCTCTTAGAAATTGTATTTAGTTTGAAAGGCGGTACTCTCAAAACTGGATGCAAGATGTAATGAATTAATTGCAACACAGAATCAAATTTGTTTAGCTATCCTATGTTAGTTTTATTGTTTGATTGTTTTCAGTTGTTTATATAATTTGTTTTGTCATTGTGAGTGATTGTTTGTGATACAGAATGCACACACTAAAGCTTAGTGGCGACATATATGCATCCATTTTGTTAAATTTATACTTGTGTAATTTGGTAACAAGATTGTAGAATTACTCTATGCTGGAGATCCTAAAGGATAAGGTGACGAGGTTGTCGTTGATTAGCAAAGTGATATATAGAGCTCTCCTTATGCGAGCTATTTTATTGGATTAAAAGGAATATAAAATGTTCTCCTAATGTGACGGGTTGTTAAAGTTGGAGAAGCTTCCAGAAGGTCAGGTGTTCCTCAAGTCGATCCCTTCAAGTATTAAGAATACACCAAATGCCTCAAGATTTTAATTATAGGATTAAAAGGGATGATGGTGAAGAGGGACTCGACTTTCATAAAATTTCTCATGTCGATAGACTTATTATCGACGATCAGGAATACAATTGAATGTTCCCTCTTTTTTTCTGCTAAATCAGTTGTTTGTAAGTAGTATTTAGAGGTAAGATGATTATGTGACTTATCTGCAATTTGTTAAATTGTTGGATTCTGTTACTTAGCGGACCCCTTTTTTTGTATCTCATTTTTATTTTTTAGGCCATTATTTTTGTGTTTTTGCAACTTTTTGATGCCTGTATTTTTTTTTTCCATTCAGCATTTCAAGCTCTTGCTTGCTTCGAACAGATCCTGAAATTCTGATAGCTTTGCTGGAAACTCTCTCATCATTGGTGAAAATTTCTTCAAACTGCATTTAAGTGGAAAATTGGTAGGATTGGGTTCGATAAACTCTTGTTTGCTATCACGAGCACAGGGGTGTGGAAGTAAAGAAGAGGGTTTGGGTCTATATGCATGTGTCATGTAAAATGAGACAACCCAAGAGGGAGGACTAAACTTTTTTCTTCCGGATTTACAAAATGAAACTGACAGATCACAGTACCGGGTAGGATCCACCCTTTATTTTGGATTGCATGGTGTCGATTCTCAAAATGTTAAAGGTTCAAGTGTTATAACATCCCTGATCTCCATTTGCGGATGGAAGATGATCTCTCACTTATTGAACTGTGTATTAAGCAGTACAAAGTTCCTCCTGAGCGCAGAATTTTGTTGTTAGCCAGAATTTGATATGCCCATTCCTCGCGGTACTAGAATATGCTGGCTGTACACCAGGATCTGCCCTTCTTGCCTTTGGTGTGCTTGTCCGGGCAAGTGATTCACACAATGAACTATTGACTATTGTTACTTCTTGCTAATGAGCCTGAATACACAAATGAACTAATCAGGATTTTGAAATCCGCAGATATCTCTACGAATATTAGAACACTGGCAATTTATGCCTTGGCATCTCAGTTAGCTGTATATTCATCATCTCATGAAAGGGCAGCTATTTTGAGCGGATCAAGCATCACTTTTACTGGGGGTAATCGCATGACTCTTCTAACCGTTCTACAGGGAGCTATTTTATCACTGAATAGCTCTAATGACCCATCATCAATTGCTTTTATGAAGCTCTTCTACAATTTTTTTGATTCATCTCATATCTATGTCAAGTTCACGAGTGTCTGTCGTGGGGCAGGACTAGTGCCACATTTTTGCCTCTGTTAAAAGATTCTGATATGTCGCTTATGCACCTCGTGTTTTAGGCCGTGAAGAATCTACAAAAGCTCATGGATTACAGCAATTCTGCATGAGTCTCTTTAAAGACTTAGGGGAGTTGAGCTTCTGATAAACAGATTGTGGACGGCAGTAGACAGAGTGATAGATGCAACTGCAACTTGTGATAAGTGGATGAACAATGTTGAGTCCTCAAGGCATTATTTTGACATGATATATTTACAGAGGAGTCATATGATCAGGATACTGAAAGCACTACGATCTGCTACCTTTGCACCAGCAAACACTTTAAGATCTCAGAACAGTGTCTGTTTACCTTTCGCCCTTTCCCTCATTTCTGAGAATTCAGAAACTTTTGGGGAAGATATATATTCCTCATATGTGGCAGTTATGAGTGAAATTATTCATAAAGACCCAACTTGTTTTCCAGTTCTGGATTATTTGGGTCTTCCTGATGCTTTTCTGTCATCAGTTGTAGTGGGAATACTTCCTTCGTCGGAGGCTCTTATGTTTGTTCCAAAGTGTCTAGAGGACATTAAGCAAAAAATACGCATTTACGTACTTTTCTTCCTGAAATAAGTAATTTATTTCAAATATACAAAATAAGTTAAACACGCAAGATGTCTGGATCAGTGAATTATGCAAGTATTTAAGAATGAGAAATCATGGCATATGTTAGTTATAATACTTAAGTGTTTGTTACACTCAACAATTTCCGAAAAAAGGTTAATTAAATATTTGCAAGAGAATTAATAGCAAAAAACGGAGCAAATGTGTTCCAAATTTTAATTACAATAACGCAAGTAATGCTATTGTATTAGTTCTGGAAACTAAAAGTAATTTTTTCATGATGCAGATGCAGCGAACCAGTGATTCCTAGTGTCTGTTAGCAGAAGGGGAGAGTGAAGAAGAATAGAGAGTATGAAGTGATTTGGTTTGCTATGAGGAGGTCATTCAGGAAGCGGAACCAAGAGCGGTGATGTTTGCAGAAACACAAGAGAAAGACTTCAAATGGCATCTTGAAAAGGAATGAGAGCTGGCAATTGCAGCAAACACAGCATTACAGCAACGACAACAAAAGTAATCAAGGAAGATCAGTAGGATAGTCTTGTGAAACTGAGCTCCTGAATTTCTGTTCTGCTTAGGATTTTCGACATAATAGAGTTATGAATAGTAATTACAAAATTGAAAAAGTTGAACCATAATATCTAACACAGAAGGGAAAAAAATGGTTTTAATATGAACACTAATCGGCTCAATCAATTTGATTACTAAATTGACTAAGTGCTGCTTTAAACGGGTGCCCAAGACATTAGTGATGAAAAAGATTAAAGTCAATAATTAGTGATGAAAAAGATATAAAGAACTTGCTTGGCCAGTACTTAAAGTCCTGGACATTATAATCAAGTGGTGTAATCACATGGTTTAATGAATTATTGTTGAATTTGCAACCAAAGAATCATGAAAATGGTTAAAGACTGTCTCAGAGTCATATACAGTGGCTCCATTATAGTTTAATTAATATACTTTGGCAAAGGGCAATACTGGACAGCAATAGAGAATATAAAGTGATCACTCCTCACTTCCCTATTCTTTGACTGACCTCCAAATTACACTTTGTTATACAAATTTGTCCACTAATTTCACAATGATCGTATCAGGAACGAGTTCAAGTATATCAGAAGTATATTCTAGGTCTAAGCAAAAATCTTTTAACACAAGTTTGTTCAATTAACAACAGTCATAAGCTGTAAGATCAATAATAGACTGAATGCAAATGCTATTTAACAAAAACGTTACCAACATCGCATTGCAACAACAAATAACACCGATAAAAGACCGAAAACAAACACAATCCACCAAAATATGACCAGCTTCGCATCGCAAGGTCATGGAATTTGAACTTAAGATTCTATATGTTATGTTTTAAGTCTGAACTCAAGTTTTGCCTATATCAGATCATATTCCAAACTCAACTAATGTGGGAGACTTGTGTAATGAGTGCAACTGACCTTTTGCAACAAACAAGCACATCACTTCAAACTCTCCGACTAGCTTTTTCTTTTTAAAATAAAAAGAAAACAGCAACAGTTATAATCTCTCCAATAAAGATGACAAGTTCTGCAACTTTCGAAATTATTTAATAACATCACATAGAAAATCTACTCACTTCCCTATTCTTCGACCGACTTCCCCATGTGCCACAGAACCCATAGCAACATCATAAACAAATGCAACTGTACAGTAACATGGAGAATCCAATGTGCTGAAGACACCAATACATTTGAGCCTTATCAAATTTATTACTCCCTCATCCCATTTTTAACTGTACTTTATATAGACTTGTTTGGTTTCTGCTGAAAAAAAAGTTAAACGAATTAATATGGCTGAAGCAATTGTGTCGATTGTTATGGGAAGGCTCGCTGATTTATTGATTGAAAAACCTCAAATCCTTAATGAAGTGAGCGATGAAATTCAACTAGCTGTGACCGAGCTCATGCGGATAAAGACATTCTTACCTGATGCTGACTCAAGGATTGATGTAGAAAGAATCTGCATTTTGGTCCGGGAGGTACGAGAGCTTGCCTATGATGCTGAGCATGCTGTCGAAAGTTTTGTCATTAAAGCCTCATCCACTAAAAAACCATTTCAGTGGATGAACAGAGTCAAGTTTTCAGGAAAGATGAAAGATATACAAAAAAAGATGTCCCTCCTCTTCAATCTATTTTCTGATTATAATATCAGACCAATTTCAGAATCATCAACTTCCTCCAACAGAGGACCGGGAAAGCTAAAGCGATTTTACTCTTTCACTACTCCTGAACCAGAGATATTTGTTGGATTTCACGAGGACGTTGAATGCTTGGTGCGACATTTGGTGAATGAAGCTGATGATTCTTACCCACTGATATCTATTTGTGGAATGGGGGGTCTGGGAAAGACCACTCTAGCTCAAAAGATATACAATCACTCTGCCATCAAGACTCACTTTGCTGGTTTAGCATGGGTATCAATCTCCCGAAAGTGGCAAACAGATCGTGTGTTGCAGAGAATTCTCATATGTCTCGTCCCTGAGAACAAAGATTCTATCCTTAATATGGACACTGACAAGCTAGTGGAGTATATGCTACAAATCCAGGAAAGGAAGAAATGTTTGATAGTTCTCGATGATATATGGTCAACTGATGCTTGGGATGCATTAAAAGGTGCGTTTCCAGCCGGGAAGTCCATAAGCAAATTAATGCTTACAAGCCGTAATGCTGAGGTTGCTGAGCATGTAAATTTAAACGGACTCATTCACCAGCCAGAATGTCTAAGTCCAGAACAAAGTTGGGAGCTACTCAAGTTGAAAGCACTTCACACAGGAAACTGCCTAGGTACATAAGTTTATTGCGTTAATTAGAGTTCATGTATTTTTTTAACCATATGTTTTGATCGGCAACCTTAACGAACAACATTTTTTGTTACTTAGTGTGATAAGTTTGGTTAGAAATTTGTCAGTAACCTTAAAGAACATTGTTATGTTCAATAACATTTTGTTCGTGTTCGCACGTTTGAATTCAGCTCATTTACAAACCTATGTATTAGAATTGTAAACGAATCTTACAGTTCATTAACTGCGGTCTTGAGGTTGAGTTAATGAGGTCGAGTTCGAACCATATATATTTTGTTTAATAACCTTAACGAACTGTATGGGGTTCAATAATTTTTATTTTCTACTAAATTTCGGTTCAGTAAATTTTTCTTGTGTTGACTCGAAGTTTATCCGAGTTAAGTTCGTTTAGGGCTCTAACTTGAACTTGTCTTTTTAACATAGTAGTTTATTTATATATAATTAAAATATATAAATGTTGACATCCATACGGTTGGATCGATGAAAAATATTTTTAAAATTAAATGAGGACTAAATACTAGTTAGTGGTACTAATCAAACTAATGCTTGACTAATAAAATAAAAAACCAAATAAAATTATTTTTTCGTAACTTTGGTTACACCATATTTAGTTAATATTCTCTTTATCGATTTGATATATTATATGTAGAATTTTTGGTTCAACAACATGTATATATTATAAAAAATCTGAAAATATTACATTGTTTGGAGTTATAACGAGCCGAACTCGAGCCGAACGAGTTCGGACTCGGTTGGCTCGAGTTCTTAACGAATCGAGCCAAACCGAGCTTTTATCGAGCCGAGCTCGAGCTTGTTCGTGAACAGCCCTATGTATGTACACTTATGATTCCAGTTTCTTGTGTATTGCAGACATTACCAGAGATGTAAATAGGATGGAAGAACTGGGAAGGGAAATGGTTGAATACTGTGCCGGTCTTCCGCTAGCTATAGTCATTTTGGGTGGAATTCTTGTAACAAAACCGTCGCTGATAGAGTGGGAGAAGGTATATCGTGATAGTAAATCATCCCTGAAGGCGGGGAAAGGATTGGGAGAAGCCTATCAAAGGGAAATATTAAGCTTTTTGGTTTGGAGCTACAATGATTTACCCCCTCAACTGAAGCCATGCTTTCTATATTTATCTAAGTTTGGTGAAGATAAATGTATAAAAGTAAGAACTTTGTATCAGCTATGGATCGCTGAAGGCATGGTACTCTCAAGTGACAAAAGAAAGGGAGAAACAATGACACAAGTGGCCGAATCATACATGGGAGAATTGGTCCAAAGGAGTATGGTTCAAGTGACATTTAACAATGTGGAATCATCACTTACAAAGTTTAAAGATTGTTCTCTGCACGACCTTATGAGAGACATGTCTTTAATACAAGCAAAAGCAGAAGATTTTTTTGAAGTAATACATTTCCAAAGTGGAAATGAGTTTCATCTCAAATCTGCAGATTCAAGGTCAGCTTACACTCGACTTGTGATTCATTTGGATGAGGAATATTCTAGCAAAAAAGCTAATTACTACTTTTCTAAGAAAGGCAATCAAAAAATCTATCGATCAATGTTATTCATTGGAGACTTTGGTCGAAGAAGTTTGCCACGGGCATTGGGGTCACATGTTGGCAATTTTAGGTTCCTGAAAGTGTTCTCTGTGGAGAATTATACCAAATTTTCTGGTGCATCTTCTCATATTAATTTTGGAAGAGCATTAGGGGGCCTTGTTTACTTGCGATATCTTAGTGTAAGGGGCAGTAATTTGTTGGTTTTTCCATCTCTACAAAAGTTAGTGCTATTACAAACTCTCAAATTTGATATGTTGAACAAGATATATGTTTTACCATGGTTGTCAAGAGATGTTTTGCTCAAGCTGGATTGTTTGCGGCATCTGTATTTGCCTAAATTTCAAGTTGACGTTATGGGAAGGAAATCAAAATTTCGGTTTAATGGGTTGAGCAAGTTAGAGACACTTGAGAACTTTCACACTAGTTGGTGTGAGGTTAAGGATCTACGTGAACTGATCCATCTTCGGAAACTAATGCTAACAGTGAGAGGTAGCTTTGATATTCTGGAGGAAATGATGAAAAACTTGGTTTATATAGCCTCCTCACCATCTTCATGTCTGAGGTATTTGGGTGTTTGTATTGTTGATTGTGATATCGAGCTGAACAATGGTCTTACTATCTTGAAACAGTTGGTATATGCTGAAAATTTGAACCTTCGGGAATTGATAATATATGGGAGTATCCCGGAGGTGGGTCTAATATTTCCGCTGCGATATGTTGGGGATAATAATGCTCATGTATCTACAGTTCATATTATAAGTTTAAATTTATGGGAATCATATCTGGAAGAAGACCCAATGCCAATACTGGAAATGCTTCCAATGTTGGGTGCTCTCCGTATATTTACGCATGCATATGTGGGGAAGGAGATGGTATGCTCCGCAACCGGTTTTCCTAAACTCGTCACTCTTATTTTGGACAGCTTCCCGAACCTTGAGAAATGGAGGGTGGAGAAAGGAAGCATGCCCATCCTTTCATGGTTGCGTATTGAAAGATGCAACAAGTTGGAAGAGCTCCCAGAAGGCCTAGTGTTCCTCGAGTCCCTTGAAGTACTAAAAATATTCCGAATGTCTCAAGATTTCAATGTTAGGCTTATAAGAGATGATGGTGAACAAGGACCCGACTTTCACAAGATCTCTCACGTCCCTACAATCATTATCGACGATCAGGAATACAATTGAATGTTTTTGTAGTTTGTAACTTTTTTGTTTTTGTCCTCAAGAACAGATTTTCTTGATATTTGTCACATAAAATATATAAGATATGAGATCATTTTGTGTTCCTCTCTATCTAACAAAACAGCTCATAGAGCTTGAGTGACTCTTATATGGCTATACCACAAGAAGCCTATCACAAGAACTCTGCATCCCATTCTTAATGAGTTGTTTGATATTTAACACTTAGAAAAAATTTCAGTTGAACTGCATGGAGCCAGCTGATTAATACAACTATTAATTCATTATTTAATTCCTAAATAAATAACAATCATCTATCTGTCTACTTATATATTTAAATGATAATCAGGACGACAAAAAGAGTCAGAAATTAGTTCCGGCTAGCTCCAGTAAACTTGGCTCAACTTATCTATTGTGCTAGGAATGCAAACTCAGATCTATAACTAATACTAACTAAAATTACTGCAAGTATAAGCTTTGCTTTGGCAAAGGGGAATAATAATAGTGAACAATTATAGAGAATCTGATGATGTGCAGAAGAAACATGTATAAGCTGCTCGATCTCTTATTCTACTGATATTTTAATACGCAAGTAGAGTTATTAATTGATAATGTTTTGCTTATGCCGAGTCATTTCATGATTGTTTAGTAATTAGTTGTACAACTATGAGCTGGTCGGTTGTCTGCATTATAAGCTTTCATGGAGGCAGGTTGATCCGGGAGACTTGTGCGATGAGAACAGAGGGAACTATCTTATTACACTTTCATTGATCGTATCAGGAAAGAGTTCAAGTATACCAGAAGTATATTCTACGTCTAAGCAAAAATCTTTCAACACAAGTTTATTCAATTAACAACAGTCATAAGCTGTAAGATCAATGATAGACCGCAAGCAAATGCTTTTTAACAAAAACGTTACCAACATCGCATTGCAACAATAAATAACAATGATAGAAGCGACCGAAAGCAAATACAATCCAACAAAATAACATCAGCTTCGCATTGCAAGGTTATGCAATTTGAACTTAAGATCTCTCCATTAAATAACAAGCTCTGTACCTTTTGAAATCATTTAATAATATCACATAGAAAATCTGTAACTTCCCTATTCTTTGACCGACCTCACCATGTGTCACAGAACCCATAGCAACATCATAAACAAATGCTGCTGTACAGTAACATGGAATTTAACTATGACCAGAGAAGCAACAGAGAATCCAATGTGCTGAAGACACATTTAAGCCTATTCAAATTTATATAAACTTGTTTGGTTTCTGCAGAAGAATAAGTTAAACAAATTAATAAGACCGAAGCAATTGTGTCGATTGTTGTGGGAAGGCTCACTGATTTGTTGATTGAAAAAGCTCAAATCCTTCATGTAGTGAGAGATGAAAGTCAACTAGCCGTGACTGAGCTTATGCGGATAAAGACATTCTTACCAGATGCTGACTCAAGGATTGATGTAGAAACAATCCGCATTTTGGTCCGGGAGGTACGAGAGCTTGCCTATGATGCTGAACATGCTGTCGAAAGTTTTGTTATTAAAGCCTCATCCACTAAAAAACCATTTCAGTGGATGAACAGAGTCAAGTTTTCAAGGAAGATGAAAGATATACAAAAAAAGATGTCCATCTTCTTCGATTTATTTTCTGATTATAATATCAGACCAACTTCTGAATCATCAACTTCCTCCAACAGAGAATCGGGAAAACTAAAGCGATTTCACTCTTTCACTACTCCTGAACCAGAGATATTTGTTGGATTTCATGAAGACGTTGAATGCTTGGTGCGGCATTTGCTGAATGAAACTCATAATTCTTACCCACTTCTATCTATTTGTGGAATGGGGGGTCTGGGAAAGACCACTCTAGCTCAAAAGATATACAATCACTCTGCCATCAAGACTCACTTTGCTGGTTTAGCATGGGTATCAATCTCCCGAAAGTGGCAAACAGATCGTGTGTTGCAGAGAATTCTTATATGTCTCGTCCCTGAGAACAGAAACTCTATCCTTAATATGGACACTGACAAGCTAGTGGAGTATATGCTACAAATCCAAGAAAGGAAAAAATGTTTGATAGTTCTCGATGATATATGGTCAAGTCAAGCTTGGGATGCATTAAAAGCTGCATTTCCAGCCGGGAAGTCCATAAGCAAATTAATGCTTACAAGCCGTAATGCTGAGGTTGCTGAGCATGTAAATTTAAACGGATTCATTCACCAGCCAGAATGTCTAGGTCCAGAACAAAGTTGAGAGCTACTAAAGTTGAAAGCACTTCACACAGGGAATTGTCTAGGTAAATAATTTTACTTATGGTTCATATACTTTTTTTTTTATAATATGTTTTGTCCGACAACCTTATAAACAATAGAACCATATTTTTTGTTAATTGAGTTCGATAAGTGTGATTATAGATCTGTCTGACAACCTTAAAGAACACTGTTCTGTTCAATAACATTTTGTTCATGTTCGTTTGAATTCGATAGTTTGTTTACAAACCTATGAAGTAGAATTGTAAACGAATCTAATTAGGTGCCCTCTTGAGGTTGATTTAACGAACTCGAGTTTGAAACCACATATTTTGTTTAACAACCTTAACGAAATTTATGGGGTTCAGTAATTTTTGGTCGTGTTGGCTCAAAGTTTATCTGAGTTAAGTTCTTTTAGGGCTCTAACTTGAACGTGTCGTTTAAACATTTGCATTAGTTGAACGACTAAATTGAATATTATCTTGGCTTATGTGTGTGTGTCTATATATACACACATATGATTCCCGTTTCTTGTGTGTTGCAGACATTACCAGAGATGTAAAAAGGATGGAAGAACTGGGAAGGGAAATGGTTGAACATTGTGCCGGTCTTCCGCTGGCTATAGTCGTTTTGGGTGGAGTTCTTGTAACAAAACCGTCGTTGATAGAGTGGGAGAAAGTTTATCGTGATAGTAAATCATCCCTGAAGGCAGGGAAAGGACCGGGAGAAGCCTATCAAAGAGAAATATTAAGTTTTTTAGTTTGGAGCTACAATGATTTACCCCCTCAACTGAAGCCATGCTTTTTATATTTATCAAAGTTTGGTGAAGATAAATGGATAAAATTGGAGACTTTGTATCAGCTATGGATCGCTGAAGGAATGATACTCTCGAGTGACAAGGGGGAAGGAGAAACAATGATACAAGTGGCTGAATCATACATGGGAGAACTAGTCCACAGGAATATGGTTCAAGTGAGATTTAACGATGTAGAATCATCGCTTACAAAGTTTGAATCTTGTTCTCTGCACGATCTTATGAGAGACATGTCTTTAATACAAGCAAAAGCAGAAGATTTTTTTGAAGTAATACATTTCCAAAGTGGAAATGAGTTTCATCTCAAATCTACTACAGAGTCAAGGTCAGCTTCCACTCGAGTTGTGATTCGTTTGGATGAGGAATATTCTAGCAAAGAAGCTAATTACTACTTTACCAAGAAACGCAATGAAGAATGCTATCGATCAATTTTACTCCTGGGTAAGTTTGGAGCAAGAAGTTTGCCACAGGCGCTGGGTTCACATGTTGCCAATTTTAGGTTCCTAAAAGTCTTTTCTGTGGAGCACTATACCAATTTTTCTGGAGCATTTTCTCATATTAATTTTGGAAGAGCAGTAGGGTCCCTTGTTTACTTGCGATATCTCAGTGTAAGGGACACTAATTTGTTGATTTTTCCATCTCTACAAAAGTTGGTGCTATTACAAACTCTAAAATTGGATACCGACAAGATATATGTTTTACCATGGCTGTCAAGAGATGTTCTGGTGAAGATGGATTGTTTGCGGCATTTGTATTTGCCGAAATTTAAAGTTGACGTTTTGGGAAGGAAATCGAAATTACGGTTTAATGGGTTGAGCAAGTTAGAGACCCTGGAGAACTTTGACACTAGTTGGTGTGAGGTTAAGGATCTACGTGAGCTAATCAATCTTCGGAAACTAACGGTAACAGTGAGGGGTAGCTGTGATATTCTGGAAGAAATGATGAAAAACTTGGATGATGTAGCCTCCTCACCATCTTCATGTCTGAGGTTCTTGGGTGTCACTATTGTTGATTGTGATATTGAGCTGAACAATGATCTTACGATCTTAAAACAATTGGTATATGCTGAAAATTTGAACCTTCGGGATTTGAAAATATATGACCTTATCCCAGAGGTGGGTCTAATATTTCCGCTGCATGTATCCACAATTTGTATTACAACTTTATATTTAAGGGAATCATACCTGGCAGAAGACCCAATGCCAATATTAGAAATGCTTCCAGTGTTGAGTGTTCTCCAAATGCGTGAGGATACATATGTGGGGAAGGAGATGGTGTGCTCCGCAACCGGTTTTCCTAAACTCACCGTTCTTATTTTGTACAAGTTCACAAAACTTGAAAATTGGAGGGTGGAGGAAGGAAGCATGCCCATCCTTTCATACTTGATTATTGGAAGATGTAACAAGTTGGAGGAGCTTCCCGAAGGCCTTGTGTTCCTCAAGTCCCTTCATATAGCTCAAATGCCTCAAGATTTCAATGATAGGCTTAAAAGGCAAGATGGTGAACAACGACCCGACTTTATGCAAATATGGAGTTAGCCAGAAATTTTCTTGTTTTATGCAAATCCAGAAATTTGCTCTCTACTTTTATTCAGTTTATGAAATGAACAGTTTACAAGCTCCGAAAGGTATATCTAGTGATTTTGTCCGCACGTTCTCGACCACTTGCAGACCGTCAAAATCAATACCAGGCCACATTTATTATTTTCACACTAACTTTTAAGTTGTGGAGGGTCGAGAAATCAAAATGCATGTAACCAGGATAAGCCAACAAGGATGCTGTCAACTGTTTTGTTGCAGGACCAGACTCACAACTATTTGTCGGTGTTAACTGGCCACACTGGACCAGTCAAGTGTATTCCATTTCAAGGGTCTTCTGCTCACCAGTGTAGTGTTTACGATATGAAAGTAGACCTGCAAGCATAAAAGCAAGCAAATGCCAGCCTTCCTAGCAAATAATAACTTACATTTTGCAATGACTGTTTCCTAACTTTGTGAGCTCAACTGCATAGTGACTAAGAAAAAATCAAAGAAATCAGTTGATTACAGGTTCTGTTTCACTGGAGTCCATAATTAAGCATAGCTGGTTGATCTGAGGCATTAATCACCATCCCCTGAAATGCATTTTCTTACTGCTCTGTTGGTAATTTATTTTAGTAGCATTTAATACTCGGATTCCTGTTGATTATGGTTGCTACCCCTACAACTATTGTATAATGTTAATGGACATAGAGCATCTCCAATGAGATTTTTAAACAAGTTCTTAACTCTAAATTTATAGAGTAAGTTAAGAATTATTGCTCCAATGAGCTCTAAGAAGCTCTTTAAAAATTTAAGAGCCTACTATCTCCTCACTTTTAAAGAGCATGCAGTAGCTCTTATCTTTTTATTTGTGAATATAATATTAATTTCCCTCCAATCTTCTCTCTCTTTTAATTAACTTTTCTCTCTCATTTATACAAAATAAATATAAAATATGAATAAAGAGCTACGTATAAACAGTAGCATTAAAGTTATCATGTTTTTCAATGTATTAAGTCACTAGGAGCCATAATTTATATTATTGTTGAAGAAATGATTTAGTAGCACCATTGGAGATGTTCTTACTCCTTGTGAACATAGAATAAATTATTTTTTTTGTGCCAATTCAGTTACGTAAAGATTTGTCAGAAACATTTTGTTACTCCACACTATAAATTGTCGTGGACGAATTTTGACCCATGACAAGTTTTCTCTTCATAACATTATCACTTGGAAAGGTCCTTCAGCAAATGACAGGATGTCACCAATTGCCAAATTCATTGCAATTGCGAACTCTTAAAGTTTTGTTAATTCATGTTGGAGTGCATATAAGCCTGAACTGCTATAGCTTTAATATACATGATTTCCCGACCTGAACTGCTATGAGTGTTTCCTAGATTTGATGGTGATCAGTATGTTCATGGACGGGGCATCGCCGTCTCAGAGGAGAAGCGGAAGAGGATGCGACAATAAGATTTATGTGTGTATTGTATACTCCCTCCGTCTCATTCATTTGTATACAGTTTCTTTTTCTGGACATCCCACCAATTGTATACATTCCAAAAATAGTAAACTTTTATAATATAAAACACCATTACACCAACTATTTTCCTCCACTATCTCCATTCTATAATAATATAAACACTATTACACTCATTACTTTCCTCCACTATCTCAAATCTATTATTAAATATAAATGGTCCCACCACTATACCTACTTTTCATCTAACTTTACTCATTTTTTACATTTTTTCTTGGTCTTCGTATCCCAACCAAATGTATACAAATGGTTGGGACGAAGGGAACTAGAGCACACGTGATAGTCATCAATCCAGTCATTTTAATTTGTTCCCCAAGCTTGGGTGGTGTGGATGTTAATATAGTCTGAGAACCATTCATGTTTGAGCAAAGAGTTGTGTGTTAATATTGTCTAAGAACCATTCGTGTTTGAGCAAAGAGTCATTTGAGTAAATACGAATGATCTCCCCTGTAGATGTAGAAACCATTGAAGTTATATAAAACTCAAGCAAATCACAAATGCACACACAGATGAGACAAGCTCGTTTTATTAATCCGATAAATTGCTGCTTACAAAATGAAAGAAACACACTCTGATAAACTCAAGTTCAGAGTGTTGGAAAAAAAGTCCTACTTAAACAACTAGCTAAGATGGTAAGGATAAACAAGAACTGCTGCCTATCGTTAATCCACTCCTACATGCACTCATGAAAAACAGCTACAGCTACGGCCTAATCTTGTGTGCACACTGATCACATAGCAACTTATTTAAAATAACTAAATTAAATAAAAAGCAACTGAAGTATATCAGAATTTAGATCAAACTCCAACAAGCTCCCCTAATCTAAACTCGATTGCAGGTTCTTCACACCCAATAGCTCACACATTCCCTCAAACTTAGCCCTTGACAATGCCTTGGTCAATACATCAGCTCTCTGTTCATTTGTGTTGACATGTACTTTGAGTATAATTTCACCACATTCTACACATTCCCATATAAAGTGGTAGCGAATATCTATGTGTTTACTCCTTCATGAAACACTGGATTCTTTGCCAAATCTATTGCCCACTTGTTATCAATATACAGCACCACAGGACCAGCCTTTATATTCGTCATCCGTCTGAGAAGTTTATAAAGCCATATGCCTTGACACACAGCTGCATTGTTTTTGACATTGCCATACCTCTAGTAGACCTCTTGTCATCCACATTTCCAACTAGGTCGCTGTTTGAATATCCTGAGAGCAAGTAGTTTCCATCCCGTTTAGAATAAACCAACCCATAATCAAGAGTTCCATTCACATAACGAAAAATTCGTTTTGCTGCAGCTAGGTGCATGACTATGGGTCTCTCCATGAACCTGCTTACTATGCCAACTGAATAAGCTATATCAGGTCTTGTAAATACAAGATGCCTGAGTCCTCCAACCATACTTTTAAGGCTTAATGACCTTTTAGCCCTCGAAGTATGAATGGAAGTTCCGATGCGGTCTTGAAGTTTAAAAACGTACAATTCGACCCTCAAAGTATTTTTGTCGTACCTTTTAGCCCTTTTTAAAAATACCGGCATAAATCGGGGGATAACTTGAAAAATAGGCAAGAGCATAACCCATCAGCACACCAAGAATTCCTACTAATTCTCATTTTAAGCCGACCCTTGAACATATATAAACCATGTAGGCAAGTATTCCTTAATTAAAGAATGAATAAAACTTTCTCCATCTGTTATCTAAACTATTGAAGCCACCAGCGAAGTTGCAACCTTGACATGTGCCATTGCTGCAGCAAAAGAAACCTGATTATATCGCATTCCGTATTTTACTTTTTTCAGCTTCTCTAGTTATTCTGTAGGCAATCCCTTAGTTGCAATTTCGCTAACAGTATCCAGCAGCTGGGTAACTATTTCTTTTGAGATGAATATAACATTCCCGACAGATCGGTGGACACGTAGGTAAAGTATTCCATTCATTATTGTTTTTCCATGTCAGACATACCAATCATTGCCATCTGTCAGCAAGGTGGATGTTGTTGAGGTTAAATTTTTCAACTTAACGTTTGCTGTTAGTTTTTTCTAAAAAAGCTAATAGAATGATATATAACTAGGGGTGTAAATGAGTCGGGCCGAGCCGAACTCTAGAGTGCTCGTGTATCGTTTGTTAAAAAATTAGCGAACTCGAACTCGAGCTCGTACTTAGATCGAGCCAAAAATATTGTTTGAGGATCGACTCATTAAGGAATAACTCTGTTCACGAACGGCTCGTGAACTGCTCACAAACATGTCTCACGAGCTTTTGCTCACGAACTGCTCATTAACTTATGCTCACGAACATGTCTCATGAATTTTTGCTCACAACCGCTCATTAATTTTGTTCACGAGCTTGTTTAATAAACTTTGCTAACAAGCTAGCTTATGCTTATAAATTTTTATGAGCTTGTTTGTTATTTAACTTAATTAAAATAAATAAATTAAAATTCTAACAATATTTTAATTTATGCTCTAAGGAAACATAAATTCATAATAAATCATGTTTACGAGCTAGTTCACGAACTACGCTCACGAGCCAAATTCACAAACCATGTTTACGAACTCATTATTCGAACTTGTTCACGAACTATCGAGTCGAACTCTACAGTGCTCAAGTTCAGCTCGTTTATATAACGAAACCTAAAATTGTGCTCAGGATCGACTCGTTTATGAATCGAACCGAGTTCGAACCGAGTTTTTTTCGAACCGAACACCGAGCGGTTATCGAGCGTATCAACTCATTTACAGCCCTTAATATAACAGTATTTTAGTGGGTTATATGAGTCGCCGTGGAGATCGGGTAGCTACTTGATATATTTTGCTGAGTTCGGTGGGCAATCTGATATAAAACCCAAAACCAAACCAAATTAATACTAAATTTGATATTTGATATAATATATGATTTTGGTTCATAAACCCGTCCAAATCCATATTAATCAACTAAAATTGGTCCAAAACCTGAGAGGTCTACTTACTCTCTCGACACAATTGGTATATGATGAAAATTTGAACCTTCGGGAATTGAAAATATATGGGCATATACCAGAGGTGGATCTAATATTTCCGCTGCAATATGTTGGGGATAGTAATGCTCATGTATCTAAAGTTCATATTACAAGATTATATTTATCGATTTCATACCTGGAAGAAGACCCAATGCCAATACAATACTGGAAATGCTTCCAATGTTGGGTGTTCTCTGTTTGTTTACCGATACATATATGGGGAAGGAGATGGTGAGCTCTGCAACCGGTTTTCCTAAACTCACCCACCTTTTTCTGGACAGCTTACCGAATCTTGATAAATGGAGGGTGGAGAAAGGAAGCATGCCCATCCTTTCATACTTGCGTATTCAAAGATGTAACAAGTTGGAGGAGCTTCCAGAAGGCCTGGTGTTCCTCAAGTCTACGGGTGTGCACGGGTCGGTTCGGCTCGGTTTCTACCTAAAACCGTTACCGAACCGTGTATTTCGGTTCGGTTCGGTTTTTGGGTAGAAACCGTAACCGAACCGTTTCAAACGGTTTTTTTCGGTTCGGTTAACCGTGGTCGGTTTCGGTTATAATATTTGTTATTTTATCATATATTCATATATAGTTTTAATTTAATTAATTTTATCGTAAAAATAAAATTATGATAGAATAATGTGGTTAAATAAATTTTTATTTAACAGTTGAATAAATTCTTAATACTTATGACTAATTAAAAATTAGGTCGAACATATATTTTGATGAGAATGTTAAATATATTTATTTACATGTTATAATTTAAGGAGATCTATAAGCCCATATATAAATCAACAACCTCATAATATTTCGTTAGTAATAATTAAAAATATAGTATAAAACATATTAGAAGTCAAAGAGACGCGTAATCCCAAATATCGATCCATTACCTAATTTTTAATGTTTTGATTCGATAGATAATAATAAAATATTATAACATATTATAAATTAATGAGGTCCGTGGGTTGAATACCAATGGTCTCACCAAACTCGATTGATCGACCGACCAACTAACCAATTGAACTTTTCATTTTTCGGCTTTTGGCTTTAACAGTATAATAATATATAGTATAGTATAAATTTATAATATCACTTTTAATGTGAGACCGTTAGAGTATTTAAATATAATGTTAATTAATTTTGGTTGAAAAATATCACCTGTTATTTATTAATAAATATATATAATAATATTATGTTTTTATACATATGTCGCCTGTGTTAATTGTAGAAAAACGATTTTTTAGTTTGAAAAAAATATTTATCTTGAACTTTAAATCTTTAAAATTAAAAAAAAAACATTTTTTTCAACGGAGAAGTTGTGTTTGTTGAATTACATTTAGTTTCAAATTGCAAAAATACTTTCTTAAAAATTTTAAAAAGATTGTATATTATTGAAAAAGAACTCTAAACATGTGTTATATCCTTAAATTCTATACTCTCTGGCGCAGAAAAATAAATTATATTCGAAACAGATTATTAATTTGAACTTAAAGTAGCAGAGAGGTGTTTCGGTGAAAACCCCCGCTTAGTGCACAATAAAATAAATACACAGTGTGTGATATAATAAGAATATAATATCTTAGCCATGTCCTTCTTCACACAGTACTTACCTAAACAGTTCCTAATGCATCTGTGAAGTGAGGACTTACCTAAACAGTTCCTATTATCACGAATGCATCATGAACTGAGCTAACCCTTCCCTTAAAACATAATGCAACGAACCTCGCAATGTCTGTAAGCCACGAGACCTGGTCTCAACTATTCTAATAAGTCGTCCCCAATCATTCTTATCTAATGTCATATCACCCGTTCCCGATCATTCTTATCTAATGTCATATCATCCGTGAGATTCAAGGCTCTCATGTCCAAACTTAATTGATCAGCCCATGTCCGACGAGACTCACTTCTCTTTCTCTAGTCATTCATTATTCTTGAGGTGAACAACATTTAAAAAAATTCAGAGCCGAGGTATTCTTACACAGCAAAATATCGATTTATGATAATGTTGGACAGCAGAAAATGAAAAGGAAGTAATATTTCACTAACCATATGTGATATCCAATCCCAACATTGAAAATTGCTCACTCGAGAGAGACTGTTTTAGTATCTCATTAATTATTCTCGAAATGGACAAGTGTTAAAGGAATCCCGGAGCCACAAATATAACCACCTAACGACAGAATATTAATTTATGATAGTACTGGACAGCAGAAAATCAGAGGAAGTAATTTTTCACTAGCCAATATGTGATATATTTTCATGCCGCCAACACAACAGAGTACATTGTTGCCCAAAGGTTGCAACAACACACAAAACTAGGAAACTTCAAAATCTTGACTCCTGCCCATTGTTCAAACTTTTTCTTTGTGATCTTTTTTTATAATGAAACACTTTTGTTTTTTTTCCTTTATAGTTAAAACTACAATATATACAGCGTTTAGGACTGGGAAACTGCTTTCTTCAAGACGCTGAAGGTGACAAGCATAAGCAGTGATATCATGATCTTCTTTGAAGCAAGTATCCGCAAGTTCACCTTCATGCCATGGTAACTCATGAGCTTCAGTGTTGCTCTAATTACTGACATAAGCCAAGATACAACGGACAAGAACACCACTTTCATTGTGTCTGCAGGTCCATTCACACTTCTTGTGCCTCCCGACACCTCGACACAGGACCAAGCAGCGCCTTGATTATCGGTGGTTCCACTATGATTGAGGCCAAGTTTCTCGTTCAACCAACATGATAAAGTCACAAGCAGCTTTGCAAGCCATGCAATCTCATCACTGGAGACTGGTCGCATCAACCAGTCACCCCTGTATTTCTTACCAGTTTGCTTCTTGTTTCGTATCAAACTGTTAGTATTTTACAGACTCTAAGATGTAATGTCTGAAGAGTTTTCTAGATCCATTTTGAGGATCATACATCTGTACTATAAAAGAAAGATCATGTAATGCATTTCATAAGATGAAATCAGTTCAATAAAATCTTTTTTAGTAATCATATACTTTCAATTACAACAGGTGGTATCAAGAGCACAAGTCTATCCATTTCGGCACAAACATTCTCTACACTATGACAACATTCAGCACTATCTCTGCAGAGTCATAAAAAATATCAAATAGATACTTTCTAATATCTTTTCGAGAAGTAAACTTTGTTTTTCATTGAGTTTCACACATTTTTCTTGGCTGTTAGTATAATCAACTAAAAGGCTATGAATTCTAGTATTTTTTTATAATATATTCAGATTTTAAGAAATTTATTTACTATTTATTTTTAATTTTACAACTATTTTGTTTCATTTATATCAAATAAATAATAAATAAATTTCTTAAAATCTAAATATATTATCATAAATACTACTCCCTCCGTCCCTCCCATTTCTTTACACTTTCCCTTTTGGGATGTCCCATCCATTTCTTTACATTTCAAAACTTATCCAAAATAGTCAATTGGTCCCACCACTTCTTCACTTTTCTTTCCTTTTCACACTACTTTTACTCCACTATCTTCTTTTTATACATTAAAAATCAATGGGTCCCACCACTTCACCCACTTTTCTTTCTCTTTTCCACTACTTTATACATATTTCTTAACCTCCGTGCCCAACCCAAACAATAAGAAATGGGAGGGACGGGAGGAGTATAATTCATAGCCTTTCATTTGATTATACTAACAGCCAAGAAAAATGTGTGGAACTCAATGGAGAATAAAGTTTACTTTTTGAACGGATATTAGAAGTATCTATTTGATATTTCTTATGACTTTAATGATTCAAATGAGACCAAAAATTTCCAAGTGATCCACCTGATATTTTCTAGTGCAAAAAGTGACCTAGTTGATAATTAACCCAAATGAAAACTGCCTTACGAGCTTATGACTTGTGGGATCTTGTCGAGAATGAGTTCCAAAATCTGCAGATCCTCAAGCTTCCCCACAATCATCCAGGTCATCGACAATTTCAGTGAATGAATCGCTCAAAAGGAACGCAGATGCACTAGCAAAAACAACAAGCCGTTGCTGATTATATTTTTCCCAGAATCATGAATACTACTTCTGCAAAACAAGCTTGGGAGACATTACAAGATGAATAAATTCCAAGGCACTGCAAAAGTTTGAACAATCAAACTTCAAAGCCTGCGAAGAGAATTTGAGAATATCCGAATGAAAGACACGAGTTATTGGAGTTGTGAATCAGATGGAAGACCTTTGGCGACAACATTTCAGATCAAAGAGTCATTAAAAAATTGTTAATTTCTCTCACAAATAAGTATGATTCTATTGTTGAAATTATAGGAGAATCAAAAGACATCTCTATACTTTCTATCACTGAACTTGTTGGTTCATTACAAGTAACAAGCTCATGAATAACAAATCTCTCGGCGAATGTCGAAGGTGCTTTACAGTCACAACCTAGGAAGCATGAGTGCAGGTGCGGGTACTGGGGTGCACAATACGGGGATACGGGAATTCGGCAAATTTAAAAATATGGGGATTCGGGTGCGGGGGATTCGGCAATTATTAATATATTAAAAATATATTTTATACATGTATTTGAAGAGTTATATTCATATTTAAACTAAATAAATGAATAAATAAGTTCAATATCCTTAACAATATACAATATAATTATTTAATAACACAATTATTGCATTATAATGTAGTTAAGTGATAGAGTATTCAATTAATCACAGAATTAATCATTAAAAAGAATCCCTAAGAATCACCGAATATCGAAGAATCCCAAAAATCGAGTGTGCGGTGCGGCGAGTGAGTGAAGTATCCCTGCTTTTTAGGTCACAACACAAAAACTGGCCTCCATCCAAAGGTTGAAAATTTAGTAAAGGAAAAAATGTTAGCAACAGCTTCAAGGAAGATGCAAGGAAATCTAAATTCTACTGCAAATTGTACAAGACTGTCGTAGTGCTAGTTAATCCAAAGGCAAAACACCTTAGATCTAGGAAGTACCGGAAGTACGGTACGCAAATACGGGGATTCGGGAAAATGAGGATACAGGTATGGGGATACGACATACATAAAAAATATTTGTATTATATATATTATATATTTATTTATATATAGCAAAACTAAAACTAACATTCAAATTAAATCAAAGTACATAAAAATCAGCCACCAAGTCACCAACTATATACACATAACCTCACACATAAATATTATCTATATTTTAACCATAAACTCATAATTAAGAAAATTATGAGTCAAAGCAGGGAAGAACTTACCAAAGACGTAAAGAGGATGGAAGAACTGGGAAGGGAAATGGTTGAACATTGTGCCGGTCTTCCGCTAGCTATAGTCGTTTTGGGTGGAATTCTTGTAACAAAACCGTCGTTGATAGAGTGGGAGAAGGTATATCGTGATAGTAAATCATCCCTCAAGGCGGGGAGAGGATTGGAAGAAGCCTATCAAAGGGAAATATTAAGTTTTTTAGTTTGGAGCTACAATGATTTACCCCCTCAGTTGAAGCCATGCTTTTTATATTTATCTAAGTTTGGTGATAATAAATATATAGAAGTGGGGACTTTGTATCAGCTGTGGATCGCCGAAGGAATGATACTCTCGAGTGACAAAAGGGAAGGAGAAACAATGATTCAAGTGGCTGAATCATACATGGGAGAACTAGTCCACAGGAGTATGGTTCAAGTGAGATTTAACAATGTGAAATCATCACCTACAAAGTTTGAAGATTGTTCTCTGCATGACCTTATGCGAGATATGTCTTTAATACAAGCAAAAGCAGAAGATTTTTTTGAAGATATACATTCCAAAGTGCAAATGAGTTTCATCTCAAATCTACTGCAGATTCAAGAAACACAACTCGACTTGTGATTAATTTGGATGAGGAATATTCTAGGAAAAAAGTTAATTACTACTTCTCCAAGAAACGCGATAAAAAATGCTATCGATCAATTTTACTCCTCGGTCAGTTTGGAGCGAGAAGTTTGCCACGGTCGCTCGGGTCACATGTTGCCAATTTTAGGTTCCTAAAAGTGTTTTCAGTGGAGAAATATACCAATTTTTCTGGTGCATTTTCCCATATTAATTTTGGAAGAGCATTAGGGGCCCTTGTTTACTTGCGATATCTTAGTGTAAGGGGCACTAATTTGTTGGTTTTTCCTTCTATACAAAAGTTGGTACTGTTACAAACTCTTAGATTGCATACATGCGATGATATGTATGCTTTACCATGGTTGTCAAGAGATGTTCTGGTGAAGCTCGATTGTTTGCGGCACCTGTATTTGCCTAAATTTAAAGTTGACGTTTTGGTAAGGAAATCGAAATTACGGTTTAATGGGTTGAGCAAGTTAGAGACCCTGGAGAACTTTGACACTACTTGGTGTGAGGTTAAGGATCTACGTGAACTAATCAATCTTCGGAAACTAATGGTAACAGTGAGAGGTAGCTGTGATATTCTGGAAGAAATGATGAAAAACTTGGATGATATAGCCTCCTCACCATCTTCATGTCTGAGCTACTTGGGTGTTGCTATTAGTAATTGTCATCTCGAGCTGAACAATGGTCTTACTATCTTAAAACAATTGGTATATGCTGAAAATTTGAACCTTCGGGATTTGAAAATATATGGGCGTATCCCAGAGGTGGGTCTAATATTTCCGCTTCAATATGTATCTACAATTGGTATTACAAGTTTAACTTTAGCGAGTTCATGCCTAGAAGAAGACCCGATGCCAATACTGGAAATGCTTCCAATGTTGGGTGTTCTCTGTTTGTTTAAGGATACATATGTGGGGAAGGAGATGGTGTGCTCCGCAACCTGTTTTCCTAAACTCACCTCTCTTTATTTGCAAGAGTTCCCAAACCTTGAAAAATGGAGGGTGGAGAAAGGAAGCATGCCCATGCTTTCATACTTGCGTATTGAAAGATGTAACAAGTTGGAGGAGCTTCCCGAAGGCCTAGTGTTCCTCAAGTCCCTTCAAGTACTAGATATATTTCATATGCTTCAAGATTTTAATGATAGGCTTAAAAGGCATGATGGTGAAGAGGGACCCGACTTTCACAAAATTTCTCATGTCGATAGACTCATTATTGACGATCAGGAGTTAAATTGAATGTTCTTGCAAGCTTATTATTCCACAAAATTATTAGTTCACTTATAAGGCTATAAGCCATATTTGTCAAAAAAAACAAAAAAAAACTACTCCTTTAGAAAACGGCTCAGCGTTCTCAGGTTCATATTCACACCATATTCTCTTGTTTTCACTTGTAAAGCTATAAGCTATATTTGTCAAAAAAAAAAACTATTCCTTTAGAAAACGGCTCAGCATCCTCAGGTTCATATTCACACCATATTCTCTTGTGAACTAGGGGCACAATTTTCATCATTTTCTTTGTCTTACAAGCATGCAATCTAGTCATTTGAAATTGATCACTTTAAAGACCATCCTTGTGTCTCGTTCATTTTCCTTGAGGTGAACAAGAGTTGAACATATTCGGAAGCAATAAATATAACAGTCTTATAACAGAATATCGATTTATGATAATGTTAGACTGCAGAAAATGAGAGGAAGTAATTTTTCACTGACCAATATGTAATATGTTTTCATGCTATTGCGGCCAACACAACAGAGTACATTGTTTCCCACATGTTGCAACAAAACACCAAAACTAGGAGACTTCTAACTCTTGACTCCACCCATTGTTCAAACTTTTTCTTTGTGATCTTTTTTTATAATGAAACACTTTTGTATTTTTTTCCTTTATAGTTAAAACTACGATATATACAGCGTTTAGGACTGGGAAACTGCTTTCTTCAAGACGCTGAAGGCAACGAGCATAAGCAGTGATATCATGATCTTCTTTGAAGCAAGTATCCGCAAGTTCACCTTCATGCCATGGTCTCTCATGAGCTTTAGTGTTGCCCTAATCACTGACATAAGCCAAGATACAATGGACAAGAACACCACTTTCATTGTGTCTGCAGGTCCACTCACACTTCTTGTGCCTCCCGACACCTCAACGTAGGACCAAGCAGCGCCTTGATTATCGGTGGTTCCACTATGATTGAGGCCAAGTTTCTTGTTCAACCAACATGATAAAGTCACAAGCAGCTTTGCAAGCCATGCAATCTCATCACTGGAGACTGGTCGCTTCAACCAGTCACCCCTGTATTTCGTACCGGTTTGCTTCTTGTTTCGTATCATTCTAGGACTAAATATCTCATCACGTGGATGCTGATTTTCTCTTGTCTCGGGGACTACTTGTGTGTTCCTTGGAGTAGAGTTACCAAATAAGCACCCCATCTGGGCTTTGATAGAATCTAAACAAGCCATATTGTGAGCATGATTATCTCCCAAGACGGTCTGCAGCTCCGACTCAGCACGCAGCACAAAGAGCTGCAATTACAATGTGAGTAGTGAGTGAGACTTGAGATTTAGAATGATGTCAATATGCTTAAGACCTGCACAAGAAATACAAGAAACATATACAAAATAAGTAAACGGAAACTATAACGAATTGATCCTGGGATAAAAATATATACTAATTATAAAAGAAAATTTCCCCACTGTTACCCTGACTCTTCATTTTGCCTCAAGTACACGTGTCGGACACTCAACACTTGAACATCGGACACTCAACACTTGAACATAGGTACAGACACTACAGAACTTATTTTAGGCCAAAAACATGTAAATTTTCAGAATACTACCGAGACACACTCGGACAGGTAACCATGTTGGACACTTTTAGCTGACTCCAGGTAATATAGATTCTTCATATGTAAGCTTACCAGAAGTATCCCATCAGTGCCCATAAATGAAAAGAAGCCGAAAGAAACTATAAAAGAGGAATATAGCAGATTATTATTAATTAGTAGCCTTGCATCAGTTTCCTCTATAATTCAACACAAGTAGCTCACGCGGATAAAGACATTCTTACCAGATGCTGACGCAAGGATTGATGTAGAAAGAATCCGGATTTTGCTCCGGGATGTACGAGAGCTTGCCTATGATGCTGAACATGTTGTCGAAACTTTTGTTATTAAAGCCTCATCCACTAAAAAACCATTTCAGCGGATGAACAGAGTCAAGTTTTCAAGAAAGATGAAAAATATACAGAAAAAGATGTCCCTCCTCTTCAATTTATTTTCTGATTATAATATCATACCAACTTCTGAATCAACTTTCTCAAACAGGGAATCGGGAAAACTTAAGCGATTTCACTCTTTCACTACTCCTGAACCAGAGTTATTTGTTGGATTTCATGAAGACGTTGAATGCTTGGTGCGACATTTGGTGGATGAAACTCGTGATTCTTACCCACTTATATCTATTTGTGGAATGGGGGGCCTGGGAAAGACTACTCTCGCTCAAAAGATATACAATCACTCTGCCATCAAGACTCACTTTGCTGGTTTAGCATGGGTATCAATTTCGCGAAAGTGGCAGACAGATCGTGTGTTGCAGAGAATTCTCATATGTCTCGTACCTGAGAACAAAGAATCTATCCTTAATATGGACAGCAACAAGCTAGTGGAGTATATGCTACATATTAAGGAACGGAAAAAATGCTTGATAGTCCTCGATGACATATGGTCAACTGATGCTTGGGATGCATTAAAAGCTGCATTCCCAGCCGGGAAGTCCATAAGCAAATTAATGCTTACAAGCCGTAATGTTGAGGTTGCTAAGCATGTAAATTTGAACGGATTCATTCACAAGCCAGAATGTCTAAATCCAGAACAAAGTTGGGAGCTACTCAAGTTGAAAGCACTTCACACAGGAAATTGTCTAGGTACATAATTTTACTTGCGTTAATTATAGTTCATATACTTTTTCCGCACCCTATCTTTGGTACGACAGCCTTAATGAGCCATATTTTCTGTTACTTGAGTTGGATAAGTTTGGTTAGAGATCTGCCCAGACAACCTTAAATAACATTGTTCTGTTCAAGTAACATTTTTTTCGTGTTTGTTTGAATTCGTTAGTCGTTTACAAACGTATGTATTAGAATTGTAAACGAATGTAACAGTTCATTAAGTGCCCTCTTGAGGTTGAGTTAACGAACTCGAATTCAAACCACATATTTTGTTTGAGAACCTTAACAAACTTTATGGGGTTCAGTAATTTTTGCTGGTGTTGACTCGAAGTTTATCGGAGTTAAGTTCATTAACCATTTCCCTTCCCAGTTCTTCCATCCTTTTTACATCTCTGGTAATGTCTGCAACACACAAGAAACGGGAATCATATGTGTGTATATATAGACACACAAACGCAAGCCAAGATAATTTCTAATTTAGTCATTTGACTGGTGCAAATATTTAAAAGACACGTTCAAGTTATAGCCCTAATTGAACATTGTGCCGGTCTTCCGCTGGCTATAGTCATTCTGGGTGGAATTCTTGTAACAAAACCGTCGTTAATAGAGTGGGAGAAGGTATATCGTGACAGTAAATCATCCCTGAAGGCGGGGAAAGGACTTGGAGAAGCCTATCAAAGGGAAATATTAAGTTTTTTAGTTTGGAGCTACAATGATTTACCCCCTCAGCTCAAGCCATGCTTTTTATATTTATCTAAGTTTGGTGAAGATAAATGGATCAAATTAGAGACTTTGTATCAGCTATGGATCGCTGAAGGAATGATACTCTCGAATGACAAAAGGAAAGGAGAAACAATGATACAAGTGGCTGAATCATACATGGGAGAACTATTGCATAGGAGTATGGTTCAAGTCAGATTTAACAATGTGGAATCATCACTTACAAAGTTTAAAGATTGTTCTCTGCACGACCTTATGAGAGACATGTCTTTAATACAAGCAAAAGGCGAAGATTTTTTTGAAGAAATACATTTACAAAGTGGACATGAGTTTCATCTCAAATCTACTTCAGATTAAAGGCCAGCTTACACTCGACTTGTGATTCATTTGGATGAGGAATATTCTAGCAAAAAAGCTAATTACTACTTCTCTAAGAAAGGCAATGAAAAATGCTATCGATCAGTGTTATTCTTTGGCGTCTTCGGTCCGAGAAGTTTGCCACGGGCATTGGGGTCACATGTTGCCAATTTTAGGTTCCTAAAAGTGTTTTCTGTGGAAAAATACACAAATTTTTCTGGTGCGTTTTCTCATATTAACTTTGGAAGAGCATTAGGGTCCCTTGTTTACCTGCGATATCTTAGTGTAAGGGGCAGTAATTTGTTGGTTTTTCCATCTATGCAAAAGTTGGTGTTGTTACAAACTCTTAACTTAGATACATTCGAGGGTATGTATGTTTTACCATGGTTGTCAAGAGATGTTCTGGTGAAACTGGATTGTTTGCGGCATCTGTATTTGCCGATATTTAAAGTTAACGTTTTGGGAAGGAAATCAAATTTTCGGTTTAATGGGTTGAGCAAGTTAGAGACCCTGGAGAACTTTGACAGTAGTTGGTGTGAGATTAAGGATCTACGTGAACTAATCAATCTTCGAAAACTAACGGTAACAGTGAGAGGTAGCTGTAATATTCTGGAAGAAATGATGAAAAACTTGGTTGAAATAGCCTCCTCACCATCTTTTTGTTTGAGGTACTTGGGTGTTTGTGTTCTTTATTGTCATCTTCGGCTGAAAAACGGTCTTACTATCTTGAAACAATTGGTGTGTGCTGAAAAATTGAACCTTCGACATTTGAGAATACATGGGCGTATCCCAGAGGTGGGTCTAATATTTCCAGTGCGATATGTTGGGGATAATTATGCACATGTATCTACAATTCATATTACAAGTTTAAATTTATCGAGATCATACTTGGAAGAGGACCCGATGCCAATACTTGAAATGCTTCCAATGTTGGGTGATCTCTTTATGTTTACAGATACATTTGTGGGGAGGAAGATGATGTGCTCCGCAACCGGTTTTCCTAAACTCACCAATCTTTGTTTGTACGAGTTCCCCAATCTTGAAAAATGGAGGGTGGAGAAAGGAAGTATGCCTATCCTTTCATACTTGCTTATTGAAAGTTGTAACAAGTTGAAGGAGCTTCCAAAAGGCCTGGTGTTCCTCAACTCCCTTCAAGTATTAAGAATATACCAAATGCCTCAAGATTTCAATGATAGGCTTACAAGGAATGATGGTGACGAGGGACCTGACTTTCACAAAATATCTCATGTCGATCCGTAGAGTCCGTATAGATAATGATCAGGAATACAACTGAACGTTCTTGTAAGTTCCTAAGTTGTAACGTTTTTGTTTTGGTCTTGAAGAACAGATTGTTTGAGAAACAAATCAGAGATATTATTATAATATATAGTAATAATTTTTTGATGAGAATAAAGGAGGTGAGATCAACCTTATTTAAACTGATTGCTTCCTAAGGTTAAATGACACACATGCATATGCTCGTTAGGTATTGTGTAATCTCTCTATTTTTATTAATAAAATACCTCTATTTACCTGATAATATCTTCACTCCATCTACATACATCAAAAGTAATTCATTTTTTTTGTCTTATGTTGATTCTGGGCCTTGGAATGGAATAACAAACACACGCAGATGAGTATAATTCAAAGTAATCTTCTTTTGAATGTAGTTTATAATTCACTTTAATTTTTTTAGGAAATGAGCAATAATATTGAAGATTGTCAAATTCTGGAAGATTCGCCATCTGAGGATTCATTGTCTACCAATTTACAAGATACCTACACTGCTGAATTGGATATAGAGGATGGTACACGAGCATTTTTCATGTCTCATGAAGATATGTTATTTCAATCACAAGAAGAAGCATATAATTTTTATAACAGCTTTGGTTTGACTAAAGGATGTGCAATAGGTAATTTTTATATATACAAGTCTTATGGTGAGAAGAACGTTTGTATCTGATAGAGAAGGTTTCAAAAACAAAATAAGAGGATGATAGTGAGGACAACATAAAACGACGTCGAGAAACTAGATGTGGTTGCAAAGGTTCAATGGAAATTATCCTAAAGAAATTAGGGACATGGAAAATGAAAAAAAAATTAATAATATCCATTCACATGACTTGCTCAAGAGTCCGAATAAGAAAAGAAAATTAAGGTCTCAGAACAAGTTTCATTAAGATGCAACTTATAAGAAATTGATTGATAAATTTAGTAGTTGCGGAGTTGGGCCAACAAAAATATCAGGCATTATAAATACTGCAAGTGGTAGTGTTACAGATGTCATGACACCCCAACAATATTCTGAAGAGTTAAGAATTAAGAGAAGATATTCAGAATCAAGAGAAAAAATAACATCGGCAAGGAGTGTATAATTAATGTAGTGCAGATTATTTTTAGAGAGGAAAGCAAGATATTCTGAATTTTAGTATGCCATTCAACTTGACGAACATGGCTGTACGTAGAAGTATTTTCTGGTGTTATGCCAGAGCGAGAAAAATTTTATAAGAAAATTTCTAATGTGATAGTATTAATCGGGACTAATACAATTTATTGTAGGAATGGAGTCTTCTCAAAGAAGTGAAAGTACGAATTCGTTTTTTGATGGTTATGTCAATAGCAATACTCCTTTGTCTATATATATTGACACGTATGAAAAAGAAATTACTGGCCATCGTGATAGAAAAGAGATAGCGGATTGGATTAATTAGAACACTGGCAATGCATGCCTTGGCATCTCAGTTAGCTGTATATTCATCATCTCATCACGAAAGGGCAGCTATTTTGAGCGGATGCGGATCAAGCAATATTAGTTTTACTGGGGGTAATCGCATGACTCTCCTAGCCGTTCCACAGGGAGCTATTTTATCACTGAATAGCTCTAATGACCCATCACCAATAGCTTTTGTTTAAGCTCTTCTACCTTTTTTTCTGATTCATCCCATATCTATGTCAAGTTCACGTAGCATCACTCATGGGGCGCACTACAATTCCTTGTTGAAATATTCACGAACAGGAAGTATGTATTAATAGCAATGAGTGATGCTATTGTTCCTCTGGCAAGTGGTATAGAAGAGCTTTTGCGCCATGTTTCTTCACTGAAGAGTTTTGGTGTTCATTTAATAATCAAAATTGTCAATAAGATTTCCTTAATAGGGGACTCTAGGCTTACTGTGCCCTCAGAAAAAGTCGATGGGAGTACTTCAATGAAGAACGCACCTGGTATGCTTGAAAGCTAAAGTTTATAATCTATTATGTCTTATTCTTCATTACAATTAATAAATCATCGATCTTTCATACGCAAGTATGGTAATTTATGGGGGTTCTACTGTATTAGACTATTAGGTGTTGTATTAGATGCTGAATTTCTTATCTCAGTTATTATTTAATAAGCATGTAGGATAAATTATTGTCGATGAAGGTGATGCAAAAAAGATGTATACCGGGTCATTTTATAATTGTTTAGTAATTTACCCTAGAAGTCCACGAGCTACTCGGTTGTTAATTAAACTTTGTTTTTACATGCTCATCGTTTAGTAATTTACCCTAGAAGTCCATGAGCTAATCAGTTTGTTAATTAAACTTTGTTTTTACATGCTCATCGTTTAGTACTTGATGATTGTCATTTATTTGGGAATTGAATAATGAATTAATATTTATATACACAAATAGGTTCATATCTATTAATCGGCTCTAGTTTAACTATCAGGTTTTATAATTGTAAACACTACGCCATAAAAGGCCTATCGCAACGCGACCTTTGTAAATGTTGCTAAAAAATGTTACCTTAGCTACACTACTTTCACCCTTCCGCAACATAATATTTTTCATGTTAGCTTAGCCAAAAAGGGGATGTTGCCTTTGTTAGAAAGTGTTTAAGGGTGCAACATGGAGACAAATATGTTAGCTTAAGCTATTAAAATGTGAAAATAATATTTTAACTTAAAATTAAAGAAAAAAGTAATTACTTGTATTAAAAATAAAAATAGAAGTTATGTAATAATATAAACTAAAAATATAAAAAATTATATAAAATATTAAATAATTTAATAGGTGAATGATTTTATTTTAAATAATAAATATATGTTTATTTATTTAAAAAGTAAAATAAAATGTAAACAAAAAAATAAAATATAAACTAAATATATGTATATATGTTTATTTGAACAAGCGGGCGTGGTTCCCGGTGAAATCAGACAAGCAGCGGGACTTTGTTTCACTAACACCCCGCCCCATTTTTTCACTTCCTTTTCCACTCACACTCAGTCATCTCTCATTTTCCACACAGTCCTCTCTCGCTCTTCACCCCCACATCTCGTCTCTCTCTCTCTCTTTTCACCCCCACAGTCGCCTCTCTCTCTTTTCACCGTGTCTCTCTCGTCGCTCTGGTCTCTCTGGTCTCTCATCAGCACATCTCTCTCATCTCAGGTTTGGATTTCAAGTTAGGGCATGGTTTGAGGGCTCGATGCTTTGATACTCCTAACTAGGGGTTTCTCTCTTTAAATCAGGGCTTCATTTCTTTATTTTCTTCCATTTACAGGTCTTTCTTCTTTTAAACTACATCTAATCGTACTTTATCTTTGATTTCAGGTATTTTCAGCGGAGGCTTTGCATTTGGAATTAGGTATGGTGGCTTTGATTTAATTTTTTTCATTTGTATATAGTGGGGGCTGTTAATCTAACTTTATTTTCTATTTTCAGGGCTTCTTCGGTTGATTTTAAGGATTTCATTTAAAGGATTTAAAATTAGGGTTTCAGTTTAAAGATTTTGCTACAGGTATCTCCCTCTCTGCTTCAACATTTTTGAGTTTTTGGGTTTGTTTTTGTTGTTATTTGTTTTTATTAGGGAAGTTATCTGATTTTTGTTTTTATTAGGGGTTTGGAATTGCATTTTATGAATCTTTGTTGTTTTCATTTTGTGGCATTTGTTATTTGTTGCATTTTGTAGTTAATATTTGTTACTAGTTAACATTTGATTTATATTTTGTGGTAAGTGTATGTGTCCAGGACTTGTTATTAAATATTTATGCTTGAAATAGGTTGTTCTGGTGACCAGTTATGACTCTGTTTTGTGGTTTCTATATGTATGCTCTGTTTATAACTTAAAAAATTTGACAATTAAGAGTAGCTGGTGTTGATTCTCTGTTGAACATTTGTATATTTTTGTGCTCTGCTGCCATACATGTAAGATTCCATTGTAGATATTGTGAGCTAGTTGGTTAGATGCCATAACATATTATCTTGGCTCATAAACTCTATGTATACTCTATATATAACTTAAGGGAATTGCGATAAATTTCTATGTATGACTTACCTGATTAAAAGAATATTGTTGTTAATGATTTGTATGATTAATAATATGCATGTGTTTGGTCTTATATTTGAAAGTGAAACTATAAATTATGACATATATGTAGAATTAAAAGTAGAATTGCAAATTTTTTTGGATAAAATGTTGCAGTAGCCTATTTAAATGTTGCAAAACTTGTATTTCAAAACTGTTGCAGTATAGGAAAAATATGTTGCCAATTTAGCTGCTGCCACCTGGCAACTTGATGGCCCCCACGTGGGCCCCACAGTGGCCCCCACGTGGGCCCCACAATGGCCCCCACGTGGGCCCCACTTTTTTAAAAAAATAAAATTACTCTAAGGTAACATAATTTTTTGTTGGAGTAGGAGAATAAAATGTTAGATTAAACACTCTTTGCTAACATATCTCGGTTGTTGCTGTAGGCAAACGATATGTTGCCTTAGACCCCCTAAGGCAACGGCAAAAATCCTATCATAAAATAAATGTTGCCTTAGCCCTTTTATGGGCCTTTAGCAACATATTGACCCCATTCTGCAACAATTTTTTTATGTTAGATAAGGCCTTTTATGGTGTAGTGAAACTCGATGCGGCTAGCTTGAGTAAACTCGACGCGGCTAGATTAGTAAATTCGACTTGACTTACACAAGAAGTGAGCGGGAGTCGAATAATATATATATTCGAGAAAACAAAGGATAAACACATAACTTGGATTATCTAATAACGCTTAACTCGACTCACACTTATTTATTGTGCTAGCAATGCAAACTTGGACTCTAACTAATAGGGTTAGTTATCACTAGGTCACTTTTTACACCAGATAATATCAAGTGATCACTCGAAAATTTTTGGGCTCATTTCAATCACTAAAGTTATAAAAAATATTAAATATTTACCTCTAATATATTTTCGAGAAGTAAACTTTATTTTTCACTGAATTCCATACATTTTTCTTGTATGTTAGTATAGTCAAATGAAAGGTTATGAATTTCAGTATTTATGATAATATATTCAGATTTTAAAAAATTTATTTTCTATTTATTTTTAATTTTACAATTTTTTTTGTTTAACTTAAATCAAATAAATAAGTACCCCATCCGTGCTTTTACATATAATCAAGCTCTCATGGACCACAGATGGGTTGATGCCATGAATAAAGAGCTTCATGCTCTAGAAACAAACAATACCTGGCAAGTAGTTTCACCTCCCCCAAATAAAAAGGTCGTTGGTTGTAAGTGGGATTATAAGGTAAAATACTTGTTAGATGGCTCTTTAGACAAATTCAAGGCATGCCTCGTTGCTAAGAGATACACATAGATTGAAGGGCAGGATTATCATAATACCTTATCACCTGTAGCTAAGATGGCTACAGTTCAGACTGTCCTGGCATTAGCCACTGTCAAACATTGGGACATACACCAGTTGGAGGTCAATAATGCGTTCCATCATGGTGAATTATCTGAAGAAGTTTATATGGAACTTCCTCAAGGTCACCCTGTTCATGGTTCTGGTCTTGTTTGCCGCTTAATCAAGTCTATATATAGTTTGAAGGAAGCATCACAGTTATGGTTTGAGAAACTTGCTTCAGTTTTGCTTGACCTTGGGTTCACTCAAAATAGTTGCATAATACTTTTTATTTGTCAACAAAACAGATGTTGTTTTTATAGTTGCCCTACTTTATGTCGGTGACACATATACTTCTCACTGGTAACAGTAGTGAGTTTATTTCTCATGTCAAATCTGTTTACCATTCTACTTTCACCATCAAAGATTTGGGCTTAGCCAAGTACTATCTTGGTCATGAGATACACAGAACTACAGAAGGTCTGTATTTTCACCAGCACAAGTTCGTACATGATATTCTTCTCGAAGCAGGTTTGGAACATTGTAATCCCTTGTCTTTGCCTGTTGATCACACCATTAAACTTTCACCCACTGATGGTGAACTTTTATCTGAACCCACCATTTATCAAAAGTTTGTGGGGAAGTTGCTTTACCTAACCGTTCAAGGCCTGACATTACATATGTTGTACATCATTTGAGCCACTTTTTGCAAAATCCTCGTGTACCTCATATGTTGGCAATGCAATGTGTTTTACGTTACTTAAAAGGTACACCCTACCAAGGCTTGTTCTACTCTGCAAATACTACCCTCAAACTTCAGGCGTATTGTGACAGTGACTGGGGGTCTACATTGGATTCTTCTGGTATGCTGACAAGCATCACTAGCATGTGTTTTACTTTGGGATCTTCTTTTGTTAACTGGCTTTCCACCAAGCAGAAGGTCGTTTCTCGATCCACAGCTGTGATTGAACTCGGGGCTGTTGTAGATACTGCATGTGAGGTTTCTTGGTTCAATCTGCTGTAAGGTGAACTCCAAGTACCTCAGTCTTTGCATGTTGTAATTCATAGTGATAACCAGGCCGCATTAGATATTGCTGCCAACCCGGTTTTTCATCCTCGTTATCTTCCTCGTGCATCTCAGCTGGCTAATATTTTCACAAAATGCTTGGGGCGATCAGCTCATTGGCATGTATTATCTAGATTGAATGTTTCACATCCACCTTCAATCTGAGGGGGCTACTACACTGCTTATCACCAGAACTCCACTATCTCTTATCAAGGCTACTTATCATAACCGTTTTATAACAGAATTCTGTATATAGTGCGGATAGCTTGTAGTTGTTTCTCCAATCTTCTCTATAACAAACATTTTTCTCTCTTCAATAATGTGAATATGTTAAAGTCAATACTAGTCCCAAGTAACCCCAAAGTCTAAGATAGAGCTACCAATTTTTTGGTTTCTAGTTATGTAGTCCAGCAGTATAATAAAGGCAACTACAAGTTTCTGGTTGTATAGTTTATGGTTGAACTATTATATGATTATACAATTCAACGGCTTAGATTATGTCTGGTATATATATTGTAAGGTGTATTTGGGCCTGTTAAACAGCCATCAATCGGCGGAATGCGATATATGGTTACATTTATTGTTAAAGCAATGTTTGCTTTAAAGATTTAATCGAAGGAGAGTCGACCCACAAAATCAAGTGCTTACGTATAGACAATGGAGGAGAGTATAGCTCAAAGGAGTTTAGTCAATATCTACGAGCTAATAAAATCCGTCATCAATTTACATGTGCAAACACACCCCAGCAAAACGGTGTTGCAGAGAGGAAAAATCGACATCTTGCTGAAATATGTCGAAGTATGTTACATGCTAATAACGTGCCTGGAAAATATAGGGCTGAAGCTATAACTACGGCATCTCTTGTCATTAACAAGCTTCCTCAACCAAGGCTGGATTTCGTCACGCCTTTTGAAAAATTATGGACAAAGAAACCTGCTGTAAGTTATCTTCGGGTGTTTGGTTGTGTTTGCTATGTATTTGTTCTTGATCATTTACGTAGCAAGATTGATAGGAAAGCAGTCAGATGTATCTTTGTGAAATACGACAATCAACGAAAAGGATGGAAGTGTTGTGATCCAACAACCGGAAGATGTTACACATCACGTAATGTGGTTTTTGATGAAGCATCTTCGTGGTGGACTTCAGAGAAAGAAATAGCGCCTATCACTGAAGAATTTGAGAAAAAGATGGAACAAAAGATGAGTGAGCATATTGTTCAAATTTTTCCAAGTTCAGATGGAGATATACGTAATGATGATGAGCCAAACGTCACAAAAAATCCTTGTAAATCTGGTATGTATTAACAACCAGATGAAAGCTATAATTCTGGTGAAGAATCAGCTCCATAACGAAGGTCAACAACAACTCGGAGGGCAAATGTTAGATATGCTAATGCAGCAATAATCGAAGAAATAGAACCTGAGACGTTCGAAGAAGCATCACAAAAATCAAAATGGATAACATCTATGAAAGATGAGATCAATTCCCTTCAAGAGAATCAAACTTGGGAATTAGTGTCAAAGCCACACGATGTGAAACCTATATTCTGCAAATAGGTTAACAAAATAAAGCGCCGTCCAGATGGGTCGGTTGAGAGACATAAGGCTCGACTAGTAGCTTGTGGCTTCTCTCAGCAGTACGGACTAGACTACGATGAAACGTTTAGTCCGGTGGCAAAACTCACAACTGTAAGAGTCTTGCTTGCATTGGCGGCTAACAAAAATTGGAAGTTGTGGCAAATGGATGTGAAGAATCCCTTTTTAAATGGAGAGTTGGACCGAGTGATTTACATGAATCAACCAAGTGGTTTCGAAAGTGTAACTCATCCTAATTTTGTTTGCAAACTCAGAAAAGCGCTTTACGGATTAAAGTAGGCACCATGTGCGTGGTACGGGAAGATAGATGAGTTTTTAAGCCTACGTGGTTATGTGATGACACAGTCAGATTCTAGTTTATTTGTTAAAATAAGAGAAGGGAAGTTGGCAGTGTTGTTGGTATACGTAGATGATTTAATCATTACAGGAGATGACATCAAAGAAATTTTTCAAATAAAGAAAAATTTATCAGTCCATTTTCAGATGAAAAAACTAGGAGAGCTCAAGCACTTCTTGAGATTAGAGGTTGATCATACTGAAAATGGGTTGTTTCTTTGTCAACAAAAGTATGCTACAGACTTACTAAAAAGGTTTGGCATGCTTGAATGTAAGCCAATATCAACACCCATGGAACCAAATGCGAAATTATGTGCTAATGAAGGAAAAGATTTGCAAGATTCATCAATGTATCGACAAATAGTAGGTAGTCTAATCTACTTGACTATAACCCGACCTGATATATCATATTCAGTTGGTGTGATAAGTCGATACATGCAAAATCGAATGAAGTCTCACTTAGAAGCTGTTCGAAGAGTACTCAGATATATAAAAGGTACTGTAAGTTATGGTCTGATGTACAGGAAGGGTGAAGATTGTAGTGTGCTTGGATATTGTGATGCTGACTACGCAGGAGATCATGATACTTGTAGGTCAACTACAGGGTATATGTTTATGCTTGAATCTAGGGCAGTTTCTTGGTGTAGTAAGAGACAACCAACAGTGTCTCTGTCAACAACAGATGCCGAATATCGGGCAGCTGCAATGGCATCTCAAGAGAGCACATGGCTGATCCAACTAATGCAAGATTTGCATCAGCCAGTAGACGCGGAAATTCCACTCCTTTGTGATAATCAATCAGCAATTCGTTTGGCTGAAAATCCAATGTTTCATGCAAGGACAAAAACATGTTAAAGTACATTATCATTTTCTTCGAGAAGAAGTTTTGCAAGGAGAGATTGCAATGAGACATATTGCGACACGTGAACAAGTTGCAGATATGTTTACCAAAAGCTTAAGTCCAGGAAAGTATGAGAAGTTTCGCTGCCAACTGGGAGTTGTTCAGAGAATGGGAACTAAAACATTGATGGAGAGTGTTAAAGTCAATACTAGTCCCAAGTAACCCAAAAGTCTAAGTTACAGCTACCAATTTTTTGTTTTTTAGTTATGTAGTCCAGCAGTATAATAAAGGCAACTACTAGTTTCTGGTCGGATAGTTTCTGATTGAATTAGTATATGATTATACAATTCAATGGCTTAGATTATGTCTGGTATATATATTGTAAGGTGTAGATGATTTGCTGGAACCTATAAATATCCTTTGTATCTGAGTTTATTAATATAACAAGTAACAGTTTGTTTCTTAAGTCTAGAGAGAAAAGATCAGTTCATACTTGTTAGTGTAACTAGTGCGTTCTTATTCTAAAGAGAGAAGAGTGAATGCAGAGAGTGTTTTCTACAGAATATACCTGTGTTGTGTTAGTGTACTGAAGCTCAGTTTCAAGCTTTAATGGCGTTTATAACAACTTAAGAGTGATAGAATCTAAACAAGCCATTTTATGAGCATGATTATCTCCCAAGACAGTCCGCAGTTGTGATTTAGCACGCAACACAAAGAGATGCAATAACAATATGACTAGTGAGTGAGACTTGAGATTTAGACCTGCAATATCACTTTATACCCAAAGTTGAGACTCATGTCTAACACTAAAATTTTCTGTAAACATATTAATTATTTTGATATAGGGGTTATTAGATTTTAATATTGGTCCCTACTTGATACCCAAATATCTTATGAATTACTCCCTCAATCTCATATTATGTGTCCAATTTTGACTATTAGATGATCAATTTAACTAAACTTTGACCATTAACTAAACAAAATTTATTAATTATTTTAAAATTTTAAAAATTGGATTTTGAAGGGGATTAGATATATTTTTTAATAAAGTAAGTTTTCAATCTTTTGAAGTCGGATAATATCTGTAATTTGTGTTCAAAGTATAGTCAATTTGACTCTTCAATAGTCAAAACAAAACACATAATATGAGATGGAGGGAGTAAAAAAATTTATCACCTTAGAGAATATTAATTTATAGGATTTCACTATATTAGATGTTGAATTTCTTATTTTAGTTATTACTCCCGATGTCCAAGAGAGTCGCTTTAACTCTTTACACGTAATATGAGATGTAAGAAGACATATTTTTCATATTATTTTTCAAAAAAATTTTTTGTGAATAAAAATATAGATGTTAAATTTTTATTTAGAAAATGAAACTTTGAAAAATAATATATAGATATATGATGTGTTTTTTACACCTATGGGATCGATGGAATATTTAGTAAGCAAGTAGGGTTAATAATCGTCGTCGAAGGTGGTGCAAACAATTATGAATGCCGAGTCATTTTGTATTTGTTTAGTAATTTATGGTAGAAGTCCACGGGCTAAGGGGTTGTTAAACTTTAATTTTACATGCTCATCTTTTAGTATACAACTAGTGAAAAAAGCCGCGCTTCACGGCGGCGTGATAAATTTTGATATGAATCCGTATTATAATATTATAAATATTATTTTGAGTCATCTTCCCGTTAAACATATCACAAATAAAAAATGTTATAATTGACGTAAAAATTTGTTTAAGTGGTCATCCTATCAAACATAATACTAATAATAAAATTAGTTCGAACCCCCTTCCGTCAAAGACAATATTAATCCATAATTATTATTTATATGATAAAATTAAATATTATAATTTAGATCGAAATTAGTTTGAGCTTCTCTCTTATCAAACACAATACTAATAACAAAACTTTATAATTTAAATATTAGTTAGAGTCTCTTTACTGTCAAACACAATACTAATAAAAATTATTCTAATTATAATAAAATTAAAGATTATAATTGGATAAAAAATATTTTGAACTGTGACAAAAAAAATATTATAACATAGATAAAAAATTATTTTAGCCACTTTCCCGTCAAAAATAATACTATTAGAAAAAATTATTATTATTTAGATAAAAATTAGTATGGGCCGCCTCCCGTGCCCGTCAAATACAATACTAATCGAGAATCATTTTATATTATCATAAAATCAATATATGATTCCTATTTTTTATATCCTATTTTTCTTTATTTGTTATTTTTATTTTATGATTTCTATTTATTTGTTAAAAATATTATTCGTTTATGGTTCTTTTTTTTTTTTGCTATTAGTTTTTTTTATGATTATTATCTTTATAATCTTTTATTTCTATTCAGAAATTTAAGAAAATCCGCGATCTGAGGGGAAATTGAAAGTGATAATTAATGAAAATGATGAAATTAGACGCATGGAGGTTGTTAATTACATGTTCGTACCTCGCTTCGACATCTTGATCGATCCGTTATCTCTCTCGGGATCTCTCCCTGAGGCGCCGTTGATGAGGGGAGGAGGGGTTTATATGGAGATCGGGCTTGTGTAGGTTTTAAGTGAATATTACTTCGTCAATAAAACGACATCGTCAGGTTCACTTTTTTGGGAGGGAATTTGGTCGCCGCCGGTGCTCAATAAATAAATTAAATTATAAATTTTTTTATTTGAAATTTAAGAAAATTATTAGAATAAATCGGAAATATAAATAGTATTTATTCTATGATTGTTAGTTTGAATGAATATAATCCTATTAATTCCTTTTAGGATACCTAAATAAGAAAAAAACTGAATTATAAATAAATATTCGATAGAGATGAGAAGATTGCAATCACTACTTTTTGAAAAAAAATTACAAAAAAATTATAAATTTATAACTTTTGAGAATAAGAATCGTACTTTTTTAATAATTTTTATATTAATATATAATTAACAATAAGAATTGTATTATCCTTATGATTCCTGAATTGGAAAAAGAATTGTATTACATTTGGAACTCAATAAGAAAAGAATTGTATGACCTTTAGAATTCTTAAACATGATTTTTTGAATTATAACTATATTTTTCTCCGAAATTTAAGAAAAATCAGAAGACTGAATCGAGCTATTTTAGAGACGCCCGCATTCTCCTTTATATACTTTAGAATTCAATACGAAATACTAAATAAGAAAAGAATTGTATCATCTTTAGAATTCAATATGAAAAGAATTGTATTACTTTTAGAATTCTTGAACATGATTTTTTGAATTATAATTAATCAGAAGACTGAATCGAGCTATTTTAGAGACGCCCGCATTCTCCTTTATATACTTTAGAATTCAATACGAAATACTAAATAAGAAAAGAATTGTATCATCTTTAGAATTCAATATGAAAAGAATTGTATTACTTTTAGAATTCTTGAACATGATTTTTTGAATTATAATTATAGTTTCTATCCGAAATTTAAGAAAAATTAGAAGACTGAATCGAGCAATTCTAGAGACGCCTGCATCCTCCTTTATATATATATATTGATGATCGTCATTCATTTGAAAATTATATAATAAATTAATATTTATATACACAAGTAGGCTAGTAGTACTTGTATTAATCTGCTGGCTCCATCAGTTCAGCTATCATTTTCTTAATTGTACGTCAAAGGGGAATAACAGTTAACAATTATAGAGAATCTGATGTGCAAATACGCAAGTCACTTCATCATTATTTAGTACTTAGTTGTACAACTATGAGCTGATTAGGGCTGTTCACGAACCGAGCCGAGTCGAGTTTTGACCGAGTCGAGCCGAGCTTTAAATTTTTTCTTATCGAACCGAGCCCACCCGAGCTTTCTTATCGAACAAAAAAGTGTGTTCGAGCTCGAGCTCGATAACTAACGAGCCGAACACGAGGTTGTTCACGAACAAATACGAGCCGAGTCGAGCCGAGCCGAGTCGAGCTAGAGAAAAATAAGGCCAAACCGCTACTTTACTCTTAAAATAGCAAGCCAAATAAAATTTTTAGTATGTTTTGATGGTACCATATTATAGTTGATATTCTCATGATCGATTTGATATATTATATGTTGAATTCGGCGTTCAATAACATATATATATTACGAAATTATTATGAAAATATTCTTTTTTTTCGAGCTTTAACGAGCCGAGCTCGAGCCGAACATACTAAAAGCTCGGCTTGAGCTCGTTTTCTTAACGAACAATTTTTTGTGTTCGAGCTCGAGCTCGTTAACTTAACGAGCCGAGCCGAACGAGCTCTTAACAAGCCGAGCTCGAGCTTGTTCGCGAACAGCTCGGTTCGTTAAACAGCTCTAGAGCTGATCGGTTGTTGAACTTTGTTTTCACATGCTCCTAAATTAACATATAATGATTGTCATTGTTTAGTAATCTGCAGGCTTCATGCAGCTCAACTCCTTTATGAAGAGTTGTTTGCTTTCTGCAGAAGAGTAACAAATTTCAATGGCTGAAGCAATTGTGTCTATTGTTGTGGGAAGGCTCACTGATTTGTTGATTGAAAAAGCTCATATCCTTCATGAAGTGAGAGATGAAATTGAAGTCGCCGTAGCTGGGCTCATGCGGATGAAAACATTCTTACCAGATGCTGATTCAAGGATCGATGTAGAAAGAATCCGGATTTTGCTCCGCGATGTACGAGAGCTTGCCTATGATGCTGAACATGCTGTCGAAAGTTTTGTTATCAAAGCCTCATCTACTAAAAAATCATTTCAGTGGATGAACAGAGGCATGTTTTCAAGAAAGATAAAAAATTTACAAAAAAAGATGTCCATCTTCTTCGATTTATTTTCTGATTATAATATCAGACCAACTTCTGAATCATCAACTTCCTCCAACAGAGAATCGGGAAAACTAAAGCGATTTCACTCTTTCACTACTCCTGAACCAGAGATATTTGTTGGATATCATAAAGACGTTGAACGCTTGGTGCGACGTTTGGTGAATGAAGCTGATGATTCTTACCCACTTATATCTATTTGTGGAATGGGGGGTCTGGGAAAGACCACTCTCGCTCAAAAGATATACAATCACTCTGCCATCAAGACTCACTTTGCTGGTTTAGCATGGGTAACAATCTCGCAAAAGTGGCAAACAGATCGTGTGTTGCAAAGAATTCTCATATGTCTCGTCCCTGAGAACAAAGAGTCTATCCTTAATATGGACACTGACAAGCTAGTGGAGTATATGCTACAAATCCAGGAAAGGAAGAAATGTTTGATAGTTCTCGATGATATATGGTCAACTCATGCTTGGGATGCATTAAAAGCTGCATTTCCAGCCGGGAAGTCCATGAGCAAATTAATGCTTACAAGCCGTAATGCTGAGGTTGCTGAGCATGTAAATTTAAACGGATTCATTCACAAACCAAAAATTTTAAGTCCGGAACAAAGTTGGGAGCTACTCAAGTTGAAAGCACTTCACACAGGAAACTATCTAGGTTCATATACTTCTTTTGATCATATACTGTTTTTTACCATATGTTTTGTCCGGGAACCTTAACCAACCATATTTTTTGTTACTTGAGTTCGATAAGTTTGGTTAGAGATCTGTCCAAAAATCTTAAAGAACATTGTTCTCTCAAACATTTTGTTCGTGTTCGTTTGAATTCGGCTCGTTTACAAATCTATGTATAAGAATTGTAAACGAATCTAACGGTTCATTAAGCGTGCTCTTGAGGTTGAGTTAGCAAACTCGAGTTCAAACCAAATATTTTAAACATATTAGTTAAACGACTAAATTATAAATTATCTTGGCTTGTCTGTGTGGGTCTATATATATACACACACATATGATTCATGTTTCTTGTGTGCTGCAGACATTACCAGAGATGTAAAAAGGATGGAAGAACTGGGAAGGGAAATGGTTGAACATTGTGCCGGTCTTCCGCTAGCTATAGTCATTTTGGGTGGAATTTTGGTAACAAAACCGTCGTTGATAGAGTGGGAGAAGGTATATCGTGATAGTAAATCATCCCTAAAGGCGGGGAAAGGACTGGGAGAAGCCTATCAAAGGGGAATAGTAAGTGTTTTAGTTTGGAGTTACAATGATTTACCCCCTCAGCTGAAGCCATGCTTTATGTATTTATCTAAGTTTGGTGAAGATAAATGGATAGAATCACAGACTTTGTATCAGCTATGGATCGCTGAAGGAATGGTACTCTCGAGTGACAAAAGAGAAGGAGAAACAATGATTCAAGTTGCCGAATCATACATGGGAGAACTAGTCCACAGGAGTATGGTTCAAGTAAGATTTAACAACGTGGAATCATCTCTTACAAAGTTTGAAGATTTTTCTCTGCACGACCTTATGAGAGACATGTCTTTAATACAAGCAAAAGCAGAAGATTTTATTGAAGATATACATTTCCAAAGTGGAAATGAGCTTCATCTCAAATCTACTGCAGATTCAAGGTCAGCTTCCACTCGACTTGTGATTCATTTGGATGAGGAATATTCTAGCAAAAAAGCTAATTACTACTTTTCTAAGAAAGGCAATGAAAAATGCTATCGATCAATGTTATTCTTTGGTGACTTTGGTCCGAGAAGTCTGCCACGGGCATTAATGGGGTCACAAGTTGCCAATTTTAGGTTCCTAAAAGTGCTTTCTGTGGAGAATTATACCAATTTTTCTGGTGTGTTTTATCATATTAATTTTGGAAGAGCATTAGGGTCCCTTGTTTACTTGCGATATCTTAGTGTAAGAGGCAGTAATTTGTTGGTTCTTCCATCCGTACAAAGGTTGGTGCTGTTACAAACTCTTAAATTAAATACCCATGAGGGTATATATGTTTTACCATGGTTGTCAAGAGATGTTCTGGTGAAGCTGGATTGTTTGCGGCATCTGTTTTTGCCTAAATTTAAAGTTGACGTTTTGAGAAGGAAATCGAAATTTCGGTTGAATGGGTTGTGCAAGTTAGAGACACTGGAGAACTTTGACACAGCTTGGTGCGAGGTTAATGATCTACGTGAACTAATCAATCTTCGGAAACTAAGGCTAACAGTGGCAGGTAGCTGTGATATTCTGGAAGAAGTGATGAAAAACTTGGGTGATATAGCCTCCTCACCATCTTCATGTTTGAGGTACTTGGGTGTTTGTATTGCTTATTGTGATATCGAGCTGAACAATGGTCTTACTATCTTGAAACAATTGGTATATGGTGAAAATTTGAATCTTAGAGAATTGAAAATATATGGTCGTATCCAAGAGGTGGGTCTAATATTTCCGCTGCATGTATCTACATCAATTTGTATTACAAGATTAGATTTATCGAGATCAAACCTGGAAGAAGACCCAATGCCAATACTGGAAATGCTGCCAATGTTGGGTTTTCTCTATATGTTTACGAATACATTTATGGGGAAGGAGATGGTGTGCTCCGCAACCGGTTTTCCTAAACTGACCGATCTTTATTTGGACAGCTTCCCTAACCTTGAAAAATGGAGGGTGGAGAAAGGAAGCATGCCCATTCTTTCATGGTTGCTTATTCAAAGATGTAACAATTTGGAGGAACTTCCACAAGGCCTGGTGTTCATCAAGTCCCTTCAACTGCTACAAATAATCAAAATGCCTCAAGATTTCAATGATAGGCTTATAAGAGATGATGGTGAAGAGGGACCCGATTTTCACAAAATTTCTCATGTCCGTAGACTCAATATCGACGGTCAGGAATACAATTGAATGTTCTTGTGTAAGTTTGTTAGTCATAGAACTTTTTGTTTTGGTCCGGGAGAACATATTGCTTCATAAGCAAATGACCAAAAAAGTCTTGTCCATATTTTAAAAAGTTAATAAAACTTTTAACTTTTTCATTTTAAATCAGTAATTTAATATGATTGATTTATTTTTATCAAAATTAATACTTTAACTATTGTTAAATAATTAATATATGAATTCAAGTGAAATTATATTTTATTTAGTAATCAATTTTATAAACTAGTATGCTAATCTAATTATAACAGAGAATCGGGAAAGCTAAAGCGATTTCCTAAAAGTTGCCAATTTTAGTTTCCTAAAAGTGTTTTCTGTGGAGAATTACAGAAATTTTTCTGGTGCGTTTTCTCTTATTAATTTTGGAAGAGCATTAGGGGCCCTTGTTTACTTGCGATATCTCAGTGTAAGAGAGACTAATTTGTTGGTTTTTCCATTTCTAAGAAAGTTGGTGCTGCTGCAAACTCTTAAATTGGATATTTTCAACGTGAACTATGTTTTACCATGGCTGTCAAGAGATGTTCTGGTGAAGCTGGATTGTTTGAGGCATCTGTATCTGCCTAAATTTAAAGTTTACGTTTTGGGATGGAAATCGAAATTTCGGTTTTATGGGTTGAGCAAGTTAGAGACCCTGGAGAACTTTGAGACTACTTGGTGTGAGGCTAAGGATCTACGTGAACTAATCAATCTAAGGAAACTAACGCTAACAGTGAGAGATAGCTTTGATATTCTGGAAGTAGTGATGAAAAACTTGGCTGATCTGGCCTCCTCGCCATCTTCATGTCTGAGGTACTTGGGTGTCACTATTATTAATTGTGGAATCATGCTGAACAATGGTCTTACTATCTTAAAACAATTGGTACATGCTGAAAATTTGAACCTTCGGGATTTGAAAATATATGGGCGTATCCCAGAGTTGGGTCTAATATTTCCGCTTCAATATGTATCTACAATTGGTATTACAAGTTTAACTTTAGCGAGTTCATGCCTGGAAGAAGACCCAATGCCAATACTGGAAATGCTTCCAATGTTGGGTGTTCTCCACATGTTTGGGAGGAATCCATATGTGGGGAAGGAGATGGTGTGCTCCGCAACCGGTTTTCCTAAACTCACCGTTCTTTATTTCGTCGGCTTGCCTAACCTTGAAAAATGGAGGGTGGAGAAAGGAAGCATGCCCATGCTTTCATATTTGTGTATTGGAAAATGTAAGAAATTGGAGGAGCTTCCACAAGGTCTGATGTTCCTCAGTTCTCTTGTAGGAATATTCCTACAACAAATGCCTCAAGATTTCAATTATAGGATCACAAGAGAGGATGGCGGGGAAGGACCCGACTTTCACAAAATTTCTCACGTCCCTAGAGTTAGTATCAACAATCAAAATTATGATTCTATGTTTTCCGTATTCATGTAAGGTTTTTTCGATATTATGAAAATCAGTTTTTTGTTTCCCATACTTGTTAAGTTATAATTTACTTTTTATTAAAACTAGCTTATAACCCGTGCAGCGGTTATAATATTTGTTATTTTATCATATATAGTTTTAATTTAATTAATTTTATTGTAAAAATAAAATTATGATAGAATAATGTGGTTAAATAAATTTTTATTTAACAGCTGATAAATTCTTAATACTTAAGTCCGTCAAATGACTAATTAAAAATTAGGTCGAACATATATTTTGATGAGAATGTTAAATATATTTATTTACATGTTATAATTTAAGGAGATCTATAAACCCATATATAAATCAACCAATCAACCTCATAATATTTCGTTAGTAATAATTAATAATATAGTATAAAACATATTATAAGTCAAAGAGACGCGTAATCCCAAATATCGATCCATTACCTAATTTTTAATGTTTTGATTCGATAGATAATAAAAAAATATTATAACATATTATAAATTAATGAGGTCTGTGGGTTGAATACCAACAGTCTCACCAAACTCGATTGATCGACCGACCAACTAACCAATTGAACTTTTTATTTTTCGGCTTTCGACTTTAACAGTATAATAATATATAGTATAGTATAAATTTATAATATCACTTTTAATGTGAGACCGTTAGAATATTTAAAAATAATGTTAATTAATTTCGGTTGAAAAATATCACCTGTTATTTATTAATAAATATATATAATAATATTATGTTTTTATACATATGTCGCTTGTGTTAATTGTAGAAAAACGATTTTTTAGTTAGAAAAAAATATTTATCCTGAACTCTAAATCTTTAAAATTAAAAAAAAAACATTTTTTTCAACGGAGAAGTTGTGTTTAGTTTCAAATTGCAAAAATACTTTCTTAAAAATTTTAAAAAGATTGTATATTATCGAAAAAGAACTCTAAACATGTGTTATATCCTTAAATTCTATACTCTCTGGCGCAGAAAAATAAATTATATTCGAAACAGATTATTAATTTCAACTTAAAGTAGAGAGGTGTTTCGGTGAAGACCCCCGCTTAGTGCACAATAAAATAAATATACAGTTTGTGATATAATAAGAATATAATATCTTAGCCATGTCCTTCTTCACACAGGACTTACCTAAATAGTTCCTAATGCATCTGTGAACTGAGGACTTACCTAAACAGTTCCTATTATCACGAATGCATCCATGAACTGAGCTAATCCTTCAAAACATAATGCAACGAACCTCGTAATCTCTGTAAGCAACGAGACCTAGTCTCAATTATTCTAATAAGTCGTCCCCAATCATTCTTATCTAATGTCATATCACCCGTCCCCAATCATTCTTATCTAATATTATATCACCCGTGAGATTCAAAGCTCTCATGTCCAAACTTAATTGATTAGCCCATGTCCGACGAGGCTGACTTCTCTTTCTCTAGTCATTCATTATTCTTGAGGTGAACAACAGTTAAAAAAATTCAGAGCCGAGGTATTCTTACACAGCAAAATATCGATTTATGATAATGTTGGACAGCAGAAAATGAAAAGGAAGTAATATTTCACTAACCATATGTGATATCCAATCCCAACATTGAAAATTGCTCACTCGAGAGAGACTATTTTAGTATCTCATTCATTATTCTCGAAATGGACAAGTGTTAAAGGAATCCCGGAGCCACAAATATAACAGCATAACGACAGAATATTAATTTATGATAGTACTGGACAGCAGAAAATCGGAGGAAGTAATTTTTCACTAGCCAATATGTGATATATTTTCATGCTGCCAACACAACAGAGTACATTGTTGCCCTCAGGTTGCAACAAAACACAAAACTAGGACACTTCTAACCCTCGACTCCACCCATTGTTCAAACTTTTTCTTTGTAATATTTCTCTTTATAATAGAACACTTCTGGTTTTTCTTTTCTTTATAGTTAAACTACAATATATACAGCGGTTAGGACTGGGAAACTGCTTTCTTCAAGATGCTGAAGGCAACGAGCATAAGCAGTGATATCATAATCTTCTTTGAAGCAAGAATCCGCAAGTTCACCTTCATGCCATGGTCTCTCATGAGCTTCACTGTTGCCCTAATTACTGAAATAAGCCAGAATACAACGGACAAGAACACCACTTTCATTGTGTCTGCAGGTCCGTTCACACTTCTTGTGCCTCCCGACACCTCGATGTAGGACTGTTTTTACCAAAATTTGCGGGTTAAAAGCCAAGCCTATTTAATTTCTATAACAATGGAGTATGTGTTTTTATGTATGAATATTTAGTAGATCGTATAGATAAATATCGAAAAGAAAATCAAAGGCAAGAACACAAACAATTTTGGTGACGCGGAAAACCCCTTGTAAAAGGTTAAAAACCGCGGGTGGGAATGTCCCAGCCAAATATCCACTATAATGATGTAACATCAGCTTACAAGTATGAGAAATACATGATACAAGTACATAAATACACAGACGTCGGCTTCAGAAGTAGTTCATGTCCGTCAGCAATATGCACCCGTTGGCAGCAGGTTAACCTTGACGTTGCACCCGTCGGCAGAATGATTTCGGGGAGATGAAGATGTAGAGCTCCCTTGATAGAAGATGAAGAAGCTTAGCTATCATATGTTAATGTATGTATATGTACGTGTACTGATTTGTATGATCTTAAGCTTGGTTGATGCTTTATGAGTGATATGGGGTAGAAGATGAAGTTGTGGGCATGTAGAAGTGTGTAGATGATATGTATCAGTTATGTACCTCTCTTTTTCATGAGTATTTATACCCCCTCAACACTTATGCACGTTCCTAGGTTGTTTCTCCACGTTCTCCACTTACTCCTATAGTTTAGGGATAAAGAATAACCTCCTCCTAACTCTTAGGATCGTTACAAGACTTATTCTTCATGCTGTTACGTTCATGTCGAGTACCTTCACGTCATGTCGAGTATCTTCACGTCATGTCTTAGCCAAGACGTCGAGCATCAGCTTTGTGTGTAGCTTAAATATATCTTTGGAGAATGATTAATTAGCTTGTAATTTGATGATATAATCACTCCCCTAACTCCCATCAAGATGTGGCTATATTGTAGGATTATGATAAGGTAGTTATTATCCTTATCTCCTATTTTCCCTCCATGTGCATGTTGAGTTTCCTAAATTAGTGTCACTTATCCATTCTCCAATTTGAATAATCTCCTAAAAAGGTGGGTAGTTGAGACTTAGTCTCTTGCCCTATCAGCCTGCACACGTCGTGTCGTCGGTACTTCATGTCGTGTCAGTACACTTCCCGTCATGTCCTGACGCCTGTAAAATCTGGGTACAAACAATAGCCCCTAATTTTATTGGGTGGAGGCATGCAGCCAATGAAATTACTTCTTGTACACTCCGTTTTCCTCAAACCATGGCAAATAAGAACACCGATGCTATGTTAAAATACTAACGATTGCAACATGTGATCATGTCATGTCGATTTGTCTTGTTCGCTATTGTCTTGTATCGAGTCTCTATATCGTTTTGTCGTTATAATGTTATCTCGAGTTGTCATCGTTGTCTAAATGATGAAAACATCGACGAGTAGCTGCTTTGTTGTCGTCAGTTTCACGTTCTAAGATGAGAACGCTTTGTATTCGCTATATCGTAGTTACCTGTAGGCTTGGACACAATTACAATCAGTCCCGAAGTATTAACATGTCAAGTCGTGACGTCGCTTTGCGTCATATTCGTAAAGCCCCTTGTAGATGTCTTCTGACATGTGTAAGATGTCGTATATAATCTTATCATTGTTAGCTGCATATTCTCAGGTGTCCGTGACTTGAAATTGGTTCATGTGACCCCTTAATTGGGAGTGATTATGACGTAATGGATAGGAGTACCAACACGTGAAGTGTTTTGTAGTATGTCTTCCGTTCGTAATATATAACTTGTAGACATGATGTGTATCTCGTCATCATGACGTGATATGTAGAAATCGTGCCACGTCAGACGTCAATGCAATCTGTCATGACTCGTGTAAGTGATGACATGTAGAAATGTGTATTGTGATTTATGTGTCCGACCAAGGGTCGTGACTTGCGTGATTTTGTGGAGTTTTCATCGACATGTATGTTAAATACGTCAATGTATTTTAACTTGTAATATCCGTAATTGTAGTCGTTAAATTTATTTTTTATAACGTTGGTGCACGTAGTATATGTATTCGACAAATATATATATATTCAATGAATATATAATTTTCAGACGTTGATGCATGTAGTATATGTATTCGACAAATATTTAATTTTCAAACGTTGATGTATTCGACAAATATGTTTATTTTCAAACGTCGATGCATGCATTCGTAGGCTAGTTAAAAGGCCTTTCCCTCTTGAAACTTAGCTCGTAATTGTAATTGTGATTATGTAATGTTTAAATACATAATATTGAAATGCGTCATTATTCGTGGCGTCGTAAGTTATTTGTGTAATGTGTAGTGTTGTCGTCACCATCATTCGATAATGATCAACCGTAGTAGGATAGGTGATCAGCCCTCCTTGTCTATTAATATGTATCTAAAATATACTCATGCAATATCATGTCACAATAAATATCATGATGAAGACGTCAACTTTAAGCAGTTAAACATGGACAATTTAGAATAACTTGCATAACGTATTTCAACACACATATCTATCAGGTAGAGTAGCAAGTCATGTAAGAAACAAGCACATGTGTCATTATGATTAGATCATCAATTATTCAAGCAAACATTCATTGGAAGCATGAAATATCATTTAAATAGCATCAGCCCAAGTAAAGATCGTAATCAACTTATTATCATATTGCTAAAGACTAAGAGAATAAAGAGGATGAGTTCACTTACATGTGATAAAGTTCCAAAAGTAACATGTTCGAGCCCCTGGGGACTTGTAGTTCGTAATGTCTTGTTGAATCAGGTTGAAGTCGTCGGACACTTCCAAAGGCGTCAATGATTCATGTCCCGTCATGATGTTGATTGTCATGTCAGTTTACGGATATGTGCATAAGTTGATGAGGTTGTACCCCTTTCTGGGTATATGTCTTGTACCTCGTTCGCCTTGTCATCAAGCTGACCTTAATTAAGTTTTTTGGACTTGTCGATAGTCCATTTTTGATTCTTTCTTCTAGTTTATCTTTCGTGGTCATGTCATGTCTTTTTACTTCACATCATGTTGAACCAGTGATGTCGATACCCTTGTGGCGATTTTAGGACAAGTCCCAATCATCTCCTGTTGAGATAGTAGATTTGGACTGAAATCAGCCACAAAATTAGCAAAATATGTGACTCGATCGTTGTTTGTGACTCATAGGTGATAATGTATTCGACATGATCTGTCATGTTTCTAAAGTTCATGTCTAGCTGTCACGTCGATCATCATGTCAAGACTTCATGTCCAACTGTCACGTTGTTATTTTTACACTGTCACCATGTTTGCTAGTCATTCTGGACACTCGACTTCATGTATGATGTCCCTTTTGATTTAGTTGTTTGCTTTTCGTGTGATTATCATAATGCTGTTTGATTTCCATTTGACATGTATGCGGTTTGAGTTGTCATCATTTAACTTGTGTATGTTCATGTCGAGGCTGCTACCCATCGTCTCGTCGTGATCCCAAGCGAAGGTGTTCATTCTTTCTGTCAAAAAATCAATTATGTCGGTCTCTCTTTTTGGTGTCACGTCATGTCCTCTTGTGGTGTTGTTTTTTGTCGTTTAGATGTCATCCATGTCTTGTTGGTCGTGTTGTGTCACGTGTGATTTACTAGTTCCCGTCAGACGTGATGAGATTAGTGTAACTTGTTCATGTCAATCTAGTCGTACATGTCATGGTCGTTTGTGGTCACTTCAATTCAGCCAACCCGTCGGACAGCCCCATGTTTGTAACCAGAAATCTTCTCGCCATGTCAACCAAAGTGATGTGATATAGAAAATCAGTGTATCCATGACGCCTATCTCTTGTAGCCCCTTTTGAACCGATTAATATGCGCGTCGACGTGAACTCCATTGCCATAGAAATCATGTAAGTGCTTCGCTAGTTTCCCACAGACGGCGCCAATTGTTTTTACCAAAATTTGCGGGTTAAAAGCCAAGCCTATTTAATTTCTATAACAATGGAGTATGTGTTTTTATGTATGAATATTTAGTAGATCGTATAGATAAATATCGAAAAGAAAATCAAAGGCAAGAACACAAACAATTTTGGTGACGCGGAAAACCCCTTGTAAAAGGTTAAAAACCGCGGGTGGGAATGTCCCAGCCAAATATCCACTATAATGATGTAACATCAGCTTACAAGTATGAGAAATACATGATACAAGTACATAAATACACAGACGTCGGCTTCAGAAGTAGTTCATGTCCGTCAGCAATATGCACCCGTCGGCAGCAGGTTAACCTTGACGTTGCACCCGTCGGCAGAATGATTTCGGGGAGATGAAGATGTAGAGCTCCCTTGATAGAAGATGAAGAAGCTTAGCTATCATATGTTAATGTATGTATATGTACGTGTACTGATTTGTATGATCTTAAGCTTGGTTGATGCTTTATGAGTGATATGGGGTAGAAGATGAAGTTGTGGGCATGTAGAAGTGTGTAGATGATATGTATCAGTTATGTACCTCTCTTTTTCATGAGTATTTATACCCCCTCAACACTTATGCACGTTCCTAGGTTGTTTCTCCACGTTCTCCACTTACTCCTATAGTTTAGGGATAAAGAATAACCTCCTCCTAACTCTTAGGATCGTTACAAGACTTATTCTTCATGCTGTTACGTTCATGTCGAGTACCTTCACGTCATGTCGAGTATCTTCACGTCATGTCTTAGCCAAGACGTCGAGCATCAGCTTTGTGTGTAGCTTAAATATATCTTTGGAGAATGATTAATTAGCTTGTAATTTGATGATATAATCACTCCCCTAACTCCCATCAAGATGTGGCTATATTGTAGGATTATGATAAGGTAGTTATTATCCTTATCTCCTATTTTCCCTCCATGTGCATGTTGAGTTTCCTAAATTAGTGTCACTTATCCATTCTCCAATTTGAATAATCTCCTAAAAAGGTGGGTAGTTGAGACTTAGTCTCTTGCCCTATCAGCCTGCACACGTCGTGTCGTCGGTACTTCATGTCGTGTCAGTACACTTCCCGTCATGTCCTGACGCCTGTAAAATCTGGGTACAAACAAGGACCAAGCAGCGCCTTGATTATCGGTAGTTCCACTATGATTGAGGCCAAGTTTCTCGTTCAACCAACATGATAAAGTCACAAGCAGCTTTGCAAGCCATGCAATCTCATCATTGGAGACTGGTCGCTTCAACCAGTCACCCCTGTATTTTGTACCAGTTTGCTTCTTGTTTCACAACATTCTAGGACTAAATATCTCATCACGTGGATGCTGATTTTCTCTTGTCTCAGGGACAGCATGCGTGTTCCTTGAAGTAGAGTTACCAAATAAGCAACCCATCTGGGCTTTGATAGAATCTAAACAAGCCATATTGTGAGCATGATTATCTCCCAAGACAGTCTGCAGCTCCGACTCAGCACGCAACACAAAGAGCTGCAATAACAATATAACTAGTGAGTGAGACTTGAAATTAGAATGACACAAATCCATTCCTAGAATTTATATAGTTCATACATATATATTTAAGTACACTATATGCTAAAACTGTTGGAATAATCTTAAATTTAATTATTATTAATATTTGTTTAGTTATATATTTTGAGGATTAGTTTTAGATTGAAGTAGTTGGATGTTTGTTGTAGAGGTACAAGAATTAATACAAATCAGTTTTATATTCTACACTTGGCATTGGAGCCAGGTTCCGCCGCCAGGCGGTGGTGAAGCCGCCGCTAGTGGTGAAGGCGCATAGTGAGTGTTTGACGAGATAGTTTCAGGTAGGCGTTGCAGAAGGATTGTGGCAAAGCTGCATCTGCATGTGTAGTATGGGATGCATGTATAGTATGAGGCTGCCAAGAAAGACGAGGCGATGCCTACTGAAGGCGGAAAATAAGATAGAGTGGAAGAAGGTCATGCAGAACGAGATGGATCTTGCGTTTTTTATCACGGAGTTGAGGGAGAACCTCTCCTTCAAAATTATGGGTGATTATATGTACCTGGAGAGAATTTTAGAATTATGGGTGATTATGTGTATCTGGAGAAAAGTGCTCCAGTGAATTTGGCGTTGATGAGAAGTGCATCAACAAATTGGTGTTGATGAGAAGTGCATCGACAAATCGGTGGTAGTGAGAAGTGCATCACATATAGAGGTGGCAATCGTTTTGTTTCGTATACTTTCGTGTTTCGTGTACTCAAAGGTGAACCCGTATCCGCCCGTTATCAATTTCGTGTACCAAATTTGAAACCCGTATCCGATCCGAAACGTTTCGTGTATTTTTCATGTACTTTTCGTGTACATTATATATAAAATTTTTAATATATTTTTAATCAAAAAATAGCTTTAATATATATTTTTCTATATAATTTACTAAATATGAATGATATATTTATGCTCGCATACAATTATCTACAAATTTGTTAATGTATCTATAATATGTATCTACATATACATATACATATATATTTATTTAACACAGTTATATATATATATATAATATATTATACCATATATATAATGAAATCTATGTATAAATATTTCGTGTACTTTCGTGTACCCAAAATGAAAACCCATATCCGACACGAAATCTATCGTGTAATTTCGTGTTCGTGTACTTTCGTGTTTCGTGTATCAAAAATCAAAACTCATATCCATTTTTTTCGTGTCGTTTCATTTCGTGTTAGCGTGTTACGTGTCAAATTGCCAGGCCTAATCACATATGAAGAGAAGTGCTTCATAAACTCTCTTAAGTAAATTTAAGATTATGGGGTGATTGTTGGAATAATCTTAGAGGGGTGTATTGGATTGAGATTTTAAAGCCTTTTTTTGCATTCATGAAATCCGAGGGTATTGGATTGGGATTGTTTGAAATCAATTAAAATCTTGAGGTATTCAATTGGTATTTTAAATTATACTACAAAATCCGGTGGTATTCAATTGGGAATTAAAATTATGCTTTAAAATCCGATGGTATTCAATTGGGATTGTTTAAAATCCATTAAAATCTGATGGTATTCAAATGTTGATGGATTTTTTTGCATTTCATAAAATGATGGATTTTGTGGCATTCTTCAGTGTATTTTAAGTTTTTTGAAATCCCACCAAAATCAATGGGATTTTGAAGCATATTTGTGCTTAAATCCTATAAACTCTGCGACATATTATCAAAAATCCGCACAAAATCAAAATCCATTAAAATCCATAAACTAAAAACAATCCATTAAAATCCCAATCGAATACATCCCTATTAATTTACTTATTATTATTATTTGTTTAGTTATATATTTTGAGTATTAGTTAGATTGAAGTAGTTGGAAGTTTGTTGGAGTCCTAGAGAATTTGTAAGAGGTATTGAGTCTATTTGAGTCTATCATGTTTTAGGAGATTTATTAGAAGTAGTAGAGTATTTATGAAATCTCTTTTTTAGAGGTACAAGAATTAATACAAATCAATTTTATATTCTTACAAAAAGAAGAGAGGTGGAAATAAACCTATAGCAGCCGTTGTCCGCCATCATCACCATCACTAAATAACTGCAAATCTTTGTTCCAATTCTCATGCAAGAAAGAGCCATCAGCGTCATTTTCACACAATCCATCCTCCCAGTCCTTGTAAAGCAAAAAAGAACAAGGGATTTACATATAAACCTCTGAAAAAGAGTTGAAGAATGCGCACGCGCACACACACAAAAGAGATGTTGAACACTTTTAGCCGAGTCCATGTAATATAGATTCCCCATACGTAAGCTTACCAGATGTATCCCCATGAGCAACCATAAATTAAAAGAAGCTCAAAGAAAATAATTAGCTTTTTGTTGTGGTTCATTCAGATGTATCCATCAAGCATTTTCCAGGACCACTGAAGCAATCTATGCAAAACCATGGTTGAACATCACTAACTACACAAGTAGCCTTCCTCTTGTGTTCTGCTTATCCAGGTAAAAAAGAAAAGACTACATGTCTTTTTTTGCTAGCATGTCTTAAAATGTACTATTATATAATTTTCTTAGTTTTTTAATAATTTCACCCATCTATAAAAGTATAAACAGAGGACAAGAACATATATCACACCTTTTGTGCTTCTTTACACCTCAACAGAGAACCAAGCAGGGCCTTGATTATCGGTGGTTCCACTACGATTCAGGCCAAGTTTCTCATGATAAAGTCAAGGAGCTTTGCTGCTTTGCAAGCCATTCCATCTCCTTAGCGGAGACCGGCCACTATTGTCCGGGCATGTGTGGGTGAACTTAATTTGAAATATAATCATTTATTTTGACAACAATTTCACATTCACATACTATTAAATAATATTAAGTGTTTAGAGGACATTTAGCAGAAAATACACATTTACATACTTTCTCTTCCAGATATAAGTAATTTATTTCAAAATACAAAATAAGTTAAACGCCCAAGATGTTTGAATCAGTGAATTACGCAAATATTTAAGAATGAGAAATCATGGAGTATGTTATAATACTCAAGTGCTTGTTACATTCAACATTTTACGGGAAAAAAGTAAATTAAATATTTGCAAGAGAATTAATAGCAAAAAACGGAGCAAATGTGTTCCAAATTTTAATTTTAATAAAGCAAGTAATGCTATTGTATTAGTTCTGGAAACAAAACGTAATTTTCTCATGATGCAGACGCAGCAAACCGATGATTCCAAGTGTCTGTTAGCAGAAGGGGAGAGTGAAGAAGAATAGAGAGTATAAAGTCATTTGGTTTGCTATGAGGAGGTCATTCAGGAAGCGGAACCAAGAGCGGTGATGTTTGCAGAAACACAAGAGAAAGACTTCAAATGGCATCTTGAAAAGGAATGAGAGCAGGCAATTGCAGCAAACACAGCAACGACAACAAAAGTAATCAAGGAAGATGAGTAGGATAGTCTTGTGAAACTGAGCTCCTGAATTTCTGTTCTGCTTAGGATTTTCGACATAATAAAGGTATGAATAGTAATTACAAAATTGAAATAATTGAACCATAATATCAAACACAGAAGGGAAAAAAATGGTTTTAATATGAACACTAATCGGCTCAATCAATTTGATTACTAAATTGACTAAGTGCTGCTTTAAACGGGTGCCCAAGACAATAGTGATGAAAAAGATTAAAGTCAATAATTAGTGACGAAAAAGATATAAAGAACTTGCTTGGCCAGTACTTAAAGTCCTGGACATTATAATCATGTGGTGTAATCACATGGTTTAATGAATTATTGTTGAATTTGCAACCAAAGAATCATGAAAATGGTTAAAGACTGTCTCAGAGTCATATACAGTGGCTCCATTATAGTTTAATTAATATACTTTGGCAAAGGGCAATACTGGACAGCAATAGAGAATATAAAGTGATCACTCCTCACTTCCCTATTCTTTGACTGACCTCCAAATTACACTTTGTTATACAAATTTGTCCACTAATTTCACAATGATCGTATCAGGAACGAGTTCAAGTATATCAGAAGTATATTCTAGGTCTAAGCAAAAATGTTTTAACACAAGTTTGTTCAATTAACAGTCATAAGCTGTAAGATCAATAATAGGCTGAATGCAAATGCTATTTAACAAAAACGTTACCAACATCGCATTGCAACAACAAATAACACCGATAAAAGACCGAAAACAAATACAATCCACCAAAATAAGACCAGCTTCGCATTGCAAGGTCATGGAATTTGAACTTAAGATTCTATATGTTATGTTTTAAGTCTGAACTCAAGTTTTGCCTATATCAGATCATATTCCAAACTCAACTAATGTGGGAGACTTGTGTAATGAGTGCAACTGACCTTTTGCAACAAACAAGCACATCAGTTCAAACTCTCCGACTAGCGTTTTCTTTTTAAAATAAAAAGAAAACAGCAATAGTTATAATCTCTCCATTAAAGATGACAAGTTCTGCAACTTTCGAAATTATTTAATAACATCACATAGAAAATCTACTCACTTCCCTATTCTTCGACCGACTTCCCCATGTGCCACAGAACCCATAGCATAGGGCTGTAAAATGATCCGGGTGATCCCGGGTACCCCTCTGCTCAAGTACCGGATCATATTATTTTTAGCTTGTCCAGATTTGGGTCCGGGATCGTTTTATTCGGATCTAAACCGATCCCGGGTATTTGAGATTCGGATCTGAACCGGATATGATCCAGTATCGTATTTTCTATTTTTTAACCGGGTAGTTTATGATCCATCGAATATGAGCCGGATATGATCCACTAACACTAAGTATCATTATTATTTCATTTGTTCAAATAACTATCATTAGTCTAAGTAAACATAATATTATAAAGTATAATAATTTTAAATTAAAACTTATAGTTATATATTGATATATATCATTTATTAAATATATATGAAGATAATAAGTATGATCACATTAAATAAATCATATTTTATGAAGATATAAACTTAAATAAGATATTAAAATTTTATAAAATGATAACTATTTACTTGCAAATATGATGGTGTTAAAATATAATATGTATATGAGTTTGAATCGAATATGAACCGCGGATCATATTCGGTTATTCGGGTAGGATAATATTATGAAAAGTTATATGAGCCCGAATCTGAGCGGGTATAGGTGTGCTCGTATCCGGGATCATATATTATACGGGCTTAATTTTTCCGCCAGATTTGGATCGTTTTCAAAACGAATATGAGACATGTATCATATTTTCGAGCCGGATATGAGCCGAGACACCGGATAGTCCGTATCGATTTACAGCCCTACCATAGCAACATCATAAACAAATGCAACTGTACAGTAACATGGAGAATCCAATGTGCTGAAGACACCAATACATTTGAGCCTTATCAAATTTATTACTCCCTCATCCCATTTTTAACTGTACTTTATATAGACTTGTTTGGTTTCTGCTGAAAAAAAAGTTGAACGAATTAATATGGCTGAAGCAATTGTGTCGATTGTTATGGGAAGGCTCGCTGATTTATTGATTGAAAAACCTCAAATCCTTAATGAAGTGAGCGATGAAATTCAACTAGCTGTGACCGAGCTCATGCGGATAAAGACATTCTTACCAGATGCTGATTCAAGGATGGATGTAGAAAGAATCCGGATTTTGCTCCGGGATGTACGAGAGCTTGCCTATGATGCTGAACATGCTGTCGAAACTTTTGTTATTAAAGCCTCATCGACTAAAAAACCATTTCAGTGGATGAACAGAGGCAAGTTTTCAAGGAAGATGAAAGATATACAAAAAAAGATGTCCATCTTCTTCGATTTGTTTTCTGATTATAATATCAGACCAACTTCTGAATCATCAACTTCCTCCAACAGAGAATCGGGAAAACTAAAGCGATTTCACTCTTTCACTACTCCTGAACCAGAGATATTTGTTGGATTTCATGACGACGTTGAATGCTTGGTGCGACATTTGGTGAATGAATCTGATGATTCTTACCCACTTATATCTATTTGTGGAATGGGGGGTCTGGGAAAGACCACTCTAGCTCAAAAGATATACAATCACTCCGCCATCAAGACTCACTTTGCTGGTTTAGCATGGGTATCAATCTCGCGAAAGTGGCAAACAGATCGGGTGTTGCAGAGAATTCTTATATGTCTCGTCCCTGAGAACAAAAACTCTATCCTTAATATGGAGACTGACAAGCTAGTGGAGTATATGCTACAAATCCAGGAAAGGAAAAAATGCTTGATAGTCCTCGATGACATATGGTCAACACATGATTGGAATGCATTAAAAGCTGCATTTCCAGCCGGGAAGTCCATAAGCAGATTAATGCTTACAAGCCGTAATGCTGAGGTTGCTGACTATGTGAATTTAAACGGATACATTCACAAGCCAAAATGTCTAAGTCCAGAACAAAGTTGGGAGCTACTCAAGTTAAAAGCACTTCACACAGGAAATTGTCTAGGTACATAATTTTGGTTGTGTTAATTATATTTCATATGCTTTTTCTTTACCATATCTTTTGTTTGACAACCTTAACTAACTGTATTTTTTGTTACCTAAGTTCCATAAATTTGGGAAGAAATCTGTCCAGCAACCTAAAAGAACATTGTTCTGTTCCATAACATATCGTTCATGTTCGTTTACAAACCTATGTATTAGAATTGTAAACGAATCTAACAGTTCATTAAGTGCCCTCTTGAGGTTTGAGTTAACGAACTTGAGTTCGAACCACATATTTTGTTTAATAACCTTAACAAACATTATGGGGTTCAGTAATTTTAGCTCGTGTTAACTTCAAGTTTATCCGAGTTAAGTTCGTCGATGGCTCTAACTTGAATGTGTCTTTTAAACATTTGCACTAGTTAAAGAATTAGAAATTATCTTGGCTTGTGTGTATACACACAGACACACATATGAATCCCGTTTGTTGTGTGTTGCAGACATTACCAGAGATGTAAAGAGGATGGAAAAACTGGGAAGGGAAATGGTTGAACATTGTGCCGGTCTTCCGCTAGCTATAGTCGTCTTGGGTGGAATTCTTGTAACAAAACCATCGTTGATAGAGTGGGAGAAGGTATATCGTGATAGTAAATCATCCCTGAAGGCGGGGAAAGGACTGGGAGAAGCCTATCAAAGGGAAATATTAAGTTTTTTAATATGGAGCTACAATGATTTACCGCCTCAGCTGAAGCCATGCTTTCTATATTTATCTAAGTTTAGTGAAGATGAATCGATAGACATAGAGACTTTGTATCAGCTATGGATCGCAGAAGGAATGATACTCTCGAGTGACAAAAGGGAAGGAGAAACAATGATACAAGTGGCTGAATCATACATGGGAGAACTAGTCCACAGGAGTATGGTTCAAGTGAGATTTAACGATGTAGAATCATCGCTTACAAAGTTTGAATCTTGTTCTCTGCACGATCTTATGAGAGACATGTCTTTAATACAAGCAAAAGCAGAAGATTTTTTTGAAGTAATACATTTCCAAAGTGGAAATGAGTTTCATCTCAAATCTACTACAGAGTCAAGGTCAGCTTCCACTCGAGTTGTGATTCGTTTGGATGAGGAATATTCTAGCAAAGAAGCTAATTACTACTTTACCAAGAAACGCAATCAAAAATGCTATCGATCAATTTTACTCCTCTGTGAGTTTGGGGCGAGAAGTCTGCCACGGGCCCTGGGGTTACATTTTGCCAATTTTAGGTTCCTAAAAGTCTTTTCTGTGGAGAATTATACCAATTTTTCTGGTGCATTTTCTCATTTTAATGTTGGAAGAGCATTAGGGTCCCTTGTTTACTTGCGATATCTTAGTGTAAGGGGCAGTAATTTGTCGGTTTTTCCATCTCTACAAAAGTTGGTGCTATTACAAACTCTAAAATTGGATATATCCGACAAGATATATGTTTTACCATGGCTGTCAAGAGATGTTCTGGTGAAGATGGATTGTTTGCGGCATCTGTATTTGCCGAAATTTAAAGTTGACGTTTTGGGAAGGAAATCGAAATTACGGTTTAATGGGTTGAGCAAGTTAGAGACCCTGGAGAACTTTGACACTAGTTGGTGTGAGGTTAAGGATCTACGTGAGCTAATCAATCTTCGGAAACTAACGGTAACAGTGAGGGGTAGCTGTGATATTCTGGAAGAAATGATGAAAAACTTGGATGATGTAGCCTCCTCAGCATCTTCATGTCTGAGGTTCTTGGGTGTCACTATTGTTTATTGTGATATTGAGCTGAACAATGATCTTACGATCTTAAAACAATTGGTATATGCCGAAAATTTGAACCTTCGGGAATTGAAAATATATGGGTGTATCCCAGAGGTGGGTCTAATATTTCCGCTGCATGTATCCACAATTTGTATTACAACTTTAAATTTAGGGGAATCATACCTGGAAGAAGACCCAATGCCAATATTAGAAATGCTTCCAGTGTTGAGTGTTCTCCGAATGTATAGGGATACATATGTGGGGAAGGAGATGGTGTGCTCCGCAACCGGTTTTCCTAAACTCACCGTTCTTATTTTGCACGAGTTCACAAACCTTGAAAAATGGAGGGTGGAGGAAGGAAGCATGCCCATCCTTTCATACTTGATTATTGCAAGTTGTAACAAGTTGGAGGAGTTTCCCGGAGGCCTTGTGTTCCTCAAGTCCCTTCAAATAAGTCAAATGCCTCAAGATTTCAATGATAGGCTTAAAAGGCAAGATGGTGAAGAAGGACCCGACTTTCACAAAATTTCTCATGTCGGTAGACTCATTATTGATGATCAGGGCTACATTTGAATGTTCTTGTAAGTTAGGTATAAAGTATTGTTTTGGTCGTGAAGAACATATTGCTTGAGAACTTATTTGATCATTTGCTTCTCATTAATATTATATGATCAATTTATTTTCCATTAAAATTAATACTTTTACTGTTGAAAATAATTTTAATTAATAAGCAAAAATTTAAAACATAAATTACAAAATTATACTTTATAAAAATATTAAAGGGTTTGCCGATTCACGTCCCCAACATATATTATTCAGGACGATGGAGAGCGTAATAATTAAATAAGTTCAATAACCGGATTTTGGACTATATATTTTAGTATCTTAATGTTCGGTTATTTTATGATGGTTATTAATATGAGTAAAGATTTGTATAAATTTATATTTAAAAATTTATGCAACATGAAGTTAAATAAATTATTTTAATAAATAAATATAGATCATCATCATCATCATGATTATTTTTTATATTTTTGGAACAATTATAATAGTAGGATTCTTAAACAATTATTTAAAAATTAAACATTTTATGTTGAACTCTTATCCTTTAAAATAAAAAAAAAATCACTACTTTTTTCAACGAAAAAAATGTATGTGTTGAATTACATTTGGTTGCAAACTCAATCTTTTTTCTTAAGAATTTTACAAAGAAAGTAAATCACCTAAAAGGACTTTAAACATATGACAAAAAAGACTCTAAACATGTGTTTAGAGTTTTATTCAGAACAAACTATTAGTTTCCAATTACGATCATCAGTGATCAGACTACTTAAAAGAACTACTCTTTTCAGACTATTGCAATTACGATCATCATACTACTGAAAGAACTGCTACTTTAGAAAAAGGCTCAGCATCCTCAGGTTCATGTTCACACCATATTCTTTTGTGAACTAGGGGCACAATTTTCATCATTTTCTTTGTCTTACAAGCCATGCAATCTAGTCATTTGAAATTGATCACTTTAAAGACCATCCTTGTGTCTCGTTCATTTTTCTTGAGGTGAACAAGAGTTAAACAAATTCGGAAGCGATAAATATAACAGTCTTCTAACAGAAAATCGATTTATGATAATTTTAGACTGCAGAAAAAGAGAGGAAATAATATTTCACTGACCAATATGTAATATGTTTTCATGCGATTGCGGCCAACACAACAGAGCACATTGTTTCCCACATGTTGCCACAAAACACCAAAACTAGGAGACTTCTAACTCTTGACTCCACCCATTGTTCAAACTTTTTCTTTGTGATCTTCTCTTTTTTATAATAAAACACTTTTGGTTTTTTTTTTTTCTTTATGGTTAAACTACAATATATACAGCGTTTAGGACTGGGAAACTGCTTTCTTCAAGACGCTGAAGGCAACGAGCATAAGCAGTGATATCATAATCTTCTTTGAAGCAAGAATCCGCAAGTTCACCTTCATGCCATGGTCTCTCATGAGCTTCACCGTTGCCCTAATTACTGAAATAAGCCAGAATACAACGGACAAGAACACCACTTTCATTGTGTCTGCAGGTCCATTCACACTTCTTGTGCCTCCCGACACCTCGACATAGGACCAAGCAGCGCCTTGATTATCGGTGGTTCCACTCTGATTGAGGCCAAGTTTCTCGTTCAACCAACATGATAAAGTCACAAGCAGCTTTGCAAGCCATGCAATCTCATCATTGGAGACTGGTCGCTTCAACCAGTCACCCCTGTATTTCATACCGGTTTGCTTCTTGTTGCGTATCACTCTAGGACTAAATATCTCATCACGTGGATGCTGATTTTCTCTCGTCTCGGGGACTGCTTGTGTGTTCCTTGGAGTAGAGTTACCAAATAAGCACCCCATCTGGGCTTTGATAGAATCTAAACAAGCCATATTCTGAGCATGATTATCTCCCAAGACAGTCTGCAGCTCCGACTCAGCACGCAACACAAAGAGCTGCAATAACAATGTGACTAGTGAGTGAGACTTGACATTTAGAATGACACCATTTCAGTTCCTAGAATTTATATGGTTCATACAGATATATTTAAGTACACTATATGCTAAAAGAAGAGAGGGGGAAATAAACCTGTAGCAGCTGTTGTCTGCCATCATCACCATCACTAAATAACTGCAAATCCTTGTTCCAATTCTCGTGCAAGAAAGAGCCATCAGCATCATTTTCACACAATCCATCCTCCCAGTCCTTGTAACGCAAAAAAGAACAAGGGATTTACATATAAACATCTGAAAAAGAGTTGAAGAATGCGCTCGCGCACACAAAAGAGATGCAGTTAGGTCTTCATACCTGCAGTTGTTCTCTGATTGATGGAACAAATCTGTACAAGTTGTTGTGTATGGGTTTGGATGACCCAGAAGGCTTAGAATGGAAGACAGTGTCCACATTGTTTATAAGATTCATCAGCTCACTGGACGATGTCAATATGCTTAAGACCTGCACAAGAAATACAAGAAACATATACAAAATAAGTAAACGGAAACTATAACGAATTGATCCTGGGATAAAAATATATACTAATTATAAAAGAAAATTTCCCCACTGTTACCCTGACTCTTCATTTTGCCTCAAGTACCGGTGTCGGACACTCAACACTTGAACATCGGACACTCAACACTTGAACATAGGTACAGACACTACAGAACTTATTTTAGGCCAAAAACATGTAAATTTTCAGAATACTACCGAGACACACTCGGACAGGTAACCATGTTGGACACTTTTAGCTGACTCCAGGTAATATAGATTCTTCATATGTAAGCTTACCAGAAGTATCCCATCAGCGCCCATAAATGAAAAGAAGCCGAAAGAAACTATAAAAGAGGAATATAGCAGATTATTATTAATTAGTAGCCTTGCATAAGTTTCCTCTATAATTCAACACAAGTAGCTTTCTGTTGTCGTTCATTCAGATGTATCCATCGAGCATTTGCCAGGACTGCTGAAGCAATTTAGGCTTTTATCTATAGTCTATGCATGCAAAACTATGGTTGACCGTCACTAACTACAGACCAATTTAATTTATTTTTTATTTATCCTCTTATGTTCTGCTTATCCAGGTAAAAAAAAAAAATTGATTTGGTCAAAAATATACACAACACAACTATATATGGAGAAACTTGTGAGCAAATCCTAAAAAATGCATAACCAAGGAACTATAGAACAAATAGTTGATCAACACAAAGCCTTGCCAGGAACTAGAATATCCACTTGAAGAAGACTGTACTTCCTTTTTAGTACCATTGCTCGATACCTCAGCATTTACATCTAGACCAGAAAAATCTTCAAAGCTAATGTTCCAAGGTTCTATATAATTAATCCCAAGCCAAAACACCTGAGATCTGGGAAGTACTGGACGCAAATACGGGGAGTCCGGAAAATGAGTATTTGGCATGGGAATACCAAAAATATAAAAAATATTTAAATTATACTCCATTTCACACTCTTATTTCTTAGCACTCACACACATTTTAAAGGTGCGTATCCTTTATTCTATACATCCACCACAATATGCAGTTAACCAATAAGAAAATAAATGGATCTGGATATGGATTTGACTAAATTCGATACAAATCCGACCCGCTGACAAGCCTGCTTGGAAACACATCAAATTATTTATATTCTAATCATAAACTCATAAAAGGAGAAAAACAAAAAAAAAATATGATTTAAAAAGGTCAGAGTCAAAGCAGTGGACTGTATACAGACATATGTGCAACACATATATACAGATCTGGACCAGAGAAGAGATAACAAAACAAGCAGCAGATTGAACTCAGAGAAGAGATAACAGTCGGAAAGCGAAGTCACAAGGAGAGCTAACTGGGTATGTATCTTTGTAATATAAGCTCTGTTTTTTGTTTTAATGAATTATTGCAGAAGATTGATGACTTATTGTTGAACTTTGCAACCAAAGAACCATGAAAATGATTCAAGACTGTCTCAGAGTCATATAGAATAGTTTAATTAATATACAGCAAAGGGGAATAGTGATCAGCAATATAGAATCTAATGTGCTCATGACACCAATACATTTTTACTACTTTATTACTCTCTCGATCCCATTTTTAACTACTTGTTTGGTTCCTGGAGAAGAATAGGTTAAACAAATTTATATGGCTGAAGCAATTGTGTCGATTGTTGTGGGAAGGCTCGCTGATTTGTTGGTTGAAAAACCCCAAACCCTCTATGAAGTGAGAGATGAAATTCAACTAGCGATCACCGAGCTCACGCGGATAAAGACATTCTTACCAGATGCTGACGCAAGGATTGATGTAGAAAGAATCCGGATTTTGCTCCGGGATGTACGAGAGCTTGCCTATGATGTCGAAACTTTTGTTATTAAAGCCTCATCCACTAAAAAACCATTTCAGCGGATGAACAGAGTCAAGTTTTCAAGAAAGATGAAAAATATACAGAAAAAGATGTCCCTCCTCTTCAATTTATTTTCTGATTATAATATCATACCAACTTCTGAATCAACTTCCTCAAACAGAGAATCGGGAAAACTTAAGCGATTTCACTCTTTCACTACTCCTGAACCAGAGTTATTTGTTGGATTTCATGAAGACGTTGAATGCTTGGTGCGACATTTGGTGGATGAAACTCATGATTCTTACCCACTTATATCTATTTGTGGAATGGGGGGCCTGGGAAAGACTACTCTCGCTCAAAAGATATACAATCACTCTGCCATCAAGACTCACTTTGCTGGTTTAGCATGGGTATCAATTTCGCGAAAGTGGCAGACAGATCGTGTGTTGCAGAGAATTCTCATATGTCTCGTACCTGAGAACAAAGAATCTATCCTTAATATGGACAGCGACAAGCTAGTGGAGTATATGCTACATATTAAGGAACGGAAAAAATGCTTGATAGTCCTCGATGACATATGGTCAACTGATGTTTGGGATGCATTAAAAGCTGCATTCCCAGCCGGGAAGTCCATAAGCAAATTAATGCTTACAAGCCGTAATGTTGAGGTTGCTAAGCATGTAAATTTGAACGGATTCATTCACAAGCCAGAATGTCTAAATCCAGAACAAAGTTGGGAGCTACTCAAGTTGAAAGCACTTCACACAGGAAATTGTCTAGGTACATAATTTTACTTGCGTTAATTATGGTTCATATACTTTTTCCGCACCATATCTTTGGTACGACGGCCTTAATGAGCCATATTTTCTGTTACTTGAGTTGGATAAGTTTGGTTAGAGATCTGCCCAGACAACCTTAAATAACATTGTTCTGTTCAAGTAACATTTTTTTCGTGTTTGTTTGAATTCGTTAGTCGTTTACAAACGTATGTATTAGAATTGTAAATGAATGTAACAGTTCATTAAGTGCCCTCTTGAGGTTGAGTTAACGAACTCGAATTCAAACCACATATTTTGTTTGAGAACCTTAACAAACTTTATGGGGTTCAGTAATTTTTGCTGGTGCTGACTCGAAGTTTATCCGAGTTAAGTTCATTTAGGGCTACAACTTGAACGTGTCTTTTAAATATTTGCACAAGTCAAATGACTAAATTAGAAATTATCTTGGCTTGCGTTTGTGTGTCTATATATACACACATATGATTCCCGTTTCTTGTGTGTTGCAGACATTTACAAAGTGGACATGAGTTTCATCTCAAATCTACTTCAGATTCAAGGCCAGCTTACACTCGACTCGTGATTCATTTGGATGAGGAATATTCTAGCAAAAAAGCTAATTACTACTTCTCTAAGAAAGGCAATGAAAAATGCTATCGATCAGTGTTATTCTTTGGTGTCTTCGGTCCGAGAAGTTTGCCACGGGCATTGGGGTCACATGTTGCCAATTTTAGGTTCCTAAAAGTGTTTTCTGTAGAAAAATACACAAATTTTTCTGGTACGTTTTCTCATATTAACTTTGGAAGAGCATTAGGGTCCCTTGTTTACCTGCGATATCTTAGTGTAAGGGGCAGTAATTTGTTGGTTTTTCCATCTATGCAAAAGTTGGTGTTGTTACAAACTCTTAACTTAGATACATTCGAGGGTATGTATGTTTTACCATGGCTGTCAAGAGATGTTCTGGTGAAACTGGATTGTTTGCGGCATCTGTATTTGCCGATATTTAAAGTTAACGTTTTGGGAAGGAAATCAAAATTTCGGTTTAATGGGTTGAGCAAGTTAGAGACCCTGGAGAACTTTGACAGTAGTTGGTGTGAGATTAAGGATCTACGTGAACTAATCAATCTTCGAAAACTAACGGTAACAGTGAGAGGTAGCTGTAATATTCTGGAAGAAATGATGAAAAACTTGGTTGAAATAGCCTCCTCACCATCTTTTCGTTTGAGGTACTTGGGTGTTTGTATTCTTAATTGTCATCTTCGGCTGAAAAACGGTCTTACTATCTTGAAACAATTGGTGTGTGCTGAAAAATTGAACCTTCGACATTTGAGAATACATGGGCGTATCCCAGAGGTGGGTCTAATATTTCCAGTGCGATATGTTGGGGATAATTATGCACATGTATCTACAATTCATATTACAAGTTTAAATTTATCGAGATCATACTTGGAAGAGGACCCGATGCCAATACTTGAAATGCTTCCAATGTTGGGTGATCTCTTTATGTTTACAGATACATTTGTGGGGAGGAAGATGATGTGCTCCGCAACCGGTTTTCCTAAACTCACCAATCTTTGTTTGTACGAGTTCCCCAATCTTGAAAAATGGAGGGTGGAGAAAGGAAGTATGCCTATCCTTTCATACTTGCTTATTGAAAGTTGTAACAAGTTGAAGGAGCTTCCAAAAGGCCTGGTGTTCCTCAACTCCCTTCAAGTATTAAGAATATACCAAATGCCTCAAGATTTCAATGATAGGCTTACAAGGAATGATGGTGACGAGGGACCTGACTTTCACAAAATATCTCATGTCCGTAGAGTCCGTATAGATAATGATCAGGAATACAACTGAACGTTCTTGTAAGTTCCTAAGTTGTAACGTTTTTGTTTTGGTCTTGAAGAACAGATTGTTTGAGAAACAAATCAGAGATATTATTATAATATATAGTAATAATTTTTTGATGAGAAAAAAGGAGGTGAGATCAACCTTATTTAAACTGATTGCTTCCTAAGGTTAAATGACACACATGCATATGTTCGTTAGGTATCGTGTAATCTCTCTATTTTTATTAAAAAATACCTCTATTTACCTGATAATATCTTCACTCCATCTACATACATCAAAAGTAATTCATTTTTTTTGTCTTATGTTGATTCTGGGCCTTGGAATGGAATAGCAAACACACGCAGATGAGTATAATTCAAAGTAATCTTCTTGTGAATGTAGTTTATAATTCACTTTAATTTTTTTAGGAAATGAGTAATAATATTGAAGATTGTCAAATTCTGGAAGATTCGCCATCTGAGGATTCATTGTCTACCAATTTACAGGATACCTACACTGCTGAATTGGATATAGAGGATGGTACACGAGCATTTTTCATGTCTCATGAAGATATGTTATTTCAATCACAAGAAGAAGCATATAATTTTTATAACAGCTTTGGTTTGACTAAAGGATGTGCAATAGGTAAATTTTATATATACAAGTCTTATGGTGAGAAGAACTCTTGTATCTGATAGAGAAGGTTTCAAAAACAAAATAAGAGGATGATAGTGAGGACAACATAAAACGACGTCGAGAAACTAGATGTGGTTGCAAAGGTTCAATGGAAATTATCCTAAAGAAATTAGGGACATGGAAAATGAAAAAAAAATTAATAATATCCATTCACATCACTTGCTCAAGAGTCCGAATAAGAAAAGAAAATTAAGGTCTCAGAACAAGTTTCATTAAGATGCAACTTATAAGAAATTGATTGATAAATTTAGTAGTTGCGGAGTTGGGCCAACAAAAATATCAGGCATTATAAATACTGCTAGTGGTAGTGTTACAGATGTCATGACACCCCAACAATATTCTGAAGAGTTAAGAATTAAGAGAAGATATTCAGAATCAAGAGAAAAAATAACATCGGCAAGGAGTGTATAATTAATGTAGTGCGGATTATTTTTAGAGAGGAAAGCAAGATATTCTGAATTTTAGTATGCCATTCAACTTGACGAACATGGCTGTAGAAGTATTTTCTGGTGTTATGCCAGAGCGAGAAAAATTTTATAAGAAAATTTCTGATGTGATAGTATTAATCGGGACTAATACAATTTATTGTAGGAATGGAGTCTTCTCAAAGAAGTGAAAGTACGAATTCGTTTTTTGATGGTTATGTCAATAGCAATACTCCTTTGTCTATATATATTGACCCGTATGAAAAAGAAATTACTGGCCATCGTGATAGAAAAGAGATAGCAGAATTGGATATCAATGACAACTAACCCTGATTTGACAAATATGCATAGCTTGGAAGCTCATGCTGGAAAAGTTTATTCTCGAAATATATTCAAATTATTTTAGAACGAATTTATGCAGATTTTGCATTGCCAGCATAACAAAAAAGTAGCTGCAGGTGTCTAGATGGTGTAAGATGTAACTTTCAACGATCATAATAGGCCACACATCTGTTAAGGTTTGCAAGTGTTCGTGCTAAATTTGAGACATGGGGTATTGTATGCAAACACATATTGTATATAATGAAATAAAAATTAAGATTAAAGATCATACCTGTTGAATATATTTTGTCAAGATGGACCTTAAAAGGCATACAATTAGTTCAACGGTCAGTGTGAACAATGATGGTGCACCTGGTTTGAATATAGATTGTAACACGCGTAGGTAACATCTCTTGAATCTTTGACATTGTGAGGTGATTTTAACAAACTTCATGGAAAGATAATTACTCGTAGAGATCTCTATGAAGTAATGGAAAGGGAAATAAAGATGTGGTGGAAAGACATTGACATGATTGAAAGTAAATAAGTGCCACCACCGCCAGTGTCCGTAAATGTAGATGATTTTTCAGAGGCAAATATATATAGCGGATAAAAGTCCTTAAGAGATCATGTTAAAGTTCATCATCAGCGATCCTACCAGATGCAAGACGAAACGTAGACCGCGTAATTCATCCAAAATCCCTACCGGAATGTAGCAATTTCAAGATTTGAAGTAGAAAAGAGTTTGTGGAAATTGTGGTCGGAATGGGCACTACAAGAGTACATGTAAAAGTAGTAAATAATGAATTTTTTTAAAAATACTATGTTGCCTTGTTTTTAAACTCAGCAGTTCTTCTCAACTTTTATTTGGTTTCAGATTTTTATTAAAATTAAGTTCAAAAAAAATTCCAACTAATTTAGTCTATATTAATTTTATGAAATTCCTGTCAATTTTTACCAGTATGTTAGCCAATATATTCCTGGTTATAAGTGGCAGCGGTGCTTATAGTCCAGGCACATTTATTGTTGCACGATTCCTGAATGCTAATATGGAGTTAGCCAGAAATTTTCTTGTTTTATGCAAATCCAGAAATTTGCTCTCTACTTTTATTCAGTTTATGAAATGGACAGTTTATAAGCTCCGAAAGGTATATCTAGTGATTTTGTCCGCAAGTTCTCGACCACTTGCAGACCGTCAATATCAATACCAGGCCACATTTATTATTTTCACACTAACTTTTAAGTTGTGGAGGGTCGAGAAATCAAAATGCATGTAATCAGGATAAGCCAACAAGGATGCTGTCAACTGTTTTGTTGCAGGACCAGACTCACAACTATTTGTCGGTGTTAACTGGCCACACTGGACCAGTCAAGTGTATTCCATTTCAAGGGTCTTCTGCTCACCAGTGTAGTGTTTATGATATGAAAGTAGACCTGCAAGCATAAAAGCAAGCAAATGCCAGCCTTCCTAGCAAATAATAACTTACATGTTTGCAATGAGTGTTTCCTAACTTTGTGACTGCATAGTGACTAAGAAAAAATCAAAGAAATCAGTTGATTACAGGTTCTGTTTCACTGGAGTCCATAATTAAGCATAGCTGGGTAATCTGAGGCATTAATCACCATCCCCTGAAATGCATTTTCTTACTGCTCTGTTGGTAATTTTTATTTTAGTAGCATTGAATACTCGGATTCCTGATGATTATGTTTGCTAATCCTACTACTATTGTATAATGTTAATGGACCTAGAGCATCTGCAATGAGATTTTTAAACAAGTTCTTAACTCTAAATTTATAGAGTAAGTTAAGAATTATTGCTCCAATGAGCTCCAAGAAGCTCTTTAAAAATTTAAGAGCCTACTATCTCCTCACTTTTAAAGAGCATCCAGTAGCTCTTATCTTTTTATTTGTGAATATAATATTAATTTCCCTCCAATCTTCTCTCTCTTTTAATTAAGTTTTCTCTCTCATTTATACAAAATAAATATAAAATATGAATAAAGAGCTACGTATAAACAGTAGCATTAAAGTAATCATGTTTTTCAATGTATTAAGTCACTAGGGGCCATAATTTATATTATTGTTTAAGAAATGATTTAGTAGCACCATTGGAGATGTTCTTACTCCTTGTGAACATAGAATAAATTATTTTTTTTGTGCCAATTCAGCTACGTAAAGATTTGTCAGAAACATTTTGTTACTCCACACTATAAATTGTCGTGGACGAATTTTGACCCATGACAAGTTTTCTCTTCATAACATTATCACTTGGAAAGGTCCTTCAGCAAATGACAGGATGTCACCAATTGCCAAATTCATTGCAATTGCGAACTATTAAATTTTTGTTAATTCATGTTGGAGTGCATGAACTGCTATAGCTTTAATATACATGATTTCCCGACCTGAACTGCTATGAGTGTTTCCTAGATTTGATGGTGATCAATATGTTCATGGACGGGGCATCGCCATCTCAGAGGAGAAGCGGAAGAGGATGCGACAAGAAGATTTATGTGTGTATTGTATACTCCCTCCGTCTCATTCATTTGTATACAGTTTCTTTTTTTTGACGTCCCACCAATTGTATATATTCCAAAAATAGTAAACTTTTATAATATAAAACACCATTACACCAACTATTTTCCTCCACTATCTCCATTCTATAACAATATAAACACTATTACACTCATTACTTTCCTCCACTATCTCAAATCTATTATTAAATATAAATGGGTCCCACCACTATACCTACTTTTCATCTAACTTTACTATTTTTTACATTTTTTCTTGGTCTTCGTATCCCAACCAAATGTATACAAATGGTTGGGACGGAGGGAACTAGAGCACACGTGATAGTCATCAATCCAGTCATTTTAATTTGTTCCCAAAGCTTGGGTGGTGTGGATGTTAATATCGTCTGAGAACCATTCATGTTTGAGCAAAGAGTTGCGTGTTAATATCGTCTGAGAACCATTCGTGTTTGAGCAAAGAGTCATTTGAGTAAATATGAAAGATCTCCCCTGTAGATGTAGAAACCATTGAAGTTATATAAAACTCAAGCAAATCACAAATGCACACACAGGTGAGACAAGCTCGTTTTATTAATCCGATAAATTGCTGCTTACAAAATGAAAGAAACACACTCTGATAAACTCAAGTTCAGAGTGTTGGAAAAAAAGTCCTACTTAAACAACTAGCTAAGATGGTAAGGATAAACAAGAACTGCTGCCTATGGTTAATCCACTCCTACATGCACTCATGAAAAACAGCTACTGCTATGGCCTAATCTTGTGTGCACACTGATCACATAGCAACTTATTTAAATTAACTAAATTAAATAAAAGCAACTGAAGTATATCAGAATTTAGATCAAACTCCAACAAGCTCCCCTAATCTAAACTCGATTGCAGGTTCTTCACACCCAATAGCTCACACATTCCCTCAAACTTAGCCCTTGACAATGCCTTGGTCAATACATCAGCTCTCTGTTCATTTGTGTTGACATGTACTTTGAGTATAATTTCACCACATTCTACACATTCCCATATAAAGTGGTAGCGAATATCTATGTGTTTACTCCTTCATGAAACACTGGATTCTTTGCCAAATCTATTGCCCACTTGTTATCAATATACAGCACCACAGGACCAGCCTTTATATTCGTCATCCGTCTGAGAAGTTTATAAAGCCATATGCCTTGACACGCAGCTGCGTTGTTTTTGACATTGCCATACCTCTAGTAGACCTCTTGTCATCCACATTTCCAACTAGGTCGCTGTTTGAATATCCTGAGAGCAAGTAGTTTCCATCCCGTTTAGAATAAACCAACCCATAATCAAGAGTTCCATTCACATAACGTAAAATTCGTTTTGCTGCAGCTAGGTGCATGACTATGGGTCTCTCCATGAACCTGCTTACAATGCCAACTGAATAAGCTATATCAGGTCTTGTAAATACAAGATACCTGAGTCCTCCAACCATACTTTTAAGGCTTAATGACCTTTTAGCCCTCGAAGTATGAATGGAAGTTCCGATGCGGTCTTGAAGTTTAAAAACGTACCTTTCGACCCTCAAAGTATTTTTGTCGTACCTTTTAGCCCTTTTTAAAAATACCGGCATAAATCAGGGGATAACTTGAAAAATAGGCAAGAGCATAACCCATCAGCACACCAAGAATTCCTACTAATTCTCATTTTAAGCCGACCCTTGAACATATATAAACCATGTAGGCAAGTATTCCTTAATTAAAGAATGAATAAAACTTTCTCCATCTGTTATCTAAACTATTGAAGCCCCCAGCGAAGCTGCAACCTTGACATGTGCCATTGCTGCAGCAAAAGAAACCTGATTATATCGCATTCCGTATTTTACTTTTTTCAGCTTCTCTAGTTATTCTGTAGGCAATCCCTTAGTTGCAATTTCGCTAACAGTATCCAGCAGCTGGGTAACTATTTCTTTTGAGATAAATATAACATTCCCGACAGATCGGTGGACACGTAGGTAAAGTATTCCATTCATTATTGTTTTTCCATGTCAGACATACCAATCATTGCCATCTGTCAGCAAGGTGGATGTTGTTGAGGTTAAATTTTTCAACTTAACGTTTGCTGTTAGATTTTTCTAAAAAAGTTAATAGAATGATATATAATATAACAGTATTTTAGTGGGTTATATGAGTCGCCGTGGAGATCGGGTAGCTACTTGATATATTTTGCTGAGTTCGATGGGCAATCTGATATAAAACCCAAAACCAAACCAAATTAATACTAAATTTGATATTTGATATAATATATGATTTTGGTTCATAAACCCGTCCAAATCCATATTAATCAACTAAAATTGGTCCAAAACATGAGAGGTCTACTTACTCTCTTGACACAATTGGTATATGATGAAAATTTGAACCTTCGGGAATTGAAAATATATGGGCATATCACAGAGGTGGATCTAATATTTCCGCTGCAATATGTTGGGGATAGTAATGCTCATGTATCTAAAGTTCGTATTACAAGATTACATTTATCGATTTCATACCTGGAAGAAGACCCAATGCCAATACAATACTGGAAATGCTTCCAATGTTGGGTGTTCTCTGTTTGTTTACCGATACATATATGGGGAAGGAGATGGTGTGCTCTGCAACCGGTTTTCCTAAACTCACCCACCTTTTTCTGGACAGCTTACCGAATCTTGAAAAATGGAGGGTGGAGAAAGGAAGCATGCCCATCCTTTCATACTTGCGTATTCAAAGATGTAACAAGTTGGAGGAGCTTCCAGAAGGCCTGGTGTTCCTCAAGTCTAGGGGTGTGCACGGGTCGGTTCGGCTCGGTTTCTACCTAAAACCGTTACCGAACCGTGTATTTCGGTTCGGTTCGGTTTTTGGGTAGAAACCGTAACCGAACTGTTTCAAACGGTTTTTTTCGGTTCGGTTAACCGTGGTCGGTTGCGGTTTTTTTCCGGTTTTTATATGATTAGAAACTACTATACAAATTTAATACTTTTATTAATTTTAGAAAAATATTTATATACTTATTATATCAATTTTTCTTACTAGAATATATAATTAATATATTGTAGCACATATATATATATATATATATAGGGATATGATCAAATAAAAACTTTTTTAAGTTACAAACTTACAAACTTTTTTTTATTCTCCCATCGTGTTAATCCTTAGTTATATAAAGTATCTATGTTGAAAATTCTTCAAAAAAAATCACAATTTTTAAAAATAACGCATAAATAAATCGCGTTTTCAACACATTTATAACTGGGGTTCAACATCGGGTGTTGAACACTAATTATCATTGTGTTGAATATATCGAAAAAGATGTTTAAACTATACCTCTGGGGTTTGGGTAGGGTCTAGAAACATAAATATTAGTTATATAACATGTTTACCTTAGTTCTTACATTTAAAAATTGGTTTACGTACTTCTCCACCACTATTTTAATCGATGTTCAACAAATTATGTTAAAAAAATGTTGAACTCAAGTTATATATGTGTTGAACAAAAAAAGTTTGTAAGTTTGTAAGTTTGTACCAGAACCCTCCCCTATATATATATATATATATATATATATATAGAGGAAAGTTATTTGGAGTACCATAATTTATTGGAGTCTTGGAGTCCACATCCAGGCCATCCATTCTTTTTTGATCCAAAGGCTGCTATTAAGACTCATTTCTTTTATAAAAATATATAATTTAATATAGCATTTATACATACAGGCGTGCTATTTCAGATAACTGCAACTACTTAAATCAAGCAGTTACAACAAATTGAGAGTTTTCAGGAGTACAACACGCAAACATGTCCTGCAACATCTGTATCTTACACTTCGCCCACTGATTAGTAACTTCGTTAATATCTTTCTTTGTTTTCACATTTCTTTGTTTAAACTTTTCTACGAAATGCTTATAATATCACTCTGTATGATGTTTTAACTTGTACAGTATCATACAAAGGATGATCTTACTATTCTGTGTAATTAAGGAGCATACGATTTACGAAGGGACACATGTATACTCAGCTATAATATTGTAGTAGAGCTTTCCATTCCTTTTACACTACACCAATTTTAACTTCATAAGGATTTGGAACTAATTAATGTTGGGTTGCTTATAACATACCAAAAATCTAAAGCAGGATTTTACAAAACTTCATCAAAAAGAAAATTGCAAACATATTTTCACTAATTAGCTTCAATGCAATAACCTCATTCACATTGTCACCAACCCAAAAGTTCCGAAATAAAAACAACCATTCAAACCGGTCCCAACATATAACGTATCAAATGTTCTAAAAAACCCAATTAAGTAGTAGTGATAACAAGACTGTTTACATAAATCTGCTACATTTCACACAACTTCTTCCTGCTCAACCGCACCATCTTATTCAGCACAAAGTACTTTTTTTTGTTCTCCGACCATGTGAGCATACGACTTGCATATAAAAATAAACTTTTTCTGGATGTATCCCTCATACGTCCTAATCTTCTTCACCTTGTCTACCTTGGTTGGTGTCCCTCGAACTACCACATGACCCCTGCTAGCACTACTTTGAACACCGCGTCTGCGTGTCTGGTACCACAATAAATAAATTAGAATATTATCAGGACTGCTGCACAAATGCCATATACAAAATTAATATTCTTACATTTAGCACATTAATATTACCTTTGTAATTTTTTTCACTACAGAACCTACCCTCGATCGGTCAGGTGTTCTATCGGGTACAATTTCTCCCTTATCACTGGTGCCCTGCAGATTACAATTAACAACACAACTACAGTATAAATAAACTACATAAGGCGTCAACAAAAGTACATTACAAACAACATAACTAACAACTCGCAAACAACATTTCGCATATGCACAACTATGGCAACAAGAAGAAAGTTTCTATGGAAACAAATATATATTACAATAGTGTGACAAATATAGGTGTAAAGTTTTATTGAATTGTGAGGTCCATGGGGATTGTTCTTTTAGTGTGAGCTGTGTTTTTTTTATTTAGGTGATGTGAATATGCAGTACTATGGCAACTTGCTCTTGTAAAGAGAAGTCGCAAGCTGTAACATTTTCACCATACTGGGTTTTTTTTAATTATTAATTATGTTTTTCTTACATTTTTGCTGCTTGCAGAATATCTTCTTTTTGCTGATGTAATATGTCAAAAAAATAATTGCCAACAGGTAAGCATAATGTTTGTGACTCTGGACAAAGTTGCTCCGGCAGATCCCAAATATGCTAATATATTCATTCTAGAGAAGTACACTGCATTTCAGAATAGTACTGTTATCTGCTTCAGTTTTATGTTTATATTCTTTTGTTTCATAGTTTTCTGGGCAGTTGCCTTTATAATTTACAGTATAGTATAATTCAAATAAATTCACTTTAATATGCTGACAAGATCTAATTGAATGTAGTCTATATGATCTAGCTAATGTGGTGCCAACTTTAGCGAAATTTTATCACCAAGCAAGTGAATCTTATGAACAAGACATATCAGTGTGATCATATAATATTTAAGAAATCTTGTTCTGCATCGTTCTTCCTTAAAAGAATCTACCTAAGTTGCATGTGATATAAATGGTTGTATTCTGCACTTCTTTTGATTGAGGACTTAATGTACACGATTACACCAGAAGAGGTTAGTCTCTGGACTTCCTTTTGAGCACAAAAATTATTGGCGTGATATCCATATACGTGGTACTTCTCATTTTACTTGTAATGTCATTGTATATATATCAACATACCCGTTGTAAATTCATCTCATTAGTGCGACGCACGCTCTATAGGACTGAAAACACTAGTAAGGCTATAAAAATAAATACAATTACAGTTTATGCTTCACTCCTAATATAACACATTTGAAACATGTATCTTTGAACACCTACATGCAACTTCCTAGGGGAAACACGACAAAGGCTCTAAAACTGCATAGTTTAATGTTTTCATTCTGTAGGCAATCCCCATGAATACACACATAAATACACATATATATTGCAGTACAGAATTACAAAATTTCAAACCTCAATAATGCAGAACAAAAAAACTATTAGTTCTCTCCATTATTGACATTACCTCTGAAATTTTAGATGCCGTGGAGCCTACTCTCGGCTTGTCATTCTTAGAAACTGCAGCAACATCCCGTCCATCACTTTTGGCCTGCAAGTTGTATACGTCGCCACATACAAATAACAACAAAATCAATGTCCTCCATTGTTGACCATAATACATTCATAGGTCACATTCGGGGAAAGTGATAACTATCGTGTGCTGCAACATAACTTACCCCGCTTCGTACATGTTTCGTACTAGAACCCGTGCGAACCCCATATCCAGCAGAGAATATTTGCAGAACAAACACAATGGTTCCATTGATTATTTAACATACAAAAAAACCCATTCCCCCCCTACGAAACCAAAAAAAACCTATTGCATTACAAGCACTTCCCAAATAGCATAGGACATTTTAAAAGACTCAAAAAAGTTTAATATCATAGCAGTGTCAAGTGCAGAACAAAGAAAGACTTTCACTCAGCAGCTTCGCAACATAAGGGACATATGCAGGACACGTATTCAGCAATTAGAAAGCCTCATCTTCAAAGTCCCAAATTCAGTCAATGTCTTTGCAACATCAAATGCAAAACAAACAGATGGTTCCATTGATTATGTAGCACAAAAAATAAACCCATTTGGCCCCTACTAAACAAAAATAAAACTTTTGCAGTACAAGCACTCCCCAATTAGCATAGGACATTTTTAAAGACCCAAAAAAGTTTAATATAATATCAATTTCAAGTGCAGAACAAACAAAGAGTTTCATTATTTACACAGCAAAAAAATAATTTTCAAAGAGGCACAACGAGAACTGAAGATAATATGCAGGAGTACCCATCGACCAAAGCCACCGTAAAAATCAAATACCGTCAACCCACTCACCAATTATGCGACATACAATTCAATTAAAGCACATAGAAATAAATTGTTGGTCGTGCCTAAGATCATCGTTGCATACAACTGCAGCCTCGCCTCAAAAGATTTATTGAGATTGAAGAGTCCCGCACCGCTGGAGAGTGTGGGGAATACCTGAACTCATAATGCAACAGCCTAGAATCGTCCTGCAGACAACTACTGAGCCGGTGAATTAAGTCTGTAGAGTCCCGCACCTAGGGTTGATCACAGCGAAATTCAAACCCTGTTGATAATGGACGTAGTTTGGAGCGGAAAATGCGGGATATGGCTATAATTTGGAGTTTAAAATTGATTAAAACTGATCCTGCAGCATTTTAATTCATTAAATCTCAACCATAGGATCTTCTTAAAATTTAACGGTAGATCTTAGGGACTCCAATTTCTCAATTAATATAGTACCCCATAGATCTCAACTCTATATATATATATATATATATATATATAATATGTTATATATAATAATATATAATAAATGTTATAATTTTATTATATATTATATAAACGGTTCGGTTTTTCGGTTCGGTTTTAGGGGTAAAACCGTAACCGTTACCAAACCGTTATATCAGTTCGGTTACGGTTTTTGTCGGTTACAGTTTTTTTCGGTTTGGTTTTTCGGCTCGATTTCGGTTTTTCGGTTTTTTTCGCTCACCCCCTGCTCAAGTCCCTTCAAGTATTAAGAATACACCAAATGCCTCAAGATTTCAATTATAGGATTAAAAGGGATGATGGTGAAGAGGGACTCGACTTTCACAAAATTTCTCATGTCCATAGACTCATTATCGACGATCAGGAATACAATCGAATGTTCCCTCTTTTTTTTCTGCTAAATCAGATGTTTGTAAGTAATAATTAGAGGTAAGATTATTATGTGTGACTTACCTGCAATCTGTTATATTATTATTGTGTTTTTACAACTTTTTGATGCCTGTACTTTCTTTTTCTGTTGTTTCCGTGCAGCATTTCAAGCTCTTGCTTGCTTCGACAGATCCTGAACATCAAAACTGCATTTAATTGGAAAACTGGTAGAATTGGGTCATCTAAACTCCTGTTTCCTATTACTAGCAGTCTAGCACAGGGGTGTGGAAGCAAAAAAGAGGGTTTGGGTCTGTATGCATGTGTCATGTTAAATGAGAAAACCCAGGAGGGAGGACTGAGCTTTTTTCCTCCGGATTTACAAACTGAAACTGATAGATCACAGATTCACAATACCGGGTAGGATCCACCCTTTATTTTGAATTGCATGGTATCGATTCTCAAAATGTTATGACATCCCTGATATCTCCATTTGCGGATGGAAGATGATCTCTCACTTATTGAACTGTGTATTAAGCAGTACAAAGTTCCTCCTGAGCGCAGAATTTTGTTGTTAACCAGAATTAGATATGCCCATTCCTTGCGGTCATCTAGAATATGCAAGTTGTTAACCTGATATCTCCATTTGCGGATGGAAGATGATCTCTCACTTCTTGCCTTTGGTATGCAAGAACTAGTGTCACTCTTGCTAATGAGCCTGAATACACAAATGAATTAATCAGGATTGTGAAATCCGAAGATACAATCTCTACGAATATTAGAACACTGGCAATGCATGCCTTGGCATCTCAGTTAGCTGTATATTCATCATCTCATGAAAGGGCAGCTATTTTGAGCAGATCAAGCATTAGTTTTACTGGGGGTAATCGCATGACTCTCCTAGCCATTCCACAGGGAGCTATTTTATCACTGAATAGCTCTAATGACCCATCATCAATTGCTTTTTGTTGAAGCTCTACTACATTTTTTTCTGATTCATCTCACATCTATGTCAAGTTCACATAGCGTTACTCGTGGGGCAGCACTACACAATTCCTTGTTGAAATAGGGGACTCTAAGCTTAAGTGTGCCCTCAGAAAAAGTCGTTAGGAGTACTTCAATGGAGAATGCACCTGGTATGCTTGAAAGCTAAAGTTTATAATCTATTATGTCTTATTCTTTATTACAATTAATAAATCATCTATTCTCTATGCTGAATTTCTTATTTCAGTTAATATTTAATATGCAAGTAGGATGAATTATTGTTGATGGAAGGTGATGCAAAAATGATGTATGCCGGGTCCTTTTATAATTGTTTAGTAATTTACCGTAGAAGTCCACGAGCTAATGAGTTGTTAAACTTTGTTTTTACATGCTCATCGTTTAGTATACAATGATTGTCATTTATTTGGGAATTGAATAGTGAATTAATATTTATATTCCCAAATGGGTTAATAGTTCTATTACTCTGCTGGCTGCCTGGCTCCAGTTCAAGTATCAGTTTTTCTAATGTAAACTCGACCCGGCTAGCTTGAGTAAACTAGACTTGACTTACAAATCAATATTTGTTCTGATAATTCTCGACGTGAGCGAGGGCCGAACAATATGTTCGAAGAAACAGAGAATAAACACATCACTTGGATTATCTAATGACGCTTAACTCGACTCAGACTTATTTATTGTGCTAGCAATGCAAACTCGGACTCTAACGAATACTAACTCGGGTTACAGCAAGGGCCCTGGATGAAAGCATCAGGGTTGCTCTCGCCTAATTAATATGCTTTGGCAAAGGGGAATATAATTATAGAGAATCTGATGTGCAGAAGAAACAAGTATAAGCTGCTTGATTTCTTCTATTACTGATTATTTAATACGCAAGTAGAGTTAATAGTTGTTGATGAAGGTGATGTTAAAATTGATGTTTTGCTTATATATGCTGAGTCATTTCATCATTATTTAGTAATTAGTTGTGAAATTATGAGCTGATCTGTTGTTCAGCTTTGTTTTACATGATCTCAGTTTAGTAATATAATGATTGTATTTGTTTACTAATTTGCCAGCTTCATGCAGTTCAACTCCTTTATATAGAGTTGTTTGGTTTGTGGCGAAGAATAACAAATTAATATGGCTGAAGCAATTGTGTCGATTGTTGTGGGAAGGCTCACTGATTTGTTAACTGAAAAACCTCAAATCCTTCATGAAGTGAGAGATGAAATTGAAGCCGCTGTAGCTGGGTTCATGCAGATGAAATTTTTTTTACCAGATGCTGATTCAAGGATCGATGTAGAAAGAATCGGCATCTTGCTCCGGGATGTACGAGAGCTTGCCTATGATGCTGAACATGCTGTCAAAAGTTTTGTTATTAAAGCCTCATCCACTAAAAAACCATTTCAGTGGATGAACAGAGGCAAGTTTTCAAGGAAGATGAAATATATACAAAAAAAGATGTCCATCTTCTTCGATTTATTTTCTGATTATAATATCAGACCAACTTCTGAATCATCAACTTCCTCCAACAGAGAATCGGGAAAACTAAAGCGATTTCACTCTTTCACTACTCCTGAACCAGAGATATTTGTTGGATTTCATGAAGACGTCGAACATTTGGTGCAACATTTGGTGAATGAAGCTGATGATTCTTACCCACTTATATCTATTTGTGGAATGGGGGGTCTGGGAAAGACCACTCTAGCTCAAAAGATATACAATCACTCCGCCATCAAGACTCACTTTGCCGGTTTAGCATGGGTATCAATCTCGCGAAAGTGGCAAACAGATCGGGTGTTGCAGAGAATTCTTATATGTCTCGTCCCTGAGAACAAAAACTCTATCCTTAATATGGAGACTGACAAGCTAGTGGAGTATTTGCTACAAATCTAGGAAAGGAAAAAATGCTTGATAGTCCTCGATGACATATGGTCAACACATGATTGGAATGCATTAAAAGCTGCATTTCCAGCCGGGAAGTCCATAAGCAAATTAATGCTTACAAGCCGTAATGCTGAAGTTGCTGAGCATGTAAATTTGAACGGATTCATTCACCAGCCAGAATGTCTAAGTCCAGAACAAAGTTGGGAGCTACTCAAGTTGAAAGCACTTCACACTGGGAATTGTCTAGGTACATAATTTTACTTATGGTTCATATACTTCTTTTTATAATGTGTTTTGTCCGACAACCTTATAAACAATAGAACCATATTTTTTGTTAATTGAGTTCGATAAGTGTGGTTATAGATCTGTCTGACAACCTTAAGGAACACTGTTTGAATTCGTTAGTTTGTTTACAAACCTATGTAATAGAATTGTAAACGAATCTAATTAGGTGCCCTCTTGAGGTTAATTTAACGAACTCAAGTTTGAACCACATATTTTGTTTAAGAACCTTAACGAAATTTATGGGGTTCAGTAATTTTTGGTCGTGTTGGCTCAAAGTTTATCCGAGTTAAGTTCGTTTAGGGCTCTAACTTGAAAGTGTCTTTTAAACATTTGCATTAGTTGAACGACTAAATTGAATATTATCTTGGCTTGTGTGTGTGTGTGTCTATATATATACACACATATGATTCCCGTTTCTTGTGTGTTGCAGACATTACCAGAGATGTAAAAAGGATGGAAGAACTGGGAAGGGAAATGGTTGAACATTGTGCCGGTCTTCTACTAGCTATAGTCGTTTTGGGTGGAGTTCTTGTAACAAAACCGTCGTTGATAGAGTGGGAGAAAGTTTATCGTGATAGTAAATCATCCCTGAAGGCAGGGAAAGGACTGGGAGAAGCCTATCAAAGAGAAATATTAAGTTTTTTAGTTTGGAGCTACAATGATTTACCCCCTCAACTGAAGCCATGCTTTTTATATTTATCAAAGTTTGGTGAAGATAAATGGATAAAACTGGAGACTTTGTATCAACTATGGATCGCTGAGGGAATGATACTCTCGAGTGACAAAAGAGAAGGAGAAACAATGATACAAGTGGCTGAATCATACATGGGAGAACTAGTCCACAGGAGTATGGTTCAAGTGAGATTTAACAATGTGGAATCATCACTTACAAAGTTTAAAGATTGTTCTCTGCACGACCTCATGAGAGACATGTCGTTAATACAAGCAAAAGCAGAAGATTTTTTTGAAGAAATACATTTCCAAAGCGGAAATCAGTTTCATCTCAAATCTACTGCAGATTCAAGGTCAGCTTGCACTCGACTTGTGATTCGTTTGGATGAGGAATATTCTAGCAAAAAAGCTAATGACTACTTTTCTAAGAAAGGCAATGAAAAATGCTATCGATCAGTGTTACTCTTTGGTGACTCTGCTCCCACAAGTTTGCCACGGGCATTGGGGTCACATGTATCCAATTTTAGGTTCCTAAAAGTGTTTTCTGTGGAGAATTACAGAAATTTTTCTGGTGCATTTTCTCATATTAATTTTGGAAGAGGATTAGGGGACCTTGTTTACTTGCGATATCTTAGTGTAAGAGAGACTAATTTGTTGGTTTTTCCATCTCTAAAAAAGTTGGTGCTGCTGCAAACTCTTAAATTGGATATTAACAACGTGAACTATGTTTTACCATGGCTGTCAAGAGATGTTCTGGTGAAGCTGGATTGTTTGAGGCATTTGTATCTGCCTAAATATAAAGTTTACGTTTTGGGATGGAAATCGAAATTTCGGTTCAATGGGTTGAGCAAGTTAGAGACTCTAGAGAACTTTAACACTACTTGGTGTGAGGCTAAGGATCTACATGAACTAATCAATCTTCGTAAGCTAACGCTAACGGTGAGAGATAGCTTTGATATTCTGGAAATAGTGATGAAAAACTTGGGTGATATAGCCTCCTCACCATCTTCATGTCTGAGGTACTTGGGTGTCAGTATTATTAATTGTGGAATCATGCTGAACAATGGTCTTACTATCTTAAAACAATTGGTACATGCTGAAAATCTGAACCTTCGGGATTTGAAAATATATGAGCGTATCCCAGAGTTGGGTCTAATATTTCCGCTTCAATATGTATCTACAATTGGTATTACAAGTTTAACTTTAGCGAGTTCATGCCTAGAAGAAGATCCAATGCCAATACTGGAAATGCTTCCAATGTTGGGTGCTCTCCACATGTTTGGGAGGAATCCATATGTGGGGAAGGAGATGGTGTGCTCCGCAACCGGTTTTCCTAAGCTCACCATTCTTTATTTCTACGGCTTCCCGAACCTTGAAAAATGGAGGGTGGAGAAAGGAAGCATGCCCATGCTTTCATATTTGTGTATTGGAAAATGTAAGAAATTGGAGGAGCTTCCACAAGGTATGATGTTCCTCAATTCCCTTGTAGGAATATTCCTACAACAAATGCCTCAAGATTTCAATTATAGGATCACAAGAGAGGATGGTGGAGAAGGACCCGACTTTCACAAAATTTCTCACGTCCCTAGAGTTAGTATCAACAATCAAAATTATGATTCTATGTTTTCCGTATTCATGTAAGGTTTTTTCGATATTATGAAAATCAGTTTTTTGTTTTCCATACTTTAAGTTGTTAAGTTATAATTTACTTTCTATTAAAACTAGCTTATAACCTGTGCAACGCACTAGCGGTTATAATATTTGTTATTTTATCATATATAGTTTTAATTTAATTAATTTTATCGTAAAAATAAAATTATGATAGAATAATGTGGTTAAATAAATTATTATTTAACAGCTGAATAAATTCTTAATACTTAAGTCCGTCAAATGACTAATTAAAAATTAGGTCAAACATATATTTTGATGAGAATGTTAAATATATTTATTTACATGTTATAATTTAAGGAGATCTATAAACCCATATATAAATCAACCAATCAACCTCATAATATTTCGTTAGTAATAATTAATAATATAGTATAAAACATATTATAAGTCAAAGAGACGCGTAATCCCAAATATCGATCCATTACCTAATTTTTAATGTTTTGATTCGATAGATAATAAAAAAATATTATAACATATTATAAATTAATGAGGTCCGTGGGTTGAATACCAACGGTCTCACCAAACTCGATTGATCGACCGACCAACTAACCAATTGAACTTTTCATTTTTCGGTTTTCGGCTTTAACAGTATAATAATATATAGTATAGTATAAATTTATAATATCATTTTTAATGTGAGACCGTTAGAATATTTAAAAATAATGTTAATTAATTTCGGTTGAAAAATATCACCTGTTATTTATTAATAAATATATATAATAATATTATGTTTTTATACATATGTCGCCTGTGTTAATTGTAGAAAAATGATTTTTTAGTTAGAAAAAAATATTTATCCTGAACTCTAAATCTTTAAAATTAAAAAAAAACATTTTTTTCAACGGAGAAGTTGTGTTTGTTGAATTACATTTAGTTTCAAATTGCAAAAATACTTTCTTAAAAATTTTAAAAAGATTGTATATTATCGAAAAAGAACTCTAAACATGTGTTATATCCTTAAATTCTATACTCTCTGACGCAGAAAAATAAATTATATTCGAAACAGATTATTAATTTAAACTTATAGTAGAGAGGTGTTTCGGTGAAGACCCCCGCTTAGTGCACAATAAAATAAATAGATATAATAAGAATATAATATCTTAGCCATGTCCTTCTTCACACAGGACTTACCTAAATAGTTCCTAATGCATCTGTGAACTGAGGACTTACCTAAACAGTTCCTATTATCACGAATGCATCCATGAACTGAGCTAATAATCCTTCAAAACATAATGCAACGAACCTCGTAATCTCTGTAAGCCACGAGACCTAGTCTCAACTATTCTAATAAGTCGTCCCCAATCATTCTTATCTAATGTCATATCACCCGTCCCCAATCATTCTTATCTAATGTCATATCACCCGTGAGATTTAAAGCTCTCATGTCCAAACTTAATTGATCAGCCCATGTCCGACGAGGCTGACTTCTCTTTCTCTAGTCATTCATTATTCTTGAGGTGAACAACAGTTAAAAAAATTCAGAGCCGAGGTATTCTTACACAGCAAAATATCGATTTATGATAATGTTGGACAGCAGAAAATGAAAAGGAAGTAATATTTCACTAACCATATGTGATATCCAATCCCAACATTGAAAATTGCTCACTCGAGAGAGACTATATTAGTATCTCATTCATTATTCTCGAAATGGACAAGTGTTGAAGGAATCCCGGAGCCACAAATATAACAACCTAACGACAGAATATTAATTTATGATAGTACTGGACAGCAGAAAATCAGAGAAAGTAATTTTTCACTAGCCAATATGTGATATATTTTCATGCTGCCAACACAACAGAGTACATTGTTGCCCTCAGGTTGCAACAAAACACAAAACTAGGACACTTTTAACTCTCGACTCCGCCCTTTGTTCAAACTTTTTCTTTGTGATCTTTCTTTTCTTTATAGTTAAACTACAATATATACAGCGTTTAGGACTGGGAAACTGCTCTCTTCAAGACGCTGAAGGCAACGAGCATAAGCAGTGATATCATAATCTTCTTTGAAGCAAGAATCCGCAAGTTCACCTTCATGCCATGGTCTCTCATGAGCTTCACTGTTGCCCTAATTACTGAAATAAGCCAGAATACAACGGACAAGAACACCACTTTCATTGTGTCTGCAGGTCCATTCACACTTCTTGTGCCTCCCGACACCTCGACATAGGACCAAGCAGCGCCTTGATTATCGGTAGTTCCACTCTGATTGAGGCCAAGTTTCTCGTTCAACCAACATGATAAAGTCACAAGCAGCTTTGCAAGCCATGCAATCTCATCATTGGAGACTGGTCGCTTCAACCAGTCACCCCTGTATTTCGTACCGGTTTGCTTCTTGTTGCGTATCATTCTAGGACTAAATATCTCATCACGTGGATGCTGATTTTCTCTTGTCTCGGGGACTGCTTGTGTGTTCCTTGGAGTAGAGTTACCAAATAAGCACCCCATCTGGGCTTTGATAGAATCTAAACAAGCCATATTGTGAGCATGATTATCTCCCATGACAGTCTGCAGCTCCGACTCAGCACGCAACACAAAGAGCTGCAATAACAATATGACTAGTGAGTGAGACTTGAGATTTAGAATGACACAATTCCATTCCTAGAATTTATATAGTTCATACATATATATTTAAGTACACTATATGCTAAAAGTGTTGGAATAACCTTAAATTTAATTATTTTTAATAGAGTTAATTGCAGAGTGTGTACCTCTAGTTTGAGGCTTGTGCACTTGGTGTACCTCAGTTTTGGTGTCTAGCAATGTGTGTACCTCAGCTTTGAAGATGCTTGCACAGTGTGTACTTTCGTGAGTTTGCAGCTTAACGGCGTTAGATTGGAGGGACAGCGGGATAATTTGACAAAGAAAAAGGGAGGGGCAACGGCTATATGTTTGTATGTGTTATATGCACTCTACTATATGGTCTGTAGTCGGGCTAGCTTATGGACCTTGTGTTGAACAAAAGAATGGAGTGCGTCGCGAGAATGTTGATGATTATGCTACTTCAGGACAAGAATTGTTAAAGAGAAAACCGGCTCAAATAACTGATGAAGGCAATATTGTTAAAGAGCCATGAAGAACCAAAGCACTCTCACCGGCTTGATGTACTGTATAGTTTGTGGCCTGATACATGTTGCAAAGGTTCTTAGCACTTTCACTTCTTGATGCATTATATTTCTTGTATTCACCCATGGATAAATGCATAATCAAGACACTGAAAAATTATGTGCCATCACAGAATATTAGATCATAATAGTAATGATAAGCATGGTTTATCCCTTAAGCAAAATTAAGACAGTAAGCCGTTTTGTCAACTCGAAAAAAAGATCTAGAATATAAAATAGTATTTTCTTTCCAGTACCTCTGTACTTGCAATGCTGTATATTTGTAAATAATATGGTATTTAACTGTATTACAGAAGTGGTATAAGAATAAACAGACATAAAGCATTCTCTCTTGTTCACTACTTGTCCATAGATATTTAAAACATTTTAATCCCCTTGTATAGTAAACAGAATTGTAGCAAGTTCTAACTGATCCATTCTTGCTGTCATACTCCCTTTATCAGAATATTCTTCCCCATTTGCGCCACGAGTAAGAGTATTACATAGATTCAGCTGATCAGACAATGCTGCTGTAAATTCAGATGAATCCTCAATGTTTTCTAGTTCATTATCCTTTCCTGAAGGTTAATTCACTTGTAACAACTCTTCTTCTGAAGAAGCAGAACCTTTCTTATCGTCGGGTCTAAAGCCATTCCATTGTTCAACACAAGGACCGTAAGCCCAACTGCAAACAAGATAGTAGAAGAGGTTTACTGAACTCGTGATTGCAAGAAGCCAGTAGTAACTCTCAAAATGTCCCTTGTTGATATTACTTGAAGTCCAGCTCTCTTTTCCTCCTTTACTTGAAACATTGTTTCCGGTACTCAATATAGCACTAGCTAACAAGTTTGCAAATGCCATCCCTAGCCCGAACATGGCTGATGCAATGCTGGACATGCTGTTAGGGAATTCTGAATAGTAAAATTCTGTTTGAGCTATTGAGTTGAAAGCCTCGCCTAATCCACTTAAAACATGTTGTGGTACTAACCAATATGCAGACATGTTAACCACACCGCTTGGATTTTCTCTAAAACCTTGTTCGATTGCTTTGGTTCGTCTTATATGTTCCACAATGGCTGAGACAACCATAGCCAAGAATACTATTATCATGTAAAATAATTGAATATAAGAGCAGTATCAGTCGAAGTTGCTTATGTAGATACTTTAATGACCAAAGTCGATCACTAAAAAAAATCTTTTGATACCTTATCAGTGGGCACAAGTCGTTCTGAATCTTTGAGAGTATGTGTAATAGTAGAATCTGGAGAAGGAAGTGTCATTCTTCTGTTCTTGTAAACAACTGCAATCACTTGCATGAAGCTACTAAACAAGTTTGTTTTGACTTTTGGTTTGATATATAAAGAAGTTGCAATCAAGAAAAGAGCAGTTGAAAGGAACATGAGAAGGGCTGGAACTCCAAAACCCACTTTCCAGTACCCCAGATGATCTTGAATGTAGACAATGCAAGTGAAAGCAAGCACGACTGCAACAGCTGCGGAAGCGTATTACCATCCGAAGAACCGTTCTAGCATCCTTTTATTCATGGGATTGTCCTTGTCATCTATTTGATCAGCCCCAAATGCTAGTGAACAAGGCCTAACACCACCTGCTCCAATTGACATAAGAACAAAGGACGAGAGCAAAACCAAGTACTGCATTGTAGAAGTATATTCAAAGGTCTGGTGTTGCAACACATAAATGAGATTCTAGGTTATAAATGAGGAGACAAAGAATGTCTTCTTGTGCCGCCAAAGATGAGTAGTAAACAAGAAGCCTCCATTGGAAATGTGTGTGTTGCCCTTTGTGAAGTAACGGTGTTAATTCTCAGCTGACGGAAGTACACACATTGCAAGCATCTTTAAACTATAGGTACACAGTTTGCTAGATATGAAAGGAAGGGTACACAAAGTGCACAAGCCTCAAACTAGAGGTACACACTATGCAATTTACTCTTATTAATATTTGTTTAGTTATATATTTTGAGGATTAGTTTTAGATTGAAGTAGTTGGATGTTTGTTGTAGAGGTACAAGAATTAATACAAATCAATTTTATATTCTACACTTGGCATTGGAGCCAGGTTACGCCGCCAGGCGGTGGTGAAGCCGCCGCTAGTGGTGAAGGCACATAGTGAGTGTTTGACGAGATAGTTTCAGGTAGGCGTTGCAGAAGGATTGTGGCAAAGCTGCATGTGTAGTATGGGATGCATGTATAGTATGAGGCTGCCAAGAAAGACGAGGCGATGCCTACTGAAGGTGGAAAATGAGATAGAGTGGAAGAAGGTCATGCAGAACGAGATGGATCTTGCGTTTTTTATGACGGAGTTGAACGAGAACCTCTCCTTCAAAATTATGGGTGATTATGTGTACCTGGAGAGAATTTTAGAATTATGGGTGATTATGTGTACCTGGAGAAAAGTGCTCCAGTGAATTTGGCGTTGATGAGAAGTGCATCAACAAATTGGTGTTGATGAGAAGTGCATTGACAAATCGGTGGTGGTGAGAAGTGCATCACATATAGAGGTGGCAATCGTTTCGTTTCGTATACTTCTGTTTCGTGTATTTTCATGTTTCGTGTACTCAAAGGTGAAACCCGTATCCGCCCGTTATCAATTTCGTGTACCAAATTTGAAACCCGTATCCGATCCGAAACGTTTCGTGTATTTTTCATGTAATCAAAAAATAGCTTTAATATATATTTTTCTATATAATTTACTAAATATGAATGATATATTTATGCTCGCATACAATTATCTACAAATTTGTTAATGTATCTATAATATGTATCTACATATACATATAAATATATATTTATTTAACACAATTATATATATATAATATATTATACCAAATATATAATGAAATCTATGTATAAATATTTCGTGTACTTTCGTGTATTTCGTGTACCCAAAATGAAACCAATATTTGACACGAAATCTATCGTGTAATTTCGTGTTCGTAAACTTTCGTGTTTCGTGTATCAAAAATCAAAACTCATATCCATTTTTTTCGTGTCGTTTCGTTTCGTGTTAGCGTGTTACGTGTCAAATTGCCAGGCCTAATCACATATGAAGAGAAGTGCTTCATAAACTCTCTTAAGTAAATTTAAGATTATGGGGTGATTGTTGGAATAATATTAGAGGGGTGTATTGGATTGAGATTTTAAAGCCTTTTTTTGCATTCATAAAATCCGAGGGTATTGGATTGGGATTGTTTGAAATCAATTAAAATCTTGAGGTATTCAATTGAGATTTTAAATTATACTACAAAATCCGGTGGTATTCACTTGGGAATTTAAATTATGATTTAAAATCCGATGGTATTCAATTGGGATTGTTTCAAATCCATTAAAATCTGATGGTTTTCAAATGCTGATGGATTTTTTTGCATTTCATAAAATGATGGATTTTGTGGCATTCTTCGGTGTATTTTTTTACAATTGCGATATAGACTAAAAAAAAAATATAATAGGATGTTCATAGTGCAACGAATCTTGCCCGTGTTGCGCACACGGGCAATTTTTATTTTCTATATTTTAATAATTGATTGCAATGTCTTTTTAATTGTAACGCGCTCAATAACAAATTCATAGACGAATACTGTACAATAAGATGTATAGAGACATTGAATGTTAATTTATTAGATCAAAGTAAATATAAGCTGTTTTAGATGGTTGGAGCAATAGTTTTCAAACTTGAGGCCAAGAAAGAAAGTAAATACAATGCAGAAAGAAAGTGTACGATAATCATGAAAGAAAATAATTGAAATATAATTATATTTAGATTTTTCAGAAAAAGTAAAATAAAATTCCCGTGTGCGAAGCACGGGCAAAATTTGCTAGTTCTTACAAAAAGAAGAGAGGGGGAAATAAACCTATAGCAGCCGTTGTCCGCCATCATCACCATCACTAAATAACTGCAAATCTTTGTTCCAATTCTCATGCAAGAAAGAGCCATCAGCGTCATTTTCACACAATCCATCCTCCCAGTCCTTGTAAAGCAAAAAAGAACAAGGGATTTACATATAAACCTCTGAAAAAGAGTTGAAGAATGCGCACGCGCGCACACACAAAAGAGATGCAGATATGTCTTTATACCTGCAGCTGTTCTCTGATTGATGGAACAAATCTGTACAAGTTATTGTGTATGGGTTTGGATGACCCAGAAGGCTTAGAATGGAAGACAGTGTCCACATTCTTTATAAGATTTATCAGCTCACTGGACGATGTCAATATGCTTAAGACCTGCGTAAGAAATACAAGAAACATATACAAAAATAAATAAACAGAAACTACAACCAATTGATGATCTTGGGATAAATATATATACGGATTTTAAAATACAAATTCCCCACTATTATCAAAATACTGCCGAGACCGATACTCGGACACGTAACCATGTTGAACACTTTTAGCCGAGTCCATGTAATATAGATTCCCCATACGTAAGCTTACCAGATGTATCCCCATGAGCAACCATAAATTAAAAGAAGCTCAAAGAAAATAATTAGCTTTTTGTTGTGGTTCATTCAGATGTATCCATCAAGCATTTTCCAGGACCACTGAAGCAATCTATGCAAAACCATGGTTGAACATCACTAACTACACAAGTAGCCTTCCTCTTGTGTTCTGCTTATCCAGGTAAAAAAGAAAAGACTACATGTCTTTTTTTGCTAGCATGTCTTAAAATGTACTATTATATAATTTTCTTAGTTTTTTAATAATTTCACCCATCTATAAAAGTATAAACAGAGGACAAGAACATATATCACACCTTTTGTGCTTCTTTACACCTCAACAGAGAACCAAGCAGGGCCTTGATTATCGGTGGTTCCACTACGATTCAGGCCAAGTTTCTCATGATAAAGTCAAGCAGCTTTGCTGCTTTGCAAGCCATTCCATCTCCTTAGCGGAGACCGGCCACTATTGTCCGGGCATGTGTGGGTGAACTTAATTTGAAATATAATCATTTATTTTGAGAACAATTTCACATTCACATACTATTAAATAATATTAAGTGTTTAGAGGACATTTAGCAGAAAATACACATTTACATACTTTCTCTTCCAGATATAAGTAATTTATTTCAAAATACAAAATAAGTTAAACGCCCAAGATGTTTGAATCAGTGAATTACGCAAGTATTTAAGAATGAGAAATCATGGAGTATGTTATAATACTCAAGTGCTTGTTACATTCAACATTTTACGGGAAAAAAGTAAATTAAATATTTGCAAGAGAATTAATAGCAAAAAACGGAGCAAATGTGTTCCAAATTTTAATTTTAATAAAGCAAGTAATGCTATTGTATTAGTTCTGGAAACAAAACGTAATTTTCTCATGATGCAGACGCAGCAAACCGATGATTCCAAGTGTCTGTTAGCAGAAGGGGAGAGTGAAGAAGAATAGAGAGTATGAAGTGATTTGCTTTGCTATGAGGAGGTTATGCAGGAAGCGGAACCAAGAGCGGTGATGTTTGCAGAAACACAAGAGAAAGACTTCAAATGGCATCTTGAAAAGGAATGAGAGCTGGCAATTGGAGCAAACACAGCAACGACAACAAAAGTAATCAAGGAAGATGAGTAGGATAGTCTTGTGAAACTGAGCTCCTGAATTTCTGTTCTGCTTAGGATTTTCGACATAATAGAGTTATGAATAGTAATTACAAAATTGAAAAAGTTGAACCATAATATCAAACACAGAAGGGAAAAAAATGGTTTTAATATGAACACCAATCGACTCAATCAATTTGATTACTAAATTGACTAAGTGCTGCTTTAAACGGGTGCCCAAGACATTAGTGATGAAAAAGATTAAAGTCGATAATTAGTGATGAAAAAGATATAAAGAGCTTGCTTGGCCAGTACTTAAAGTCCTGGACATTATAATCATGTGGTGTAATCACATGGTTTAATGAATTATTGTTGAATTTTGCAACCAAAGAAGCATGAAAATGATGAAAGACTGTCTCAGAGTCATATACAGTGGCTCCATTATAGTTTAATTAATATACTTTGGCAAAGGGCAATACTGGACAGCAATAGAGAATATAAAGTGATCACTCCTCACTTTATATTCTAGGTCAAATTTGTTATACAAATTTACACTTTACACTTTACACTTTGTTATACAAATTTGTCCACTAATTTCACAATGATCGTATCAGGAACGAGTTCAAGTATATCAGAAGTATATTCTAGGTCTAAGCAAAAATCTTTTAACACAAGTTTGTTCAATTAACAACAGTCATAAGCTGTAAGATCAATAATAGACTGGATGCAAATGCTATTTAACAAAAACGTTACCAACATCGCATCGCAACAACAAATAACACCGATAAAAGACCGAAAACAAACACAATCCACCAAAATATGACCAGCTTCGCATCGCAAGGTCATGGAATTTGAACTTCAGATTCTATATGTTATGTTTTAAGTCTGAACTCAAGTTTTGCCTATATCAGATCATATTCCAAACTCAACTAATGTGGGAGACTTGTGTAATGAGTGCAACTGACCTTTTGCAACAAACAAGCACATCACTTCAAACTCTCCGACTAGCTTTTTCTTTTTAAAATAAAAAGAAAACAGCAGCAATTATGATCTCTCCATTAAAGATAACAAGTTCTGCAACTTTCAAAATTATTTGCTTTATATAGACTTGTTTGGTTTCCAATGTGCTGAAGACACCAATACATTTGAGCCTTATCAAATTTATTACTCCCTCATCCCATTTTTAACTGTACTTTATATAGACTTGTTTGGTTTCTGCTGAAAAAAAAGTTAAACGAATTAATATGGCTGAAGCAATTGTGTCGATTGTTATGGGAAGGCTCGCTGATTTATAGATTGAAAAACCTCAAATCCTTAACGAAGTGAGCGATGAAATTCAACTAGCTGTGACGGAGCTCATGCGGATAAAGACATTCTTACCTGATGCTGACTCAAGGATTGATGTAGAAAGAATCCGCATTTTGCTCGGGGAGGTACGAGAGCTTGCCTATGATGCTGAACATGCTGTCGAAAGTTTTGTTATTAAAGCCTCATCCACTAAAAAACCATTTCAGTGGATGAACAGAGTCAGATTTTCAAGAAAGATGAAAGATATACATAAAAAGATGTCCCTCCTCTTCAATTTATTTTCCGATTATAATATCAGACCAACTTCAGAATCATCAACTTCCTCCAACAGGGAAGATGGTGAAGAAGGACCCGACTTTCACAAAATTTCTCATGTCCGTAGACTCATTATTGATGATCAGGACTACATTTGAATGTTCTTGTAAGTTTGCAAGGTATAAAGTTTTGTTTTGGTCGTGAAGAACATATTGCTTGAGAACTTATTTGATCATTTGCTTCTCATTAACCTAATTTTATATGATTAATTTATTTTCCATCAAAATTAATACTTTTACCGTTGAAAATAATTTAATTAAGACTTTTAATTTTCTTATTTCAATTATTATTTAATAGCCCGGTAGCGTTGATGAAAGTGATACAAATATTGAGATGAGTCATTTTATAATTGTTTTACGGTAGAATTCCACGAGCTAATCGGTTGTTAAACTTGGCTTTTACATGCTCATCGTTTAGTATACAATGAATCAATAATAGTCATTTATTTAGGAATTAAACAATAAATTAATATTTATATACATGAGTATCTCCGACCATAGGAAACTCTCAGTTAAAAAGTGAGATGACATATAAAAATAAAAAAATATAGTCAATCTTTTGAAAAATTCACACTCCAAACATAGTAATTCATTTTCTATAATTTTAGTCAACCTCCTAAGTTGACTAAATTTGTCGAACTTCTGCTCATCAGTAAAATATCGGTAGGAAGATTACACATCATTTGTTATCATATTGAACTGATATATTCTATTTTAACAATCTAAAATATTAATAACATATTATTTTTAGATTATAGCCAACCAATATAACCAATACAATTAGAACATAGTGTCTCAGAGGTTCAACAAATTTTACATATTGTCTTGCAAATCTAATTTATCGAATGATCTTAGTTTGCTGATTCCATGCAGTTTAACTATCATTTTTTCTATTGTAAACTCAACCGCGACCCAAATTATTTGTTGTGCTACTTATGCAAACTCCGACTCTATAACTAACAATCCTGTGATTCATATAAAATATAGTTTTATAAATTAATATATTCTTTTTTTGGAATAAAAAAGTTGATATTTAAATATTTTTATAAAAAAAAAGTTAAAATTAAATTATAAAGCTATTTTATATGAGTCTTAAAATATGTGTGTAAAAAAGCCCGTAAATAAATCAGGGGACCGAGGGAATACCAACTACAATTACTCCAAGGGCCCCCTGGATGCAGAGAGCATCAGGGTTGCTCTTACCTAATTAATATGCTTTGGCCAAGTAGAATCGTAGTGAACAATTATAGAGAATCTGATGTGCATGCAGAAGAAACAAGTATAAGCTGCTTGATTTCTTATAATACTGATTATTCAATACGCAAGTAGAGTTAATAGTTGTTGATGAGGGTGATGCAAAAATTGATGTACGTGGAGTACTTGTGGATTGTGGTACATACAGTTAGCACAGGTGAAACCAGAAATCCTTCCGGAGTATCCGTCTCCAAATTTGGCACAAATAAGATATGTTTTCTAATTTCTATTTTTTGCCTCATCTATTTAAGATAATCTTCACATTACATATTTGCTTTTATTTTTAATAGTAAAAATATCTTATACCATTTTTAAATATATTATATTTGTTCGCGCTAAATTTTGTGTTCAAGTATCTACTGTGAAGTTCAGAAAATTTATTCAGGTGGACTTAACTCATGATAAGCCCGAATGTTCTCGAATCCGTGAGTCCATGAGTGAACCTAGTCCTGGGCTCATTTCTCAAAATCCCAACGAAGAAGTTTATAAGCCAAGGGTGCCTTACCCACAAAGGCTCATTCGCCCTAAACAATCGGCCCAAATTGAACAAATTCTAGAGGTTTTCAAACAAGTCAAGATAAACATTCCTCTTTTAGATGCCATTCAACAAGTTCCTTCTTATGCTAAGTGTCTAAAAAATCTGTGTACCCATAAGCGAACCACCCATGTTCCTAAGAAAGCCTTCTTAACCTCGCAAGTAAGCTCGATTCTCTCGAATCAAATTCCCGTGAAATATAAGGACCCCGGTTGTCCTACAATTTCTTGTGTCATAGGCAATACTTGCGTGGAAAGGCTTTACTTGATTTAGGAGCGAGTGTGAATCTTCTTCCTTTCTCGGTCTACCAAGCCCTAGGTTTAGGGTATCTCAAGACCACCAATATGACCCTTCAACTTGCCGATCGTTCGATTAAAATGCCAAAGGGAATTATTGAGGACGTGTTGATAAAAATCGGTGATTTTATCTTTCCTGTTGACTTTGTTGTTCTCGAAACTCAACCCGTCTCAAATCCTAAAAACCAAATTCCTATCATTTTAGGACGACCTTTTCTTGCTACATCCAATGCCTTAATCAATTGTAGGAATGGTTCAATGAAGCTCACTTTCGGAAACATGACCATTGACTTAAACATTTTCAATGTAGGAAAAGAACCCAATGAGCTTTATGAGCAACCTATAGGGGTCAATGTGGTCAACAAGTTTGTCACATGGTCTAGCTTTGAGGATAGTGAGATTGAGTCTCTTCTTGGTGAGGATTTCAAATTCAACAATGAGAATAATAGGGAATATCACGAGTTTTTGAAAGAGTTGACCTCGGAGGAGTTGTTAGGAGAATTGAACGAGATTTGTTCAAAATGGGAGACTCCACCCGAGATTGTTAGTGTGAGCCCTAGGCGCGATTTTGAGAGTCATGTAGGTGAACCACCGACATTTGACTCGTTGTTCCATCATTCGCTTAGTGCCTTAGGGAGAGACGAAATCGTTTCGCACATCATTACTAGTGATTTGTCCCTTAACCAAGATTTCATAGTCTCTAATTTGCTTGATGATAAAGAAGCATTAAGTTGGTTTCGGGAGAACATTAGTGATACTTGTCCTATAGGGATGAATGATTGTCACATGCTAGAGAAAGTCTTTGTGCATAAAAATTTTCGAAAACATTTTGACTCTTTCTCGAAGCTCCCTCCCATCTTTCCTTCCGGAATTGGCTGATTCGCTTCCATCTTCGAACCTTCCCCCGTGAGATTCAGGTATTGGGAAGGAAATGTGTGGGTGAGTGGGTCGTGTATGTGTTTCAATAGTTAATAAAATCCCTTCATCTCCTATTCAGGTATTTTCCCTCTTTACTCATACATTTCAATTCTCTCTTTTGCATACATTGAGGACAATGCATGATTTAGGTATGGGGAGGGCTTTAGTGTAATTCTTAAAAAATGAAAACCCTAAAAAATGAAAAAAATTAGAAAAATCCAAAAATAGAGATGTTTTAGCTAAGTTGTCTTTCCCTCACTTGAACTTTAGGAGTAGTTGGTGTTTAGCATGTTTTCGAAAAGTAAATATATATGTAGTGTCTTTTAGATAATTTGAACGTAGTTGAGTAAGGTTGTCTTTTTGAAGATTGTATCGACCGATTTGTACTTGTAATTCCAAGATGGCACACACATTTGCACAAGACCTTTGATGGAGAGATTGTCCAGTGATATTATTCGATACCTGAGAGAGAACCCACATGTTGAAACAATGTCGAACCGAACCTTTGCGACTAAAAAAATAGCAAAAAAAAAAAGAAAAAGAAAAAAAAGGAATAAACTACTTCAATACCCATTGTTCTTTATAGATAAAATTTTTAGATAAATGGGCAAAAGTAGATTGACTAGTCTCGTTTTGTGGCCTTTGTTACTCGAGCAATTAAGTCCGTAGGGGGATTTCAAAACCTGGTGCCCTACGACCGTTTGGTTTGGGAGTCACTGGCCTAAAGCTCGCTACATGGGTAACATTGTTTTCCTAAGAAAACGGACTAAATAAAGTCAATGCAAAAAAAAAGAGAAAAAAAAACAAAAAAAAAGGGAAGGAAGAATAAGAGTTTGTAAAGTTTGGCTAGATATTTGTTTCGATAGAGATTGGGTCAGTTCAAAATTGGTTGAAAAAGAGAAAATGTTTTTAGACAATTAGGATCCATCAAAGGCCTTAAATTACTTACACTCCTTGGATTTCTAGAAAATTTTTGTGTCGATTCAAGTAGATTTGAGGCAACTGGATCTTGATTATTAGTAAAAGAGTCTTTGAGTCGTATTTTCCTTAAAAACGCTTTTTGTTAACACCGGCGAAATTAGAGTAGAGTCGAGTAGACACTTGCTAGAATGTCTCGAAGATTTTATGGGTATATCTTCTGTAAACCCTTAGGAGACAAAACTCCTCTCGTAGAGATCGTCTACGAGTTTAACGGGTTGGTGAACCTAAAATCACCCGTCACGCCTACGAAAAGGAGCCTAGGACTTGCATTTAGTTTTCTTAGTTTATTTTGTTTTTTACTCGAGGACGAGCAAAATTTAGGTATGGGGAAGTTTGATAAGTCGATATTTTTGCATCATTTAGATACCTATTTATTGCTTGTTTTCGTATTTTTATTAGTTAATTGTTTTGTTTTCAGGAATTTTTAGAGAAATCGAGAATTCAAGAGAAAAGGAACAAAAAGGTGCAAGAAGGGAAAAAGAGGAAGAAAAAGAAGAAGAAGAAAAAGAAGAAGAAGAAAAAAAAGGAAAAGAAAATCAAGACACAAGACCCTTCTACCCCTAAAACCCTAATCTAGGCCTATATAAACACCATTTTCTCTCATTAGCTCCCATCTTAGTTTACCCTAGTTTTTACCTAGTTGTTAGTAGCCTCCCTTATCATTTTCTACATCTAGAATAGCATTCTCTTTCAACTTGTAATCTCTCAAATATTGTAAACACTTTTCATATATATATAAGTTCAAGTTTAGTTTTTTTTATCTCTTGCATCCTTGTTTTGTTGGAATTTATGGCTATGACCAACTTTCCTTTCAACAAGTGGATAAAGTGACATTTATGCCAAACACTTGTGGGTTGAAAGAGCCTTTATTATATGTTTTAAGCTTACATTTGTGGTATTTAGATTGAACCCCTTTTAATTCTCAATATTATTAGTGGGTTTAATGATTTAGTTGATATTTTGGTTTGTAGTTTGATGGGGTTTTGTTAGAGACTTGGTAGATAAGCTAGTTTTGAAGTTTGGTGTGATTTGGAGTTAGTTTTGTAAGATTTGGTGTTCTCTTTGTTCTTGATTTTGGGGCTTTTTGGTGTAAATTTTAGTTTATGATTTTGACTTGAGGTTAGTGGGTTTTGGTTAGTTATATTTTATATAGGCTAGATTTGAAGTTTGGTATAATTTAGAGTTGTTTTGGTTTGGTTTGAATCTTGTTTTGATCAAGAGATGGGTAGTTTAGGGACTATTTAGTGTAGAAATTAGTGTCAAATCTTGTTTAGAGGTTAGTGGGGTTTGATTAGAAATATTTGGAATGGCTAGATTTTCCGGTCAAATCAATTTTCCGGCGAGATTAAGCTATTTCGGGCACCTCCATGATTCCGGCGGGTTACTCTTGACTTTTCCGTCGTCCGATAAATGTTTAGTTTCTGTTTGTTTTCTGGTCAGTACTGCTGCTTTACGTTTCGACCACGCGTCCATTTCTTTTATTATTATTATTATTAATTTGTTTTCTGATCTGTTGTGTTTGCTCGGTAGTCACGTGATTATATTATTATTCTTTTCCTCCCGCGAACTGTACACACACCGTCACGAATCCTTATTGTATTGTTTTATCCGATTATTAGTTAATTATGTAATTAAGTATTTAGTTAACAGTATTAATTAGGTAGTATATTATAATAATAAAATCCTTCAAAAATTAATCGGTCTAATTCGCCTAGGTTAATAATTAGAGGTCGCGAAAAGTTAAATTTAATCTCTGTAGACGAATCTAAAATATTAAAACGGTGATCGTGCGCTTGCGATTTAAAGGTATTATTTATAGCACATCACAGATGAGGGTGAGCTTGTTGAGGGTTTACTAGAAGGTTGTCACTTAGATTTTTACATTGACATTGTTGTGGACAAGGAAATAGAGCCGATGAAGCAGATGCAACCTCATGTGATCATGACATCAAAGACAAGTTTTTTTGAAGGTAATTATCAAAAGTTTTTGGAATTATTTTGGTGTGAGTCATGGTATCATTATTTGGTTTCCTTTCCCTCAAATTACATGTGTGTAAATAATACTCTTGTAGGTCTAGATAAAGTGAGGACACAGTATGTGACAATACAAACACTTCAAAAGGATCAAAAGAATAAGAAAAAAGGAGCTCACGAGGACTTGAATTTAGTTGGTGATGAGAAGGTGCAATCTGCACCAGAAATTGAGGGAGATGACATCAACAAGAAGAAAACTACTAAAGCTGCTGACTTGGTTGTTAATGAGGAGAATGTGGAATCTGCTGCACACATTCAGGTTTGCGAAAGAAGCAAGAAAAAACTTACCAAAAAGGCGAGTTTATTGATAAAATACATCTCTTACATATATTCTTGTATATTATATATGATCATGCAACAACTAATCATGTGTAATTTATTTAGGATATTCTTGCTGATTTTGAAGAAAAAAGAAGAAGAGAGTTGCTGAAAACAATCAAATGTTGGAACAACTGAGAATAAAGAAATTGAAAGCTGATCTTGAAGGTCAAAAAACAAAGAAGAAAAATGTAGAAGAAGTTATTGGGAATATATCAGACCTAGAATTTGATAGAGAGTATGTGTCGGGACAGGACAGCCTCCCCACTAGTGAAGAGGAGCATCCAGCGAAGGTGTGTATAACTTATTCAAGTATTAATTTAAGCTTTGCAATTAATATTATAGAAGTTTAATATATGATCTTGAATTAATTAGCGGGCCAAAAAAGCTCCATCAGTGAAGGTTGCTACCAGACCACCGACAACTCGTTCTAAAACAGCACAAAAGGTTGCTGATGACAATAAACTTGTGCATTTTTCCTGCATTTTAATTTTCTTTTTTTTGCGCATTTTAAGTTCATATTTTCTGTATTTTATGTTCTAAATTTCCCAATTTATTTCACGTTTTCTGCATTTTAGGTTAAATTCACAATGTTTTGAGTTTAAATACTTTATAAACTTTTTTGCAAGGTTAATGATGAAGTGGCAGTACCACCTCCCCCCAGCTACCTAGTACTCTTCAAGAATTCAAGCAGATAAAGAGGGAATACAATAATGATAGAGTTAAGACCATGGAGGCATTTGTAAAGATGAGACAAAGCTTCAAGGAAATGGAACAAGAAGCAGCTAGCAATGCAGAGGACAATGATGTTGGGGTAAAGAAGGAACCAACAGATGGCAAGTTCCAACTGAAGGTATGTTTTTGATCCTTAACTTGGGGTAGAAATTTCAATTATATATATATATATATATATATATATATATGACTAATTAATCCTATATAAAAATGGTGTTTAATTACTTTGAAATACATATATCCAGGTGAAACTAAAGTTACAACGACGCCTAGAGCTCCTGTTGCTTTAACAAGGCACGCTTCTTAATTTGCCATAAACTGAAACTATTCTTCCTAGTAAATTTGTCGACCTTCATGTTAATACCACCAGACATCTTTCTGACCGTAACCTCGCACTGATGCCAGTTTGTTTTAACGGAAGCAAGAAAGATTATAATAAACGTCAAGGAAGAACACAAATAGGCAGAAGAAAAAAGTTTTATTGATCTTGAGGATACAGATGCAGCATACATTTTTAGGTTATGACCCAAAAAGTATGACCTAAAGAGCTTATATTATTACTCTTAGGCCGTTACAGAAAAGCCCAGAAAAATAGGCCCAAACACTGATTTAAGGCATATTTGACAACGATAGTGTTGGACAGCAGAAAATGAGAGGAAGTAATATTTGACCGACCAATATGTAATATGTTTTCATGCGGCCAACACAACAGAGTACATTGAATCCCAATACACCAAAACTAGGATACTTCTAACTCTTGACTCCGCCCATTGCTCAAACTTTTTGTTTGTGATCTTTTTATAATGAACCACTTTTGGGTTTTATTTTGTTTATAGTTAAACTACAATATATACAACATTTAGGACAGGGAAAATGCTTTCTTCAAGACACTGAAAACAATGAGAATAAGCAGTGATATCATGATCTTCTTTGAAGCAAGCATCCGCAAGTTCACCTTCATGCCATGGTCTCTCATGAGCTTCACTGTTACCCTAATTATTAACATAAGCCAAGACACAACGGACAGGAACACCACTTTTATTGTGTCTGCAGGTCCATTCACACTTCTTGTGCCTCCCCACACCTCGACGTAGGACCAAGACTGACACTTGGACACGTAATCATGTTCGACACTTTTAGCCGAATCCAGGTAATATGTTCCTCATATACAAAACACAACTTAATTAGGACTTCAGCAGTCATTTATAAAGTTCTACGTACAATAGACAGCAATCTGATGCTCCACCATAACTAGTATGCATGTAAGAAAAACAAAAACATTCTTGCTAAGACTAATTACACTACCCTTTGCATATTCATCAATCAGTACAAACACAAACAATATTAAATCAAGTGAAACAATCAAAACATCTGTAGGATGCGTGGAACCATGATAGCGCATATAGGTAACACAACAGATATCCTAGTACACTATAACAAACTGGGCTATTTACGACGAACACTAAGCCTAATATCCGTCGTAAGTTCCCAATTTATGATGGAAAAATCTGTAGTTTTTGCTCAAGTAGTAAGTTCAAAAAGCCGTCACAATTTTAACTATTAAACCAATCCAAGAAAATAATCAATCCACAATAACATAGTTTTCATTAACAAAACATCTCAAATACATATTCATACACAAACAAAAGACTAAAACATCCAAACACATACTCATACACAAACATATGATTAAAACATCCAAAAACAGCCCCACAAATTCAATTACATTCACACAACTTAATATTAACCCTTAATAACCGGACCTCCTCTAGAGACAACAATCGGGATGACTCATGTCATGGTCTTCGGAGTTCGAAATCTCATTACCACTTCTAGCATTATCAACGTCATCTTCATCCCCAGTGTCGATAACCTTGCCCTACAATATACATAAAAAATAATTCAGTATAAATTGAATAGAAACTCATTTCTATATTCTAGATAGAAACATTCACCGTATGTTTATTTTGTTTTCTTTAATGTACGCCCCTGTCTATAATTCAGGGTATGTTTATTTTTCATGTATTTTCTCTATGATTACAAATAGCCGACCTTACTTGTCTATTTGTACAGGTGGAATTATAGTTTATAGGCAAGTTTGTGTCCACAGCATTTATGAGAAAAAGATTGCCCTGTTGCGGTTTTTAAGAATTGCTTCTTGCAAATGCCAAGAAATATTTAACCCTCTCATTATATTCATCCGTAAATTCATAGCCACCGGAAATTATTCGTCGAGTAATCCAACTTCTATCATAAGACATCTATATATGCATGAATAATATCAATTCAATTTCAATATGCATATAGACAAAAATACATACAAACACAAATAAAACACATGTAAACATTAAATTATTCATATTAATGCACATATAATTAAACTATAGAAGAATAAGCAAAGATTTATCGTATACGTATATTGATTCAAGTGTTAATCTCCGTTGTTATGTCATATCTTCTGTGAAATCAGAAGGAGAAGTATGGTGTTTTGAAAGAGAAGTGGAAAATTAGAAGCAGGCAATAGTGATTAATCAGACCAAATTACAACGGAAAGAACTCATTCCGTCGTAAGTTCATTTAAATATATTATTCTACAATGCACAAGTCAAAAGTTTCGGGTGACATTAAATACGGTAGCTGAATTTACGACGGAATGAACTCATTCCGTCGTAAATTCCAGCACTAAAAGACACCGTTTGAAACAATGGAACATTCTCGATTACCTTTTAATAAAAAAAATATTTATATACGTGAATTTACGACAGAAGGAGTTGCCGTCGTAAATTAATACGACGAAAAAACACCTATCCGTCGTAAGTTTAAGCACTCAGCGAATCTGTCATAAATACCCCTGTTTGTTGTAGTGGTACATGGAAACTAATAAATACTAAGTAGCTTGTCTTCTTAATGTGATAATATTGTTTACTAACCAATACTGACACACATTATCTTTAGAGTAGATGGTCCTTTTCTATGAGTTAAAGCACTTTGCATCTCTTTTGTTTGAACATTACAAATATATGTTCATAGTATTAATCTTGTTTCCCCCTGACCTAAATCGTTTCAGTGTAAAATTAGCAGCTCTGTACTTTCTCAATGGTATCTAAATTTATTAAAGTAATATTTGATTCGTCAATTACTAAACAATACAGAAATAACAGTATGAGAAGGGAACTAATGTGAAATGTGCAAATTGCAACCTTACACTTCCACAACTGGATGTCTGTACTAATGCAATATCTTTATCAAATCTTAAAGTTTTCTGATTAAGATCCAATGTGCACGTTGCAACCTTTCTCATCCACAAAGACGTCTTTACTGATGCAATATTTCTATTAAAAACTCTAAAAGGGTGTTATATCCTTAAATTTTATACTCTTGACGAAAAAAATAAATAAATAGTTTTCGGAAGAAACTATTAATTCCATACAATTACGATCATTATACTTATTAGTTTTATTTAAGATTTTGTTTATCTTAAAGTCACATCCATATTAAAAACACTCAATTTCCTAAAAATAATATTAGATTATGGATAACATAGCAACTACTTTTTATGATTAAAACACATTGTCATTTTCATATTCGTAATCAAAAAATCGATTTTTTAAAAATAACACATGCAATATACATATAAAAAGATAATATTATTATATATAATTATTAATATACAACCGATGATATTTTTCAATAAAATGCATTAATGCTGTTTTTAATTACTCCATGTTATCACTTCAAAATAATATCATAGATCTATACTATCTATTTATACCATACTATGCTATATTATTATTATTATTATTATTATTATTATTATTATTATTATTATTATTATTATTATTATTATTATTATTATTATTATTATTATTATTATTATTCTTTTAAAATTGAAAAAGTAATAATTTTATCGGTCGGTAGAGTTTTATCAGCCGCTCGGTATTATTCTACAGGCCTCCTTGATATATAACGTGTTCTAATAAACTTTTTATTATCAATTAAGTCAAAAAATATAAAAATTCGGTTAGTATGATCGATTTCTGTTTCAATTAAATTTATGATTTAAATGATAAAATTATAAATATCATAAATCAACCGTACATGGAACGGGTTATAAACTAGTATTAATTATTATGATAGAATAGTTATTATATTTTAATATTGGTCCTGAGAGATGAAATTTTTTATGAATTTAGAAAATTAATCACTTTACAGAATATTAATTTATAGAAATTTTACTATATTAGGTGTTGATTTTCTTAAGTT